>NW_024412441.1:20588983-20677222 GCF_014898765.1 Herpailurus yagouaroundi | reverse complement strand
TCTACACCCTCACCAACAGCATACAAGAATTCCAATTTCTCCACAGACTCATGAATACTTACCATTTGTTTGTTTTCTGTTTTTTTCTTTTTCTTTTCTTTTTTTTAATAATAATCCATCCTAACAGGTGTTTGAAGATTATTGGTGTTGAGCAACTTTTTATGTACCTGTTGGCCATTTGTATGTTGTCTTTGGAGAAATGTCTATTTAAACCCTTTCTGCATTTTATTTTTTTTAAGTTTGTTTGTTTGTTTGTTTATAGTGCATGCAAGTGAGGGAGGGACAGAGAGAGAGGGAGAGAGAAAATCCCAAGCAGGCTCCACACTGTCAATGTAGAGCCTGACACAGGGATCAACCTCACAAATTTCAAGATCATGACCTGAGTCAAAATCAAGAGATGGATGCTTAACCGACTTTGCCACCCAGATGCCCCTTTGTCCTATTTTGTCCTATTTTGAAAACTGGTTTGTCCTATTTTGAAAACTGGTTTATTTGGTTGTTTTGCTATTACATTGTAGGAGTTTTTTATTCTGGGTATCAACCCTTTATCAGATACATGGTTCACGTATATATTTTCTCCCATTCTGGACGTTGCTTTTTCATTGTCAATTATTCATTTTGCTGTGTAGAAACTTCTTAGTTTGGGGGCGCCTGGGTGGCGCAGTCGGTTAAGCGTCCGACTTCAGCCAGGTCACGATCTCGCGGTCCGTGAGTTCGAGCCCCGCGTCAGGCTCTGGGCTGATGGCTCAGAGCCTGGAGCCTGTTTCCGATTCTGTGTCTCCCTCTCTCTCTGCCCCTCCCCCGTTCATGCTCTGACTCTCTCTGTCCCAAAAATAAATAAACGTTGAAAAAAAAATTTTTTTTTTAAAAATAAAAAAGAAACTTCTTAGTTTGATGCAGTCCCATCTGCCTATTTTTGCTTTTTTTGCCTGTGCTTTTGGTGTCATATCCAAGAAATCATTGCCAAGACCAATGTCATGGAGCTTTGACCCTCTGCTTTCTTCTAGGAGTTTTACAGTTTCAGGTCTGATGTTTCAGTCTTTAATCCATTTTGAGTTATATTTCTTTAAAAACCAACTTTATCAAGGAATAGTTTATATACAAATCATGTGCCAATTTTAAGTGAACAGCTCAATGAATTATGACAACTCATTGTAACTACTGTTGTACCAAGATCTAGAATATGGCAACAGCCCTAAAAGTCAGTCTTGCAAGCTTTTGCTATCCTAACTGCACACCTCTAGGTGTAGATAACCACTGATCTGTTTCTATTGTCATAAATTAGATTTGTGCTTTCTAGAATTAATATAAATGGCATCATATATAATATATTCTTTTATGTCTAGTCTCTTTCTCTGAACATGATATGTTGAGATTCATCAACATTTTTACATATATTAATCAGTTCATTCTCCTTTACTGCTGAGTATTATTCCATTGTATGGATATTCCATACTTTATTCATTCATCTATGGATTGGCATTCAGGTTGTTTCTACTTGTGGGCTATTATGTGTAAAGCTGCTAGGAAGATTCATGTATGAATCTTTGTTTGGACATATACTTTTATTTTTCATGGGTAAATACCTAGAGTGCAATTGCTGGGTCTTAGGGTAAGTTCGGTGCATGTTTATCTTTATAAGAAATTGCCAAACGGTTTTACAAGATGGTTATGCCACCATAAATGTAGGACAGTTCCAGTTGTTCCATCTATTAATTATCTACTGATGCATACAAAACTACTACAAATGTAGAGGGCTAAAACAACCCATATTTATTATCACACAGTTGATGCAGGTCAGGAATTTGGGCAGTGTTTAGCTGGGTCCTTTGTTTCATGGTCTCTCAAGAGGCTGCAATCAAGGTCTTTTCAGGGCTGTGGCTCATACGAGGCTCAACTGGGTAAGGATCCATTTCCAAGTTCATGTGGTTGTTGGCAGGATTCATTTCCATGTGGGCTGTTAGGCTGCAGCAACTTGTTGGATGTTGGCCAGTGGCCACACTCAGTTCTTTGCCCCATGGGCTTCTTCACATGGCAGCTTACTTCATCAAATATAGCAAGGGAGATAGCCATTAGAGACGGTTGGCTAGCAAGATAGAAGCTGTAATCTTATGTAAACACAGAAGTGACATTCCATCACTTTTGCCATGTTCTGTTGGCTCACCCACATAAGTCTCCCCCACATTCAAGGAAGGGATTACATAAGGGCATGAACATCAAGAAGCAGGGGTCATTGGGAGCCATGTTAGAGTCTGTCTGCCACACTCTACATCCTTGTCAACATTTGGTATTAATCTTTTTTATTTTAGCCTTTCTAGTGTATGTATACTGCTATATCATTGTGATATTAATTCACATTTCTCTGATTACTGATATGTTGAACATCTTTTCATAAACTTACCTGCCATTTGTGTATCTTTTTTGATAAAATGTGTGTTCATATCTTTTGCTTCCACCATTTAAAACGGAGTTCTTTTTTATTTCTGAATTGCAGAATTTTTTATTTATTTTGGATATAAGCCCTTTGTCAGATAAAGGTTAAGCTTTTATCATAATCTGTGGTTTGCCTATTTATTTTCTTCATGGTGACTTGGTGAAAAATTTTAGATTTTGATTAAGTGTAATGTATAATTTTTCCCTATTTGGTTATTTATTTCTATGTTCTAAGAAATCACTGTCTTCTCTCAAATGACTAAGATATGCTGCAATATTTTCTTCTAAAGACTCTATGATTTTAGTTTTTATATTTAGGTCTGTGATACACCTTGAGTTTTATTTTACTTGTTTATGCTAGAAGGAAGGTAATGAGCTTCCTTCCCGCCCCCTCCCCCCCAATATGAATATCCAGTTGTTCTAGTACCATATGTTAGAAAAATTCTTTGTCCTATTAAATTACTCTGGACTCTGTTAAAAATCCATTGCTATATGGGTCTATATCTACTCATGTTTTGATTCTATTGGCCTATATAGTTATTCTTGCACCAATACCCACATTGTTTTGATCACTGTAAATTTTATGGTAAGTCTTTAAATCAGGTAATATAAGTATTTTAATTTTGGCATTCTTTTTCAAAATTCTTGGGGTAATCTAGATTCTTTAAATTTCTATATAAATTTCAGAATTCTCTAATTTTTAACAGAAGTAGTCTGTTGAGAATTTGATTTGGATTGCATTAGGTCTATCCATCAATTTGAGAATTGCCATTGTAATAATATTGAGTCTTTTTTAGGCTCCTGGGTGGCTCAGTCAATTGAGCCTCTGACTCTTGATTTTGGCTCAGGTCATGATCACAGGGTCATGGGATCGAGCCCCACAAGGGGCTTCACGCTGCGCATGGACCCTGCTTGGAATTTTTTTTCCTCTCTCTCTCAAATAAAATGAATAAATAAAAATATTGAGTCTTTTGGGGTGCATGGGTGGCTCAGTCAGTTAAGCATTGCACTTCAGCTCAGGTCATGATCTGACAGTTCACGGGTTCGAGCCCCCCATCCGGTTCTGTGCTGACAGCTCAGATTCTGTGTCTCCCTCTCTCTCTGCAACTCCCTTGCTCACACACTGTCTCTTACTGTCTGTCAAAAATAAATGAACACTAAAATTTTTTTTTAAATATTGAGACTTTTTTCTCATGGATATGGTACAACTGTCCATTTATTTAGGTGTTGTTTAATTTCTGTCAGCAATGTTTTATAATGTACACTGTATGTTTCTTTGACATATTTTCCTTAAATTTATCCCTGTGTCTGTTTTTTTGGTGATACTGTAAATGGTATTGTTTTAAAATTTCAGTTTCCAGGGGCGCCTGGGTGGTGCAGTCGGTTAAGCGTCCGACTTCAGCCAGGTCACGATCTCGCGGTCCGTGAGTTCGAGCCCCGCGTCAGGCTCTGGGCTGATGGCTCGGAGCCTGGAGCCTGTTTCCGATTCTGTGTCTCCCTCTCTCTCTGCCCCTCCCCCGTTCATGCTCTGTCTCTCTCTGTCCCAAAAATAAATAAAAACGTCGGGAAAAAATTTTTTTTAAATTTCAGTTTCCAATTGTTTGTTGTTAGTATATGGAAATAGAATTCACTTTTTTATTGACCTGTGAATCAGTTATTCAGTTCCAATAACTATTTTTTTTGCAGATTCTAATGATTTTCTTTGTATACAAATATATTGTCTCCAAATAATGAGAATTATATTTCTTCTTTTCCAATATGTATGTCTTTTGTATCTTTTTTTCTTTGCCTTATTACATTGACTATGACCTCCAGTATGATGTTGAATAAAAGCAGTGAACTAGAATACATTATCCTATTCCTGAATTTAGGAATGAAACATACTCTTTACCTGTCACTACTCTAAAGATATTAGTTGTAAGTTTTTCATAGATGCATTTTACCAAGTTTAGGAAATTCTCTTCTATTTCTAGCTCGCTGAGAGATTTTTCATAAGTGGATTTTCAATTTTGTCAAATGATTTTCCTAAATCTGTTTTTCATTAATTTTTAATTTGTTGATATAGTGAGTTACATTAATAGATTTTCCAATGTTAAATGAAACTTGCTTTCATGATGTGTTCCTATTTTTATATATTGCTGGAATTGATTTTCTAAGATTCTTTAAGGATTTTTGAATCGTGTTCATGAATGATGTTGGTCTGCAATTTTCTTTTCTTGTAATGTCTTTGACTGGCCCCATGAAATAAGTTGGAAAGTGTTTCCTCTTCTAATTTCTGGGGGAAAAAAATTGAATAGTATTGGTATATTTCTTCCTTAAATGTTTCAGAAAGTTTGCCAGTGAAGTCATCTGTGCCTATAATTTTCTTTGTGAGCATACTGCAATTATGCAATTGCAATTACTTAAATACATATACAATTCTTCAGTTGTCTATTTCTTCTTGAGACAGTTTTGGTATTTGTGTTTTTCAAGGAATTTTTCCATTTTATCTATGTTGTTTGAATATATTGGCATAAAATTGCTCAGATATGTCCTTATCTTTTTTAAAGGGGCTTTATTGAACTATAATTAACATGCAGCAATTGTGCATATTTAAGTTACAGTTTTTAAAGTTTTGACATATGTGTAGCTCTGTGATCTCTGGAATTCTCTCTTCATACAACTCTCTCTTCTCTGGCATTCTGTCCTATAATCTCTATCTGCTTTCATCTCCCTCAATCATCAGCTCTGTGTCTTCCATTCAGCAAGCCACCAAGCTCCACTTGTGCTTCCCAGCCCTGCATCAGTGCCTGTAGATGAAACAATTACAGGGTTCACCCTCTTTGTTTCCTGTCTCTAAGGGAACCACCATCCTTTGTTGCCTGCTAATTCCTTGAAGACCATTGTTTCACATATTTTATCCAACTTTTCATATTGTTTCATACAGGAAGGTATATGCAGTGCAATTTTGAATCTCTTACTGGATACAAACATGTTTAGTATTGTTAAATCTTCTTAGTATTAAAGGTTGTTAAATAGAATGAATCATTTGTCATTTTGAAATGTTCTCTTCCATCCTTGGTTGTGTGATTTTTCAGAAGTCTGCTTTGTGTAACATTAATAGAACCACTCCAAATTTCTTATAATTAGTGTTTGCATGGTATATTTTTTTCCATCCTTTAACTTTTGACCCTCCCCATCTTTATGCTTGTGTGCACATGTGTTTTATTTTGGGTGATACATCTTGCTTTCTTTATTCAGTTTCATAATTTTGCTTTTAATTGGAATATTTATACCAGTTTTCCAATAGACCTTTCTCTGATGATGGAAATGTTATAGATTATCTATTTAATATGCTAGCCACTAATTAGGTGGCTACTGAGCCATTGAAATATTGCTAGTGTGACTGAGGAGCTGAATAGTTTATCTTAGTAAATTTTTAATTAATTTAAAGAGCTCCATGTGGCCAATGGTTAGTGTATTGGATAGCATATGTTTAAACCATTTGCATTTAAGGTAATTACTGATATATTTGGGTTTAAGTTTACCAACTTGTATTTGTTTTCTATATTTTGTATTTTCTATTTCTCCTTTGTTCTTTTTTTTTATCTTTCCCTCCTCATTTTTTATTGAATACATTTTATTTTTCCCTTTTTGTTACCTCCACCATTGGCTTATTATTCTTATTTTGTTTTAATGTGTATGTTTGTTCTAGAGTTTATCATATTCATCTCTAATGATCAAAATCTATCTTCAGATGATATATTTCCTCACACATAAGAACAATAAAATATACTTTGAATTCTTCCTTCCATCTTTTGTGCTACTGTTATGTATTTTATTTCTAGTTATATTACAAACTGTGCTGTGTGTTGTCATTATGTCTGCTTTAAACAGTTAACTATCTTCTAAGGAGTTTATTTTTTTTTAATAATAAAAAGTATTTAAAAGAAATTTTTGAGTGTTTATTTTTGAGAGAGCAAGAGAGACAGGGCGTGAGCCAGGGAGGGGCAGAGAGAGAGGGAGACACAGAATCTGAAGCAGGCTCCAGGCTCTGAGCTGCCAGCACAGATCCTGGTGCAGGGCTTAAACCCAAGAACTGTGAGATCATGACCTGAGCCAAAGTTGGATCCCTAAACGACTGATCCACCCAGGCATCCCAAGAAAAAAATATTTTATAGTTACCCAGATATTTAAAATCTCTGTTGCTTCTCATTTCTTTGTGGAGATCTGAGTTCCCATCTGGGATCATGTTCCTTCACCTTTACCACCTCTCATAATACAAGTCTGCTTATGAAGAATTATCTTAGCTTTATTTTATTTGTCTGGAAAGTCTCCAATTTTTCTTCATTTTAATGATATTTACTTGGTATTCAATTCTAGGATGGCCCTTTTTTATTTTGCTATGTTAAACATTTTGTTCCATTCTCTTATGGTTTTTTTTTATAATTTCTTACAAGAAATCTACAGTCATTCTTGGTTTCTTTGTACATGAAGCATCATTTTTGTCCAGCTCTTAAGACAATCTTTTTATGACTGGGGTTCAGGAATTTAATTATGGTGTGATTTGGTATGGCTCACTTTGTTTTTATCTTCCTTAGGGTTTCTAATCTTTATGGATCTCTGGGTTTATAAAGCTTTTATAAAATTTGGAAAATAAGTATTTCTTCATATATATTTTTTCATCTCCCCTTTCCCCCTTTTCTGGGAGTTCCAACTGCATGTAAGTTAGACTGCCTGATTTGTCCTACAAGTCACTGATGTTGGATTCACTTTTAAAGTTTTCCCCTCTCTGTTCTACATTTGGGTAATTTATTTTGCTATGCCTTCATCTCCCAGTTCATACATCTTTTCTTCTGCAGTGCCTAATCCATGGCTATTCCCATCTGGGTGTAGGGGAGAGACTGCAAAGGCACAGAGGTGTGAGGTAGCTGCGGGGGGGCTTTGGGAACTGTAGGGGTCCAGTGTGGTCTTGCCATGCTCAGTTTCAGCTCAGCCCTTGGAGAAAAGAAGGCCTATATTTTGGTCCACTGCATGGATCCTTTGCAGGAACCTGAGTGAAGATGCAGCCATGTCCAATACACTGTGAAATCTCTCCTCCAGAGGGCCAAATTCTCTTCCCTTTCACAGTGTAAACGGAGTAGTCATCTTCCCATCTCTCTTGGAGGCAGCCTCCCACTCTTGTCTAATTGGAAAGATCTCCAGATCCACACAATGCTGCAGCTGGCAGCCCACCAGTTCCCTATAAGCAGTAGAGCTGCTAAACATGACTGCTGTGAATGATGAAGAAATCTGAGCTGTGTGAGAGGAGAATCGCAAATGTCCCTTGCCAAATCTATTGTGTTGGTGTCTTTGGGATTTGAATGAAATTAACTGAGTCCTGATCATTTCTTTCAATGCACTTTAAAGAGATGGGTCCTAAAAATTCATCTGAGGATGAGACAAAAGGCAATGCTTTTTATTCAATGTACACATCATCTGAATATATCTTCCAGATGACTCTGTACTTCAATTAATCATTTGTAATTTTCCCACAAGAGAATGTGATGTTGATGGGGCTGATGACCTTCCAGAAAAAAGTGCCATGTTGCTACCTTGAGACCTTTTAGTACCTATATTAAACAAATGCCCATGCACTAACCCGTGTGGGGAAAAATGTGACCCCATGAAGGGCGATGTTACAGATAAAACAGCACCTAAACCCTCATGATTCCTGAAACTCCTGTGATCACAGCAAACCAACAGGGAAAGAGCAACTCAGCCCAGCCCACGTCCATGTTTGGCTCTCTAAATTAGAACTTAGAACTAAAGCTAGAAATATGTGCTTATTCTATGCAACCAATTTTTTTCCAGAAAATGAATTTCAATTTTGTTTTTGTAAATAGTATCATTTTCAATTAGGTGCAAGGTGAACAATATATATGTTTAACAAATTCAATCAAATTGGGACACCTGGGTGGCTCAGTCAGTCAAGCATCCAACTCTTGATTTCGGTTCAGGTCATGATTTTGCCATTCGTATGTTCGAGTCCCACCCCAGGCTCTGTGCTGACAGCATGCAGAGTCTGCTTGGGATCCTCTCTCTCTCTCCCTCTCTCTCTGCCATTCCCCTGCTTGTTCTCTCTCTCAAAAATAAATAAATTTCAAAAAAAAATTCATTAAAATTGGTACTATCATGAATGAACCATTTTAACACAACAGAGAAGGAAAAAAATGTAATTTTTAGGATTGAGTACTTGGGAAGATTAAACTAACTATACTGACAGCTGTAGAAATGAAATGGTCAGGTACCAGGACACTGCAGAAGGCAATCTGCCAGGTAGGGTAGGAATTGAGAGCACTTTGGAGGAAGGAGACCTGGTCTCTAGACCTGTTGGTTACAGGTTAAGGGGTCTTTGCACATCATTCAATATCCTAAATTTGTGGCTTCTCCTTTTGTAACATGGCTATAATAATATTTGTCTCATAGGGTGCTGAAAATATTAAATGACATAATATATGCAATGGTACTTTATAAATTGCAAAACCCTGTTACTACTCATGGACAGATTTTTTAAAAAGCAGAGGCTCTCATGGGCTGTTGTCACCAGAGAGGAGGTTTGGAAGTATAAAGTCTGCAGGTTATTAGAACTAGAGAAGCCATGAAGAGTAGAAGAGCAAGTGTTCTAGGCTAGAAGGATAAGCATGACCAGTGAACTCTGCACCACTGGGAAGGAGACTGCTTCTTCTGTGGGAATGTTCTAGTTCCCATTCTAGTTCCTATTCTAGTTCTACTCCTTTCTCCATCGTTGTCACCCTTCTCTAAACTCCAGGGACAGAAGTGATAAGCTGGCCTTACAAAGGCACAGCATCTAGACCATTCCTGCCTGGAGGCAAGAAGTGGTCTGTGATTTGGTTTGAGGATGGAAGTTCTATCTAGAGCCAGTGGTTTTGAACACTGAGGGCACACCTAAATCACTCAGGAACAAGAGTGCCTGGTCCCCATCCCTGAGTTGCATTGAAACAGACTTTCTGGGAATGTGAGGGCTTGGGTGTTTTTGTTTGTTTGTTTGTTCTTAATCTAGAAGGGATTCTGATGAACAGCAGAGTTAAGAACCGCTGTTTAGCTTTTGATCCATGGACAGGGAAATTCTTTCTCAATAGAAACAACCTGCCATCCATTAGGTTGGAAAATTTAACTCTATTTGCTAGTGGCCCCAGCTACCTGTGCTCTCCCAAGAGAAGGCCAGAAGATCCGAAGCCTTGTTGGTGTGCTAGAGACTTCTGTCTCCTACCCATATCCTTAGAACTCCAGGCTCATCTTTCTGCCCTGTAACTGCTCTGACAGTGAAAGCTCAGCCATGCTCAGCAGTGGAGAACACTTCACACAGAGAGCAGGGTGACTTCTGTGGCCCACAAAGTTACGCACTGCATGAGCTCTTCCATGTATATCTTTTAATGCCCTCACTGTTCACCTCACCCTGACCAGCTTTTTGTGCCTTCACCCTGCCCCACTTTCTACACAGACCCCACAGAACTGAGGGAAGAAACTGGAGCCAAATATCCTCACACATGTCCGAGCTATTAGCATTACTAACAATAAGTCACTCTATCTTAATTTCATCAGATCTATTGTTACTTAAAAAATAATTTATTTATTCTCTGTCTCCGTCACTAGAAGGTAAGATTCAAGAAAGCAAGAATCTTTTTTTGTGTCACTCACTGCTATCTCCCCAGTGCCTAGAAATGTGCCTGGCATGTTGTAGGTCCTCAACATGTGGTATATGAATAATCGAATAGCACCCCATTTCTGAGAACTTATTATGTGCTAGGCCTATGCTATACCTTTCTGTCTATTATCACATTTAATTCTCACAACAACCCCATACGGGAGGTGCCATTATACATTCCCATCTTAGAGCAGAGGAAACTGAAGTTCTGAGAAGTTAAGACATCTGCTGAAGGTTACACAGGCAAAAAAGAAATGGAGCTAGGCCTTAAGCCCATGGCTTTCCAGCTCCAAAGACCAACTTCTTAAGGATATAGTACTAATTCCTCTCACTCCAGACGCTACAGGAGCATGTCCTCCACAAGAACTGGTTACAAACCTGGTTTCCCTCTGGCCCTGAGTGGTAGTGTGTTAGTGGTCTCCAGAGAGTGGTATTTCCTGGGAAGGGGTTGGGTGGGTGGGTATTGCAATCTAAGGAGGAATTCTATTCCCTATATCCCACCCAAATCGAGGATTCTTTCAGAAATCTACACAACACCAGATAAGTTCATACTCTTTGGAAGATTTCTTTTAATGTTACCCTACTAGCATATTGAAAGGGCCAAGGTGAGATTAAAGTCTGTCTCTCTTAGATGGAGAGACTCTGGATAACTTTTATTTCACCCTTTCTATTTTTGTACAATGAATATGTATACAATTCTTATGGTAAGGATTAGGCTGGTGTAACAAAGAGACTGCAAAATGCATTAGCCTACATATAAGTTCAAAGTTTCTTTTTCTTCACCTACCAGTCCAGGGCAGAAAGTTGGGCTCTGCTCTGAGGTTCCCCAGGTTCCCAGCTGGCTGGGAACTAAGGCATCTTGGTCTAAGATGCCTTCTCCAGTTATTCTGTTCCTTGTAGTTGAGAGTAGCTCATCAGCACCATCTCCAGGAGAAGAGGAAGAAGTATAGGGAGGGTATACATAGCCTCTTTTTCAAGGTGGTACTCCTATCTCACTAGCCAAAATCTAGTTACATGACTATATCTAGCTGCAAGGGAGGCTGGGAAACCAGTCCCTGGTTGGGCATGTGTCCTACCAACACTCACACAGAGTGAATCCCATTATTAAAAGGAAGAAAGGGAAAATGGATATTAAGGGGGACAATAAGGGTTACTATAATGTGTATTTTTTTCTGATTAATTTTTAAATTAATTTTTAAAATTAATATACATAAAAATTAGCTTTTTTTTTTGGTATGGGTAGTTCCATGAGTTTAAACACACTGATGGATTAGTGTAACCTCCACCACAATCAAAATACAGAACAGTTCCATCATCCAAAAAGCTCTCTTATACTGCCTTGCTCTAGTCACACCCTCTTCCCCACTCCTGACCCCTGACAAACACTTTTTTGCTATCACTCTACTACTATCTTTTTGAGAATCTCATATAAATGGAATCATATAGTATGTAACCTTTCCAGACTGGCTCCTTTCACTCAACATGCTTTTGAAATTCATCCCACTGTTACGTGTATCAATAGTTTCTTGCTTTTTAATGTAGAGATGCCCCATTTGGTTTATCCACCTACCCACTGAAGGACAGAAGTTGTTTCCAGTTTTTGGTAGTTACTTATAGAAAAGCTTTAAACAGTTCTGGACAGGGTTTTGAATGAATGTACATTGTCATTTCTCCAGGGCAAATACCTAGAAATGGGTTTGCTGGGTAAGATGACATGTGAATATTTATTTTTGTAAGAAACTGCCAAACTGTTCTGGAGTGGCTGCACCAATTTACATTTCCCTTAGCAATGTACACAAGAGTTCCATACTGCTGAATCCTCACCAGGTCCTGGTACTGTCCTTCTGCCAATACCACACAGCCTTGATTATTTTAAACTAAATCTTAAAGTTGAATAATGGAATACTTCTGAGGTCAATATTCTTCCACTATTCTAGTTTCTATTCCTTTCATATTGACCTTAGAATCAGCTTATCAAATATTTATAGAAATTCTGGTAGGATTTTGATTGAAATTGCATCCAATCATCCCATAGGTCAATTTGGGGGAAAATTGACTTTTTTTTACCTATGTTGAATCTTCCAATCCATGAGCATGGTATGACTTTACATATATTTAGGTATTCTCTGATGTATTTCATCAGCATTTCAGTTTCAGAAGATAGATTCTATGTATATGTAGTTAGAATTATACCAACATATTTCCTTTTGAGGGAAATTCTTGTATGTGGTACCTTTTTTGTTTTCAATTCTTCAATACTAGTATTTAGAAATATGACAGATTTTTGTGTTTTGATCTTGTATTCTAGAATGTGACTAAGCTCATTGTTATGGACTGAATTCTATCCCTTCAAAATTCCTATGCTGAAGCCCTAAGCCCCAGTGTGACTGTATTTGGAGATAGGGCCTCTTAGACAGTAATTAAGGTTAAATGAGGTCATAAGAGTAGAGACCTAATGCAGTAAGAATGGTATCCTTATAAGAAGGGGAAGAGAAAGGCACACAGGAACATATACACAGAGGAAAGGCCATGTGAGGACATAGTGAGGCAGACAGTCTGCAACCCAAGGAAGAGAGGCCTTACCAGAAATCAAATTTCTCAGCATTAAGATCTTGGACTTCTAGCCTCCAGAACTTTGAGAAAATAAATTTCTGTTGTTTAAGCCACCTAGACTGTGGTATTTTGTTATGGCAGCACTAGTAGACTAATGCACTCACTTATTATTTATAGGAATTTTTGGTAGATTACTTGGGATGTTCCATGTAGACAATCATGTTATCTGCAAATAGGGAACATTTTATGTCTTCCTTTCTAATATGTTTGCTTTTTATTTTTATTTCTCATCTTACTGAAGAGCCTAGAACTTCCAGTAGTATGTTGAATAAGTGTGGTGAAAGTAGACATTGTTGCCTTGACTTGTTCCCAATTTTAGGGGTAAGGCATTCAGTCTTTCCCTGTTAAGTATGATGTTACCTGAAAGCTTTGCTGATGCTCTTTATCAGGTTGAAGTGATTCCTTTCTATTCCTAACCTGCTGAAAGTTTTTTTCATGAACTGGGTTTTGAGTATGTCAAATGCTTTTTCTATTTCAATTTACATAATCATAGATTTCTTTTAATTTACTGATATAGTAGATACATTTAAATTATTTTTCTGAATGATAAACCAGCCTTTATATCTAGTATAAATCCCACTTGGTCATGGTGTATGATTCCTTTTGATATTCCTGATCCAATTTACTAATATTTTGATTGAGTATTTCGGCATCTAAATCCATGAGAGATATTTGTCTATAGTTTCAATCTTTTGTACTCTTTGTCTGATTTTGAATCAAGGTAAATATGACCTCATAAAACTAGTTAGGATATTTTCCTTCCTCTTCTATATTCTGGAAGAGATTGTGTATATTTTACTTTATTATATGTTTGGTAGGATTTGCCAGTAAATCTATCTTGGCCTGAAGATTTCTTTTGCAGAAAGTTTTCACTATACATTAACTGGTTTTATAGTTACAGGACTACTCAGATAACTATTTCATCTTGGGTGAGTTAGATTCTTCGTGTATTTCAAAGGATTGGCCCATTCCAACTATTGTTGAACTTATGTATGTGGATTTGTTCATAGTATTTCTTTATTATCCTTTCAATGACTCTGGGGTCTGTAGTTGATTCTTTTTTAAACACATTCCACAAGGAGGCATGTTATATTGATGCTCACAATTTCTCAATTTGCTAATAACATTCTTTTACGGTCTTTGGATTTTGCATGTCTTTAGGGATTGTAAAATGCATTTGCAACAGGAATATCTTTAGTCTATATATCAAACATAAGGTGATGGTTGATTTCTTTGGTATGTGAGCTTTTTGCTGCTGTCAGGCCTCCATTCCCCAGCCTTCTATTAGCTAGCTCCCAGGAAAAGATTGATATAAGCTCAACCACCTATTTTCAGTTCTTCCTCCAGTCCTTCCTCTTTTTTGAACCTCCCCCTCCTACCACAGGAAAGAGATGCAAGCACAATACTTCTCTCTTAGAAAATCTTCAACCCTGCCTTAACAATGTTTTCAAGTCCTCATTTAGTAATTTAGAGAGAAGCTTGGAAGAAATTAGTAACTTGGTTATCTGCTGGTTATCTGGAGTTGATTATCAGAGTAGTTAAGCCCACTTCCTACAGTGAGGAAAGGCCTCAGGGATTGCCTTCCTGTTACATATCAAGAAGATGTGCTTCCTGTTGGTGGGAATGCAAACTGGTGCAGCCACTCTGGAAAACAGTGTGGAGGTTCCTCAAAAAATTAAAGATAGATCTACCCTATGACCCAGCAATAGCACTGCTAGGAATTTACCCAAGGGATACAGGTTTGCTGGCGCATAGGGGCATTTGTACCCCAATGTTTATAGCAGCACTTTCAACAAGAGCCAAATTATGGAAAGAGCCTAAATGTCCATCAATTGACGAAGGGATAAAGAAGATGTGGCAATGAGAAAGAATGAAATCTGGACATTTGCAGCAACGTGGATGGAACTGGAAGGTATTATGCTAAGCGAAATAAGTCAGTCAGAGAAAGACAGATACCATATGTTTGCACTCATAGGTGGATCTTGAGAAACTTGACAGAAGACCATGGGGGAGGGGAAGGGGAAAAAAACATTACAGAGAGGGAGGGAGGGGGCAAACCATAAGAGACTCTTGGATACTGAGAACAAACTGAAGGTTGATGGGGGGTGGGGGAGAGGGGAAAGTGGGTGATGGGCATTGAGGAGAGCACTTTTTGGGATGAGCACTGGGTGTTATATGGAAACCAATTTGTCAATAAATTATATTAAAAAAATAAAAAATAAAAAATAAAGAAACTGTGCTCCTTTAAAGTAGGAATTATTTATAAATAATGTACAATATACCTGGCTGTTACAGACATTATCTTTATCAGTAATAATATCAGGATGGAGTTGATTATATTCATGTCATAGACAAAAACAACAAGGCTAAGAAATGTTCAGTTCCAGAATGTTTCATGTTTCTGGCTGGCTGCCTGACACTGAGTAAGTTGCTTAATTAGTAATTAAGCCTCAGTTTCTTTGTTTGTAACTCATAGTATTGGTTGAAGATTAAGTATATCTGGAATATACTAAGCATTCAACAAATTTTGTCATCCTTGCTGTTATCACTATACCATATAGTATTTCTCTGAAGCTTTTCTATAAAAAACTATGTACTGAATTTGTACTAAGTATTCTTTAAAATTTATAACATTAAATTAAAATAATAAAGTTAATTGGTATTCAATTATGAAAATCTTGACTAACCAGATCATGCAAATTATTCCCTAAGTTAACTATTTTTTTTTTCTGCCTTCAGATCAGGTTCATAAGAAATGAGCATGTTATCTTTGAAATAACAGTCTCAGCATTCTATGGAGAAACAGCCATCTCTGTGCCTGCTTACATTCTTGGTCCTGGAGAGACCCAGGCTGATCAGAGCATTCAGCATCCCAGACAGCCTTACACGGGTTCATTAGGTTTACCAAGGCAGGAAAATGGGCTAATGTATTGTGCAAAATTGGATTTCTGTTCTCATTTCTTCCCCCTGGCTTCTTTTGCCATGTGACCTTGCATTGCTTCTCAATAAAGTAGGTGGAATATACTTCCTCACCTACCTGGACTTGGCCATGTGACTTGCTTCAGCCAATAAAAGGTGAGTAAATGTGATGCTAAGCAGAGGCTTTATATGTCTGCACGGTTTGGCTTGGATGCTTTGTTCCTGCCATCTGCCATCTGCAATGAGAGTAATGTGTATTGGGGAGCTGCTGGTACTGCAATGAGGAGACACGTGGAACAGACGTAAGCTCACACTGTGGCTTGGGGTCAAGTCCAACTGATTCCTGCAGAGCCACAGAGAGCCTAAGGTCCATGAGCAGGGAAAAGAACATTTGTTATAAGCCACTAAGATTTTGGGTTTGTTATACAGCAAAAGCTGACTAATTATACATATTTTGGTGACTTTTCAATAATAAGAATTAATAGATATTGTGTGTAGTGATGATAGGAAGTAGGTATTTCAGACACAGCTTGTCAGGAAATCCATTTAACCAGATAAAGGACATAAATTTCCTCCACAGCACTCAGGTGAAAGATATATTTGGTTGCTTTATTTGTTATACGTTTTGAATTTAATAGTTACTTGGGGAATAACTTTGCAAGCATGTATTTGCAGTGCCTATTCTTATATATCTCATTTTTTCCAATGACCTTACAACATTTTTCAAATATTGGTTTAAGCGCCTAACTCATGAATAAGGTAAAATATCCTTCTGCCAAGTCAATGTGACTGGTTTGCATGAGAATCCCAAGAAGGTAGCAGCCTTATTTTACCAAAACATTACAGAGAATTTATCTTGGTGGGATGGTAAGGCTGCTAAGTCCTAGACCCATGGAGGAGACCCAGTGGTGGTCTCTCAAAGGGGGTAGGAAGTGTTGTGGAGATATCAAGAGATGTCAGATGATCAGGCTAAAGTACAGACCCTCAAATAGCAAAGGTACCCTTTGTCTCTTTTATGCCTCTTTCCTTTTTTTTTTTTTTTTTTTTTTTGTCTTCTGTTGGCTCCCCTTGAGAGCAGATTTTCAAAGACCCAAGGCTGCTCACTGGGGCTCCAGATGGGGGGCAGTGAGCTGAGTGCTACAATAAATCATCTGAGCATAAGAAGGCTATTCTGTGAATGTGGCCTCTTTAGTCTGGAAAGGGGTGGGAGGTGAGGAGTGCAATGGGGAAGTTGGAGATTACAGGCCTCAGTGGACATTATGGGAACTCCATCAGTGTTGTATAACCCCCCATTCCAATTTGCCTGCGGTGAACCCCCAAAAAGGTGTTCTTGTGCCTGAAGGAATGTGTGCCAGAGAAGTAACATATTGGGGTGACTACTTTGGACATATCCAGGCTTGGGGAGATGAAGGAAGAAGCCAGGGAGTCCAGGGTGTGGTGGAGAAGCTGAGGGAAGATATGAAAGCTTGGAGCAGGAGGCAGAGGGTCACAGGAAGCTGGCTGGGCCTGATCAAGGTTTCTGGGGCTGAGAAGTAGAAAGGCCAGTGTCTTCAACCCACAGCTTCTCAGCCTAGAGTCTGTGCTCACAAGAAGTTTTCATGGGCAAAAACTCACCCTGCCTGTTAGCTCTCTGCTAACCAACTTGCCTCATGTTAGTCAAGCCAGGACATGAGTCAGTGTGTTCTAGACACATGAGTGTGGGGGGCTGGTAGCCATTCTTTAGTACACCTTCACTTGTTGGGAAGGAAACTGAAGCCCACTGGAAGTTCTCTTCGCATTTACTGAGCTCTGACACATTCTAGGTACCAGGGTTACAGAGGGGAATTGGGCACCAACTCAGCCACAGAGTGTTCAGTCTAATGGCTTAGTTTATGTAACTTACTCTGAGTCACACAATAGTGAGTGAGGAGGGTTAACCCAGAGGGTCTGGTTTCAGTCTCATGGCCTTTCCAACCCCTACACTTCTACTTCTAAAGAGTATTTGTGCCACTCCTCTTAGCAAATTCTCTGTGTTTTAGCAGGGGAAGTAACCCAGTGCTTCTCAAAGCTCATTGTGCATGTGGATCACCTAGAAACTTGTAAAAATGCAGATTCTGATTTGGTAGCTCTGGAGTGAGGCTGATGCTCTGTATTGCTAACCAACTCCAGGGTGATGTCACTGCTGCTGTTTCACAGATCACTCTTTGATGTCCAATACCTTAATTGTCTGTAATCAATTGGTAGAGCTCTTGGTTGAAAAGGATTCGGAACCAGTTCCTTCTTAGCAGTGATGGGAATAGAGAAAAGTGGAGCAAAGGATCTGGGAAGAATCAGCCTACTTGCAGAGGTGTGGGAGGGAAATGCATGGTAGAGTGCTGTGTGTTTGCCATTTCATAAGAAGATGGTCTCCAAGTTCCCTTCCATGTCAAGGACTGTAAGAATGTAGCCAGACTCTAAGGTGGTATGGTGGGTGAATTATTATGCAATTTGAGCCTATTAGGTAAGCAGCTGAGCTGATGGCCTACGTGGTATGAACTAAGGAGAACCAAGAATGTTTTCCTTTAATTCCTAATTTTAAGTCACCCTCTTATGCCCTCCGTGGATAGTGGTTGACAGTTTCCTTTCTCAGTAAAACTTGAGTTACTCCAGGATGGCAGGATTAAACTATTATCAGTCACTAACAATACAGTGTGAATGGATCAGCTCTTCTCCACAAGGAGAACTTGTAGTGAACCTAGGAGTGAGGTCATCTGAGTTCTAATCCTAGCTGTGCCACCAACAGTGGTGCAACCTTACATAATTTATAGAGCTTCCTTGGGCCTCAGCTTTCTCTCATGTACAATGAAGGGAGTAGACCTGGTGAGCACTAAGGTCCTCTGGGCTTAAAGAACTCAGTATTTTGTCAGAAACAGCAAGAAGGGAACTAACATGGGCCTCTGAGGTAGACAGAGGTTTGAATCACTAGCTTGCATGTCCCTTCTCCAGGCCTGTAGAGTGGGACTCTTCATTCCTAAATAAGATGATAGATGTTAAGCCCTCAGGAGAGCACCAGACACATGGTAAAAGCACAATGACTGTTGGATATCATCACCTCGCAGTATCATGGTAAGGAGAGTATCATGGTAAGGAATAATACATGAGCAACCCCTGCCCACAGCAGGTCCTCAATGAGGGGGCGTGGGGCACCCAGTGGGAAGGTCAGCTGCAGACAGTGGCTCTGAGCACAGGGGCTGGTGGAGAAGGTCAGAGAAAGACAGATGCCTGAGAGGAGCTGCCAACTTCCAGTGTTGCCTCAGGCCAGTCCGGCTGTCTAGAATTCCTACTCCAGGTTTTTACTTTTCTCTCTTTTCCAATCACATTTTACCTCAGGTTAGAGCTACTCAAACAAGTTATTCAGATAATTGAGGCTAAAAATATACAACTTTCACCAGGAACATCCAGATAATAACAGTCTAGCACCTCCACGTTGGCCCCAGTTAAGTGGCCACCTTCACGTGGCCCTAATCACCAGGGCTCTGAATGTCACATCTCCAGCTCATTCTCTCTCCTATTCTTCCTGAGACCAGAACCAGAATTTACTGCTGCTGTGGGTCATCACCTTCTCTCCCCTCCTACTCTATAGCTCCTCCCCCTTCCTCACCACCCACCCCTTTCCCTCTCCCCAGACTTGTGGGCAATGAGTCTTCTCCCAAACCTTTGTCTCCTCCATGGGTCCCCAAACCCCTTTGGGTCTTTGCGATGGAAGCTCATTAGAGAAGAACAAAGAGGCCACTTTTCTACTTTACACAGTGCTCTAACATTTCCCATGGTTTCAAAGTGCCTGACTTGCCTGTTGGACTTGTCCCAGCTCTTCTGTCACACTCCTAGGACCAGGGCCCTGGGGGATCAGGTTGGCTGAATGCACAACCATTAAAGTGCAGACCAATACAGAACTCGGGTCACTCCAAGGCTCCTTGTGGGTCTCTTTGGGAGTCAATGTGTGTTCACCTGTGTGCTGGCAGTGTTACTGGGAGGATGGGGTGTGTGGTACACACAATGGTGTTTGGGGCAGGGTGTGCTTTATGGAGTAACACAGCTGTCAGCAGGGCCACCTCCTCTCATACTTGCAGCAAAAACCCAGTTTGCTCAAACACAGTTGGAAGGAATCAGGGCTCTCCCCAGGAAACCACACCAGTTATTGATCCTGACTCTGCCAGAGGCCAGAAGCAAGAGTACTGTGGCTGTACCATTGTGCTGTTTTCGTCACATCAAGTCCAGCTCAGCAACAAACCTGTTTGTAAACACAGATCCCCACCCCCACCTCTGGATACTTCCCTGCCCAGCTGTGACAGTTAATTTTATGTGTCAACTTGGCTAGGACATGGTACCCAATTTTTAGACAAACATGAGACTAGATGTGGTTGTGAAGGCATTTTTAGATGAGATTAACATTCACATCGGTAGACTTTGAGTAAAGCAGATTACCTTCCATAATGGGTGTGGACCTCATCCAGTCCTGGATGTCCTGGAGGTCCTCCAGGAAGAGGAAATTCTGCCAGCTGACTGCCTTCAGAATCAAACTGCAACATTGGCTCTTCCATGGGTCTCCAGCCAGCCGGCGTGCCTTGCTGAATTTGGACTTGTCAGACCCCACAATTGTGTGAGCCAATCTCTTAAATCTCTCTCTCTCTCTCTCTCTCTGTTTCTCTCTCTCCCCCTACCTACCTACCTACCTACCCACCCACCTACCTGCCCGCCCATCCATCCATCCATCTATCATCTATAGAGAGACAATAATACACACACACATCCTTTTGGTTCTGTTTCTCTTGACAACCTGATAGGCCATCTGAAGTGACCACAGAGTCCTGAGGAACAACCCCACACATAGGGCCAATGACAAACTGATGAGGATTATTCTCTTCATTAGTCTGAAGTGTGACTGGATTCTGGCATTGAAAATTCTGAACAGACTGGCACAGGGTGCATCCTTGTTGTCCTAATAGCATTTTTCTGCATCTGAAAGTGGTCAGGGTGGGGACTGTACCCTCACAAATTCCTAGCTGGGTGTATGTCCTGGGTGTCATTTTTCATGTCAAGGTTAAAGACTTAGTTTATCTTTTTTTTTTTTTATTTTTTTTTAACGTTTATTTATTTTTGAGACAGAGAGAGACAGAGCATGAACGGGGGAGGGGCAGAGAGAGAGGGAGACACAGAATGTGAAGCAGGCTCCAGGCTCTGAGCCATCAGCCCAGAGCCCGACACGGGGCTCGAACTCACGGACCGCGAGATCGTGACCTGAGCTGAAGTCCGACGCTTAACCGACTGAGCCACCCAGGCGCCCCAAGACTTAGTTTATCTTAAAAGTGAGGTAATTTCTTACTTTTCCTTCAGAGGAGACCATCAATATCTTTTCCAGGGTTCTAAAGAATCACACCAAATCAAAGCAATCTGGGAACTGCTCTTTGTTAAATGGCCATTTTCCAAGAGGAGGCCCAAAGAGACAGGATGTAGGTCTCCATTAGGAGGTATGGGTAAGCCTCTGTGAGTCTTTGTTTCTCCAACTGTAAAATGGGCACAGTGATGGCTCCCATCATCACCATCATCATTATCCACTAGGCTACTAGGAAGCACCTATGGAGAGAGCGAAATGACCATAGAAATGTTATCCTTCCTCCTTATTCTTTATCCTTTCTTGCTGTCTTTTCATTGCTTGCTTCTCAAGGGATGGATAAAGCTCTCCCAGGACTAAGCCCTCCCAGGACTAAGCCAGGAGTCAACAACCAATACAATACATCAATTTAAGCTACAGTGTGAGGCTTTTAGGCCAGCAGGTTTTAACATGTTTGTCCCCATTCCCCATGTCCCCATCCTCACCAGTGCCTGAGTAATTCTAGCCCTCTTACAAAGTTTAGAAGAAGCGGAGTGATCTTGCTGATACTGCAGAGGAAACCAAGAATGATTGACGGGAGGTTCAGGTACTGCAGCAAGCCCCAGGAGGGTGGTTTCTAAAGGGAGTGGGGGCTCTCTGCACCTCTCAAACCACACCTCAAAGGTCAAGGGCCAAGAGACTTGGGCACTAATCTCAGCCTTGCAATTAATCTTCTGTGTGAACTTGGACAGGCCACTAAACAGATCTAAGGCTTAGAGCTTACTTTCTTTTTGTAAAATAGAAACGATACTACTGCTTTACACACAGACACATACATGTACACACAATTTTTTGATACCAGCATTAAAAAATCTTTTCCAGTTTTAGTAAGAAATATCTTATGTACATCACTGTATAAGCTTAAGGCCTATAGCCTGATGGTTTGATATACATATGTGAGATGATTATCACAATAGGTTCAGCTACCATCCATCTTCTCATATAGCCTCAATAAAAAGAAAGGAAAGAGGGGCGCCTGGGTGGCACAGTCGGTTAAGCGTCCGACTTCAGCCAGGTCACGATCTCGCAGTCCGTGAGTTCGAGCCCCGCGTCGGGCTCTGGGCTGATGGCTCAGAGCCTGGAGCCTGTTTCCGATTCTGTGTCTCCCTCTCTCTCTGCCCCTCCCCCGTTCATGCTCTGTCTCTCTCTGTCCCAAAAATAAATAAAACGTTGGAAAAAAAAAAAAAAAGGAAAGAATTAAAGAAAAAAAAAATTTTCTCCTTGTGGTGAGAACTCTTAGGAGCTATCCGCTTAACAACTTTATCATATATCATACAGCAGTGTTAGCTGCAGTCATCACGTTGTGCATTGCATCCCGATTTTTGTTTGTCTTATAACCAGACATTTGAACCTTTTGCCCACGTTCCTACAATCCCCCCTCCCCCTGGGATCCCACCTCCAGTAACCACAAGTCCTCTTTTCCTACAAGTTTGATTTTTTTGTGGTATTTTGTTTTATATTCCACATATAAGTGAGATTATATAATATTTGCCTTTTTCTGTCTGACATATTTCACTTAGCATAATGCCCTCAAGCTCCATCCATGTTGTCGCAAATATAGGATTTCCTTTTTTTTAATGGCTGAACAATATTCCATTCTGTGTGTACATATATATGTATATACACACACACATATATATATACATATATACATATATATACATATACACACACATATGGATATAGAAGCTATATATATATATATATATACACACACATATATGTATATGTATATATATATATAGAGAGAGAGAGAGAGATCGATCACATCTTCTTTATTCATTGACCCATTGATGGACACGTAGGTTGTTTCCATGTCTTAGCTGTTGTAAATAATGCTGCAGTGAACATGGGACACCAGCATTTTTCAACGTGAGGTTGTTGGAATCACCTGCACCAAATCCCCTAGGGAGCTTGCTAGCATGCAGACTCTTGGACCTTACTTTGAGCTTTACTGAATTAGATTTTCTGGGGCCAGGAATCTGCATTTTAACAAGTGTACTAGGTAATACCTGTGCCATATTTTTTCCCAATTGTTCATGTTTATGTTATTCCACTGAGATCATGGAATTCCATCCAATTCTAGCCTTATTAGAATAGTTGAACTGTCCACAAACAGGCCACCTTTTCTTTTTCTTTTTTTAATTTAAAATATACATATCTTTATTATGTAAATGGAGAAAAATGTGTTTTAGATCATTTACTCTTTTGAGCAAACAAATATTGTGGTAGAGGGACTGGGAAGTGTCTGTATTTCTCCACCATTCTTTGTATCCACATCACTTGCAATGTGACATCGCTCAGGTCACAATCTCACGATTCATGAGTTCGAGCCCCGCGTCAGGCTCTGTGCTGACATTTGGAGCCAGGAGCCTGCTTTGAATTCTGTATCTCCCTTTCTCTCTGCTTCTGCTCCCCCACTCTCAAAAATAAGTAGCCGTTAAAAAAAATTTTTTTAAGATACACGTTTTATTAAAATTAGAGTATGGTGAGGACAAGAGATCAGGAGATGACTGCCACTGAAAAGATAGTTTATTCTACCAAACATTTAACGAAGAGTTAACACCTATTCTCTTGAAGCTGTACCAAAAATAGAAATGGAAGGAAAACTTCCAAACTCTTTCTATGAAGCCAGCATTACCTTGATTCCAAAACCAGACAAAGACCCCACTAAAAAGGTAAACTATAGACCAATTTCCCTGATGAGCATGGAAGCAAAAATTCTCAACAAGATATTAGCCAACCAGATACAACAATACATTAAAAAAAGTATTCACCACGACCAAGTGGGATTTATACCTGGGAGGCAGGGCTGGTTCAATATCTGGAAACAATCAATGTGATTTAACACATCAATAAAAGAAAGGACAAGAACCACATGATCCTCTCAATAGACACAGAGAAAGCATTTGACAAAATACAGCATCCTTTCTTGATAAAAACTCTCAAGAAAGTAGGGATAGAAGGATCAGACCTCGAGATCATAAAAGCCATATATGAAAGACCCAATGCTAATATCATCCTCAATGGGGAAAAACTGAGAGCTTTACCCCTAAGGTCAGGAACAAGACAGGGATGTCCACTCTTGCCACTGTTATTCAACATAATATTGGAAGTCTTAGACTCTGCAATCAGACAACACAAAGAAATAAAAGGCATCTAAATTGGCCAGGAGGAGGTAAAAATTTCCACTCTTCGCACATGACATGATACTTTATATGGAAAACCCAAAAGATTCCACCAAAAAACTGCTAGAACTGATTCATGAATTCAGCAAAGTTGCAGGATGTAAAATCAATGCACAGAAATCTGTTGCACCCCTATACACCAATAATGAAGCAACAGAAAGAGAAATCAAGGAACTGATCCCATTTATAAATGCACCAAAAACCATAAAATACCTAGGAATAAATCTAATCAAAGAGGTGAAAAATCCATATGCTGAAAACTATAGAAAGCTTATGAAAGAAATTGAAGAAGACACCAAAAAAATGGAAAAAGATTCCATGCTCCTGGATAAGAAGAACAAATATTGTTAAAATGTCAATACTACCCAAAGCAATCTACATATTAAATGCAATCCCTATCAAAACCACACCATCATTCTTCATAGACCAGAACAATCTTAAAATTTATATGGAACCAGAAAAGACCCCAAATAGCCAAAGCAATCTTGAAAAAGAAAACCAAAGCAGGAGGCATCACAATCCTGGACTTCAAGTTGTATTACAAAGCTATAATCATCAAGACAGTATGGTACTGGCACAAAAACAGACACTCAGATCAATGGAACAGAATACAGAACCCAGAAATGAACTCACAAACATATGACCAACTAATCTTTGACAAAGCAGGAAAGAATATCCAATGGAATAAAGACAGTCTCTTTAGCAAGTGGTGCTGGGAAAGCTGGACACCGACATGCAGAAGAATGAACCTGGACCACTTTCTTACACCATACACAAAAATAAACTCAAAATCGATGAGACCTAAGTGTAAGGAAGCCATCAAAATCCTTGAGGTGAAATCAGGCAAAAACCTCTTTGACCTTGGCTGCAGCAACTTCTTACTCAACACATCTCTGGAGGCAAGGGAAACAAAACCAAAAATGAACTATTGGGACCTCATCAAAATAAAAACTTCTGCATGGTGAAGGAAACAATCAGTAAAACTAAAAGGCAACCAACAGAATGGGAGAAGATATTTGCAAATGACATATCAGATAAAGGGTTAGTATCCAAAATCTATAAAGAACTTATCAAACTCAGCACCCAAAAAACAAATAATCCAGTGAAGAAATGGGCAGAAGACATTAATAGACACCCTTCCAAAGAAGACATTCAGATGGCCAACAGACACATGAAAAGATGCTCAACATCACTCATCATCCAGGAAATATAAATCAAACCACAATGAGATACCACCTGACACCTGTCAGAATGGCTAACATTAACAACTCAGGCAACAACAGATGTTGGCGAGGATGTGGAGGAAGAGGATCTCTTTTGCCCTGCTGGTGGGAATGCAAACTGGTGCAGCCACTCTGGAAAACAGTATGGAGGTTTCTGAAAAAATTAAAAATAGAACTGCCCTATGAGCCAGCAATTGTACTAGTAGGTATTTTTCCAAGGGATACAGGGATGCTGTTTTGAAGGGGCACGTGCACCCCAATGTTTATAGCAGCACTATCAACAATAGCAAAAGTATGGCAAGAGCCCAAGTGTCCATCAATGGATGAATGGATAAAGAAGAGGTGGTATATATAGACAACGGAGTATTACTCAGCAATCAAAAAGGATGAAATCTTGCCATTTGCAACTACATGGATAGAACTAGATGGTATTATGCTAAGTGAAATTAGTCAGAGAAAGACAAATACATGACTTCACTCATATGAGGACTTTAAGATACAAAGCAGATGAACATAAGGGAAGGGAAGCAAAAATAATATAAAAACAGGCAGGGGGACAAAACATAAGAGACTCTTAAATATGGAGGGTTATGGAGGGGTTGTGGGAGGGGGGATGGGCTAAATGGATAAGGGGCATTAAGGAATCTACTCCTGAAATCATTGTTGCACTATATAATAACTAACTTGAATGTAAATTAAAAAAAATAAATTAAATAATTTAAATTACATAAATTAAAAAAAAAAAAGAAAAGATAGTTTGTTATTCTTACAGACCCCAAGAGAAGGGGGCACACCACACCATACCACACCACACCATAGAGGGCCTCCTGGGAAAGACCAGGGTCAGTCAGGAGACAGAGGGAGAGGAGAGAAAAGTGAGCAAGAGCCTCTATTGTGATTTCCATTTGGCTGAGGCAGGGTAAGTAGGCTTAAAGTAGGGTAGTTTGAAATTTGGTAATTTCGGCAGGCTTTGGGTTATAAGGACTGCCCCTAGTTATTTGATTCTGGCCCTGGGGTGGTTAGGACCAGTGGGAAGTGGCTCAAGTGAAAAACCCAGAGAGGTAAGCCAGGAGGAGGTTAAGGTGTGAACTCTGGAGTAGTTAGTTTGCATATGAAAGGTGTGATCCTAGGTGAGTCACTTACTCTCTCTAGGAAATAGATGACCTTGGGAGGAGCAGTCCCTCCAGGATCAGCAAGGCCCCACAATGTCAAGACATCAGAAAAGAAAAGGCATGGCTAGTTCAACTGTGAGTAATAGTAAATAGATATTGTTTTAAGCCACTGAGTTTTGAGGTAGTTAGTGATGCAGCAACAGCTGATTCTTGCAAATGTCAATGACAACATGGACAATGAAAAGGTTGCTACTAAAACATCAACATCTGGGCATATTTTCTGAAATTGAAACCCAGGTGGCAGGAAGCAGTCAGGCCGGCTTCAGTGGCCCTGGCCATGTGTAACTCGCTTCTGTTCTAATATACCTAATTTGCTGATGATTTTCCCAACTTGATTGTTCCAGTCAATTCTGGGTGGAGCTGTCATGGCTACTTCCCCATGTGCAACCCTACTACCTCCTCAACCTCTTTTCTCCCTGCAGAACGTGGAACTAGTTAAGGCTTAAGTGTTTGCAAAACCAACAGTAAAAACACTAAGCACTTTACTCTCAGGAAGTTATTTCTTAGAACAATGATTCTCTAGAAGGTGGGGGCTACCCAAATATTTCACTTCCAATCAAGGACACTTAAGGAGCCACACGTGGTGCAAAAAAAAGCATATTCAACTATTCAACATTACAAAAACATTTGGTATTATAAAGTGAAAAAAAGCTATTAGTTTTTTGCAGTACCCAAAGTTCAACAGAATTTTTTTTGGGCAAAGGAAATATGCAAAAGATATAGAGATTTTCAACTGGGGATGTTTTAGGATTTGAGGGTGAGGTGAGAACAGTGTAAGATTAGTGCATTAACAAGAAGGGGCTTGGGTAATAAAAGTTTAGATGCTCTGTCTTAGAGGAGTCAACAGTACCCTGTATCTTCTTCACAGTAAAGTCTGAGTGTTCTCCCAATGAGGACACTGAGTGGGATCTTAATACTGGAAATAACTGCTTCATATAGAGCATGTGGTTTCTGTGAATCAAAGCTCTTGCCTGAATAATATCCATGAAATACACTGAAATCCATTAAAAATCCCTTCTGCAGATTCCTAACTAAGAACATTTATTTCAAGGCATGAGATTTAATGGAACTTAAAGCAAATACCAAACTTGGTCAAAATTAATCAAGTCCTCTGAATGTTACTGGCAGTTCTCTGTGAAATGAATACATCATGCAAATGACAAATGCATCTATAAAGGAAAAACTCAGTTCAGTCTCCCAAGTAGGGAAAAATCCAGTCCTCCACCTCCTTCTGTGTTTCTCTTTCCTGTGTGTCTCCTTTACTACTCACACAAAACGCTCACAATACTTCTGACACCAGATTTGCGGGGTTTTCCTGCACACCAAACAACTCTCTTTGACACCAGCTGGGTATCCTACAATGTAACTGACATAATTCTGATGCCATTTACCTGGAGATAGCATCACATCCCAAAGGTTAAGAGCTCAGTCCCATAAGACTGTTCCCACCACATTTCAGATGCCAATTGCAAGTAGTATATCCCCAGGTTACCCACAACTCCTGTCCTATTGGCTACAAATCAGGGGTTCCCATGGATCCTCCTCAGGTTCAAGTAATTTGCTAAAGCAGCTCACAGAGCTCAGGGAAAAACACTTACTTATATTTACCAGTTTATTAAAGGTTAGAGTAAAGGATACAGGTGTACAGCCTGATAAAGAGATCCATAGGGTCAGGTCTGAAAGTGTCCCAAGTGCAAGAGCTAATGTCCACATGGAAACGGGTGCGTCACCCTCCTGGTGTGGATGTGTACATCCACCTGGATGCCTCTGAACCTCCTATTGTGATTTTACAGAGACTTCCTCATATAGGCATGATCAGTATTAACTCCATTTCTAGATCCTGTCCCCTCTCTGAAAGGGTGGGGGTAGAGCTGCAAAGTCCAAGCTTCTAATCATGGCTTGATCTTTCTGGTAACCAGTCCCCATCCAGGAGCCCACCCAGAGTGCAGAGTTGTCTCAATAGAACAAAAGTTCCTCCTACCGTTCCTATCGCTTAGGAATTTACAAGTGTTTGGGGAGCTTTGTGCTGGGGGCCCAGGGCAGGACCAGTATATGTTTTCTATTATCTAACAGCATCTCACCCAGAGTTAACACTGCTTCCCTGGGGACTGTAGTGGCTCAGGCAGTAAAAAGTTTGTCTCTGGTTTTCCACAACTAGTTGGGAAGCAACTCCCTGTACCTGCAGAGTTTCATATTATATACCAAAGGTATATAATCCATCCCATGAACCACTTCTTAACAAGTAGCAAGGAAGTGACTAGGACTGCGTCAGGGGAGGGAAAAGTGATTGCTGGAGCACAGAAGGGAAGTGTAAATGAGTCAAACTGCTCCAAGAGGGTGAGAGCAAGGAGGGCAGATATCCCCCAGCTGTGCTTCCTGGTGGGTGTTTCCACCAGCAAAAATGCCAGATGCCCAAATGATGCAGCTGCTAGGCTGAGGGGGCAGGGGGCGGAATGTGATGGTAGGGATGGGGCTGCTGAAGGACAGAAGATACCATATGCCACTGAGGATCTTCATGTTAATCAGATGATCTTAGGGTATCAGGGTTCTTTGGGGCCTGTGTTGCTATATTCTGGGGAAAAAATCCAATTCCACGGCAATGCCTAGGGACAAAGAAGCTATGTTCTACACCAATGGTCCTGGGTCCCCTCCCTTCTTCCTTACCTGTGTGTGAGACAGTACATAGCACCTCCTTTCCCTGGATTTAGTCAATTCAACCCTACAGTGCCTTCAGTGACGTTCAAGTGGTCCATTTGCAGAAGCAATGAATGAGAATTTGAGGGTCATAAGAAAGCGAGTATGTGAAAGTAAAAAACACATGGTGTGGTCCACTCCCAATGACTTACCAGAGGTTAGATGCAGACAATCTCCCCCTATAGCACTTTCTAGACCACTTGCCCTCTATGATGATTTCACTGTAAAAGTGACTTATCTTCCTAACTAAATCCACATTGTTCAGGCTGTTTCTAATATCTGCCAATGTCCCTAGAGTAAACCTGATACAGTTGTTTTTCTAGTAGAGGGAAGAGTTGGGAAGGTTATCCAGTCGTTCCCATTAGTCCTCCCTAAGGTTGTTGACAGCCTTCTGGTGGGTGGAAAAGTTGGGAGGAAATGTATATGGAAACTATATGGGAACAAATCTGACCTTTTGGGGTCAGCTTTTCAAAGAGTCAATTACAGTTGAAATTAGGAGACGGGAAGGAAGTTAAAGACTGGAAGCAATAGCAAGGCATGAGATTCATCCAGCCTCCAGATATATACTGAGCACCAACCCGAGCCAAGCACTATTCTAGGTCTCGAGATTACAGAATCTAAATTGGAATCTGAAACTGGATTCAAATGTACATAAAAACGGGCCAACGTAGATAATTGGTGAAGGGACTAAAGATATTTCTGCAGACTTTGAAGACCCCACTGTGGGTGGGGGCAGTCATGAAGGTGGGTGTGGCAGTCCTTAATATGGATGTTGCCTTGGTCACTGGGAATGCCCTAAGTGCCCTTGTCCTGAAGCGCCCAGAGAAAGACCTGTACCATCTATTTTCAGATCACGAGGACATTTGGTGGGCTGCTCTGACGAATTTCCTCTGCTGTAGAAGGAGAGGGGCTGTTTATGGATTTCTGGAGGAGGGACTGCTGCCTGATTCTCTTTGCTTGCCCTACTCAGAAAAATGTTCAGATTTCTTTTTAAGGCGATGCATGCAGGATCATTCTATTGCAAGCTATGCATATGTATCTGTTTAATTTTAACTCAAGCTCTTTACCAAAAAGCAAGTTCATTTACTCAGAGCCTAGACAGAAGGCTTTCCCAGTCCTGACACCTTGCTTATTTGCTACTTAAAGTCTTTTGGAAGAAAAGAACAGATTTTTGCATTTTGTTCCCTTTCTTACTTCAGAAAAAAAATTTTTTTAAAAAAAACCCACACAACTGTCCTAATTGGAAAGGATTCTTGATCTATTTCATTGCAGTCTGTTTATTTCTGGTAAGTGTCCAGAACACTTGGCCCCTACCCCTGCCAAGGCTGCTCTCCAACAACATTTCAACTTTGTTCCAGAGCACTTGGAGTTTCACAGCAGCCCAGAAATCTCCGCACAGAGCCCCAGGTGACATGCTGGGGTATAGGTCTCCCCTCCGGGGACTATCTTCAGCTACTTTTTAGGCCCACCCAAGTTGCTCACTCACAATGGCACTCCTGTCTTCTCCTTTCTGCTCACCTCTCCACACAGGGCTGCCCCACCCAGCTGTTGCCACACTCTGTGTGCAGGCATGGGAATAGGGAGGTTGTAGGGATCAAAATCTAATTCTGGAATCAACTAGAGTCCCTTGTGTATTGCATGAGCCCAGGACAATTCCAGCCTCCACAGAGCTGTGTTGGGTTAAGGCCTTGCATGGTAGGAAGGTACCCGTTAAAAGCAAAGAGATCAGATTGCAACAGGCCAAGGTGGGGTTGTAAGATATAGGAAAAAAAACAAAAAACAAAAAACAAAAACAAAACAAAAAAAAAAACAAGGCTTCTCCATAAACACATTGTGATACAGATGAAGTCAGCATCAAGAACAGCCTTAGGGATTGGTGGAGGGTTGGAAAAGCCACCAAGATAATAGGCAGTCATAGTGAGGATCCTTACCACAGGGGCCAGAGAAGGACCCTGGAGATGATCTAGAATGGAGGTGGTACACCAGGGACCTGCAGATACATTCTATTTTGCCCACACAGTGTGTATTTATATATGTGCATGTGTGTGCGTGCGTGTGTGTGTGTGTGTGTGTGTGTGTGTGTTTTCCCCTTAGTTGACATAGAATGCTTTTAGATGACACATGTACTCCCTACCTTGCTTCACTAATATGTATTACCACATTACCTGCTGGGCCAGAGAGAGGGGTGGAAGTTTATGAAAGAAGAACATACCTCCATCATGCCTCAAATTGCACCTGCTGAATGCTTTTCAAAGGAGAGCATACAAGCTTAGTATTGACTCCCCCAAATTTTCAGACTTGTGAGTGTGGTGGTGGTGCTTCCTTCTCCTCATGGAAATCATCCACAGCTTCAAAGAGTTTCATTCGCTATACAGATTCCAAAACATGTGTAGGGGCTATCAGGAGCAGATATCTCAAGGGAAAAGGTGCAGGAGGGTCTAGGGGCCAGTGGCAGCCAGGGTTTAGAAAGCACAAACAAAACTACACTTCCTGAAGGTGAGTTGCTCATCTGCCCCTTGTTGCACTGCTGGTGAAGGAACTAGAGGGTCTAGAACTGGTAGCAGAAGCCCTTTGGACCCAATTTGATTCAGAGAAGCTGAGGAGGCAGAGCTCTACAAAGAATCATGCAGTGATTTTGGGAAGCAGTCCGTCTCTGTGGAAACAGAGAAAGAGAGGTCCTTTGGGATCAAGAATTCTAGAAGCCTGCTCTTCCACCCCTACTTCAAGCCTTCTGCAGGGAGCTTTATTTAGGAAAAGTCCAATCCATACACTCTATAAGTAATGAAAAAGAAAATAAGATAGCTTTGATGCAAGCACACTTGAAGACGCAAAGAGCAGCAAGTCATGTCAACAGAAGAGCACACACCAGAAAAATATGGCCTGGAAGAGGTGAAATTATGATCAAACATTCCTCCATGAATTAAAAACAAAGCACAACCAAAAAGACCTTAGTAAAACAATTTGATCTCTAGAGGGAAACCACAGAGCACAAATGTAAGAACTCAAATACAAGATGACAAGACAATGAGAGGTGATGAGATAGGACAAGAAGACTCAGGAAAGATAGGGAAAAAACAAAGCCATCATCACACAGGTGAAGACAAAATCAGATGGAGAATAAAAGGAGAAAAGTTGCTCCATCAAATACTGTACTGGAAGCCAAGGGTAGAAATATGAATTGTGAACTAAATGAAATAGAGATAGGAGTTTAAAATGACTGATAGGGAAATGACAGGGTTAGCAGAAAGTAAAAAGAAAGCCAACATATGCAAAATTGGGGTCCCAGAAGAAACCAGACAATAGAAAGTAACAAATATTTTTAAATATAATTCAAAGCATTTCCTAAAATGAAACGAGAGTTGAATCTACTTATTGGATGTTCACACCACCTCCCAGGGAAACGTGTTCCAGGACAGTCACTGTAGGAATCATGGCCTAGTCCAGTTATGGACTTAAAGAGAGTATCCATTGGGCAGTAAAGCATTAAAAAATCAAATTACTTACAAAGAGCAAAAAAAAAAAAAAAAAAATCAGATTGAACTCAGACTTCACCCAACAGCGTCTAACATTAGAAGAGAATGGAGAAACACTTAGAAGATATTTAAGGAAAGTGCAAACCAAGAAGTTTATATCATCCAAGCTGTTCGACAATTATAACGCCTATTGCAAACCATTTAAATATGCAGGAACTCAGAAAGTATTGTTTCCACGAACCTTTCTTGAGGAAACAACCAGAAAATGAACTTCGTCCAACTGAGACTCAACTGTGGAGACTTTAGCCAAGAGTGTGACTGTAAGCCTTGATTATATTTAGGTTTGGATCTAAAAGTAAACGTGAAGTGGGGATTGGAGTAACAAAATAGAATGTAAGTGTCTTATGCTCTGACAATGTAGAAATAATACAACTGGCAAATACTGGGATGGGAAAGGGTAAAGATGGCAGGAAGCTCAGTGATGGCCTTATCTATAGAATTAGGGACACAAGGGAAAGAATTTAAAGACTCAAATAGTAGACATACATTTTTAAGAGTTCAAAGTAAAAACTAATCAAGATAATATTATTGACTAAAGTAGGAAGCGGAGGAGAGGTAGGAGAAAGCAAAGAACATACATATGAATTTTATTTTTGTTTAAAATGATTTAAAAAGCAGATGACTGAGGATTTTGTATAATAATTATAAAGATAATTATTAAAATATTACAATTCCTCTTAAGTATCAGAAACTGTTTCTCGTCTTTTCTCTTGAAACTTTTCTCCTCTCTTCCCTTTCCCTCCCTTCCTTTCTCTCTATTTTTCACTCTATGCCATCCACCCAAGAAAACAAAGCAAACAGACCCAATATTGAAAGATTTAAAACACTGTATTCAGAGGGGCACCTGGGTGGCTTAGTTGTTTAAATGTCCAACTGCAGCTCAGGTCATGATCTCACAGTCTGTGGGTTTGAGCCTGTGTTGGGCTCTGTGCTGACAGCTCAGAGCCTGCTTCAGATTCTGTGTCTCCCTCTGTCTTTGCCCCTCCCCTGCTTTCTCTCTCTCTCTCAAGAATAAACATTAATTTTTTTTAAAAAAACACTGTATTCAGAGAACAAAATACAGATCTTCCAACAAATATTGTTAAAATGTCTATACTACCCAAAGCGATCTACACATTTATTGCAATTCCTATTAAAGTACCAACAGCATTTATCACAGAACTGGAACAGACAATCCTAATATTCATATCGAACAATAAAAGACACTGAGTAGCCAAAGCCATCTTGAAAAAGCAAAGCAAAGATGGAGGTATCACAATTCCAGACTTCAAGTTATATTACAAAGCTGTAGTTATCAAAACAGTTCAGTACTGGCATAGTACATTTATACAGTACAGTGTATATACAGTACAGTATAAATGGACACATAGATCAATGGAACAGAATAGAAAACCCAGAAATGAACCCACAATTATATGGTTAATTAATCTTCGACAAAGCAGAAAAGAATATGCATTGGGAAAAAGAATGTCTCTTCAACAATGGTGTTGGGAAAACTAGACAGCTACATGGAGAAGAATGAAACTGGACCACTTTCTTATACCATACACAAAAATAAATTCAAAATGGATTAAAGACCTAAATGTGAGACCTGAAACCATAAAATTCCTAGAAAAGAATTCAGGTAGTAACTTCTTTGACCTCAGCTATAGCAACTTCTTTCCAGATATGTCTCCTGAGACAAGGGAAACGAAATAAAAAATAAACTACTGGGATTACCTCAAAATAAAAAACTTTGGCACAGTGAAGAAAACAATAAACAAAACTAAAAGGCAACCTCTGGAATGGGAGAAGATGTTTGCAAATTGTATATCTGATAAAAGGTTAGCATCCAAAATATATCAAGAACCGATAAAACTCATCACCCAAAGGAACAAATAATCCAATTTAAAAATGGGCAGAAGACATGAATAGGCATTTTTCCAAATGAGACATACAGATGGCCAAGAGACACATGAAAAGATGCTCAACATCACTCAGCAACAGGGAAATATAAATCAAAGCTGCAGTGAGATATTACCTCAAACCTTTCAGAATGACTAAAATCAACTACACAAGAAACAACAGGTGTTGGCCAGCATGTGCAGAAAGTGGAACTCTCTTGCACTGTTGGTAGGAAGGCAAACTAGTGTAGCCACTCTGGAAAACAGTATGGAGGTTCCTTAAAAGGTTAAAAATAGAACTATCCTATGATCCAGCAATTGCACTACTAGGTATTTACCCAAAGAATACAAAAATACTAATTCAAAGGCACACATGCACCCTGGTGTTTATAGCAGCATTATCTACAATGGCCAACTTATGGAAACAGCCCAAGTGTCCATCAACTGATGAATGGATAAAGAAGATGTGGTATATATATATAATGGAACATTACTCAGCCATGAAAAAGAATGAAATCTTTCCATTTGCAACAATATGATGAAGCTAGAGAGTATAATGCTAAGAAAAATAAGCCACAGAAAGACAAATACCATATGATTTCACTAATATGTGGAATTTAAGAAACAAAACAAATGATCAAGTGAGGGTGGAGAGAGAGAGAGAGAGAGAGAGAGAGAGAGCACGCCAAACCAAGAAACAGACTCTTAACCATAGAGAACAAAGAGATGGTTACCAGAGGGAGGGAAGGGGATGGGTTAAATATGTAAATGGGAATAAAGAGTGCACTTGTGATGAGTGATGAATGGAAGTGTTGAATCACTATATTGTACACCTGAAACTAATATTACACTGTATGTCAACTAACTGTAATTTAAATAAAAACTATTAAAAATACAGATCTTCCTTGACTTACTACAGGGCTATGTCCCAATAAATCCATTATAAATTGAAAATAATGAAAGTTGAAAATGCATTGAAGGTACCTACCCTCCCAAACATCACAGCTTAGCCCACCCTACCTTAAATGTGCTAAGAACACTTATGCCTCCTAGAGTTGGGAAAAATAACCTATTTTATAAGAAAGTGCTGAATAACTCATGTAATTTGTAGAATCCTATACTGAAAGTACATGGTCTTATGGGTACAGAATGGTTGTAAGTGTGTTGTTTGTTGACCTCATGATTGTGATGCTGACCCAGATCTGGGGCTCAGTGCCCCTGCCCAGCATTGAGAGAGGATTGGACCACAAATCACTAGCTTAGACACGATTCGAATTCAAAGTTTGAAGCATGGTTTCTACTGAATGTGTATAACTTTTGCAACATCTTAAAGCAAAAAAATCACTAAGTGTAAGCATTGTAAGTCAAAGACCATCTGTAATGTGACAGATCTAAGATCAAACTCATAAAAAAATATAAATGTGGGGGGTACCTGGGTGGCTCAGTCAGTTAAGTGTTCGACTTCGGCTCAGGTCATGATCTTGTGGTTCATGGGTTCAAGCCCCGCATCAGGCTCTGTGCTGACAGCTCAGAGCCTGGAACCTGCTTCAGATTCTGTGTCTTCCTCTCTCTCTGTCCCTCCCCCACTTATGCTCTGTCTCTCTCTCTCTCCCTCTCTCTCTCAATAAATGAATAAACATTAAAAAAATTTTAATATAAATGGGATTCACTCAACTATTAAAATAAATGATTTTCACATTATATCATAAAGCACAACCAAATGTTTTGCTGTTTAAAAGCAACATATCTCAGGCAGTTAATCAAAGGTTGGCAATGGAAATGATGGACAAGGGGTACCAGACAAGCACAACCCAAAGAAAACAAGTGTTGCCAGTTTACCTTCAAAGAAGAGGAAATTCAGGACAAAAACTATTAAATAAGACAAAGAAGGCGATGCTATAATGCTAGAGAATACATTGTACAATGAAGACAGAATAGTTAATGAATATCTACGCATAAAATCACATGACAGCAATATTCACAAGGAAGAAATTAGAGAAGATATAAGGAGAAATAGAAACATGCTTAGAGGAAACTTTTCAATTCTATTAACTCCTTTTAAGATTAATGTCAAATAACAAAAAGAAGTAAAACTTAAGAAAGTTGATCTGATTAATATATGTCAAAATCTATATACTGAAAATGGAGAATTTACGTTCTTTTCAAGGGGCAAGGAAACACACATGAAAACTGACTGCCTGATAGACTACAATGAACATCTCAACCAATCCCCAAAAAGTAGAAATAGTACAGGCAAAATCCTCTGATCATAAAATGGCTAACCTAGACACTGATAACAGAATAGAGAAACAGAAAAAGATTCTTCTATCTGAAATTGTTAAAAAGATAAACAACTCTTTCCTAAATGTCTCTTAGGCCAAAAGAGACATGTATATCGGATTGTAGAGATTTTAGGAAATAACAATTGAAAACACTACATAACACAACCTGTGAGTCATAGCTGAAGCAGTGCATATCCTTAAAAATTTGTGTCAATAAAAACAGAAAGAATAAAATTATTTGAACATATAATTCAACTTTTAAAACACTCACTGTTTTTAAACCCAATCTTCAACCTTAATGTGTTGTTAAAGTAGACTTACAGATAATTAATGTACCATAAACTGTGTATTTAAACTGTGTAATTTGGTGAATTGTGACCTACATATCCACCTGTGAAATCATCACCACAATCAAGATAATGAACCTATTACCCCCAAATGTCTGATGTTCTTTTGTGATTCAATTTTTTGTTTCTCCTACAACAGCCCCAATCACTGATTTAATTTCGGTCAATATAGATTCACTTGCACATTCTAAAATTTTTTAAAAATAGAATTATAAAGTATTATGTAGCTCCTTTCACTCAGCATAATTATTTTTAGATTCACTGAAATATTTACATGTAAGGATATGATGCCTGGGATATGCCTCAAAATTACCTGGCAGTGGGTGGGGGCAGTGGGTAGAGGTGAAAATGAACTGAGACTGGCTATAAGTGGATAATTACTGAAGCTGAATCATGGACACCAGAGAGTTCATTTTACTATTCTGGCTACTTACATAAATGTTTCAAACTTTCTGTAAGAAAACGTTTTTAAAAATTACTTCTTCCGCTCCACCTTGCTATTCTTGTGCTATTTAATGTTACTGCATATTTTGAATCCTTGTCTATTATTGTCATTCAAAATAACTGTTCTTGAATCTACTTTTTGAGGTTTGAAAATCCAAACTTTATATCTGCAGGACTCCAGAACAGTGAGTGAGTTTTATTTAAAAACAAAACAAAACAAATCTTCCACTGATTTTTTTTAAATGCCAGCTACTAGACATCATGAATACTCATGTCCAAGGGGAGGGAACATTTGAGCCCACTGGATGTTTCGTGTCTTGTAGACATAGCAGGTGAGATCAGCATCTGATGGCCAAGATTTCTCTGAGGAAAGATATATTTGCAGGTTTGGGGAATTTGCCAGCAAATACAGTGTTCTGGTTTCTCAGGAGGGAAAGCATGAGTGAAGATTGTGGGCCAGAGGTGATGTAATTAGTTATTATCAATCAAATCCAGGGATCTGAAAAATGTAAACAATGAAACATGATGTGCACTATTATTTTTTTCAATTAAAATATTATCTTTAGGGGTACCTCGGTGGCTCAGTCGGTTAAGCATCCAACTTAAGCTCAGGTCATGATCTCAGGTTCGCAGATTTGAGCCCTGAGTCAGGCTCTGTGCTGACAGCTCAGAGCCTGGAGCCTGCTTCAGATTCTGTGTCTCCCTCTCTCTCTGCCCCTCCCCCACTCGTGCTCTGTTTCTCTCTCTCTCTCTCTCTTTCAAAAATAAACATTAAAAATTTTTTTAAAAATTATCTTTAAAAGTTAGTAAAATGAAAATGGCAAAAAGAAACAGACCAAAACAGTGCTCCAACTTTCTCTGGCATTAACGAGAATTTGCCTGTTAAGTAGAGCTGGCTAGTCTTCCTCTTTTTCTGAAAGGCTCTATGTCTGCTCCAGTTTCCTGTCTGAGAAAAGCAAATACCACAATTTGCTTATGGCGTTTAATGTGTGTCAGACTCAGTTATCCCCAAGTGAGTTGCATTTGTGAAATTATTGGTGTGGTAGACTGTTAAACATTTGTAGCTCCCAAGGAGCCCTGCCTTCCAGTGTTGTTCACAGTGTCTCTGGGCTTGGCCATACGATGGCTTGGGGCAAATGGTTGTTAGCAAGAGGGGTGCAAGCAGAGGTTTGATACTTGCTTGCACAGTGGGGCTTATCCTCTTGGTGTGCTCACTCTTGGAGCCAGCTGCCATGCTGTAACTCAGCTCGAGCTAGCCTTGTGGAGAGACCATGTGGATTGAACAAGAGGGCCCAGTCTTCCAGATGATCCCATCACGGCACCAGACATGTGAGCAGAGAACCATCCTCGATGTCCCAGCCATCTGATGGTAGGCCCAGTCAACCCAATGAATCATGAGAAATAATAAAATGGTTATTTAAGCCAGTAACTCTGAGTGGTTTCTTACACAGTAGTAGACAACTGAGTCAGTACTTACACAATTGCGTGTGTTTCTGGAAAGTTGATGAAAATGTGCACACATGAGCCACAGGTTAAGAGAATTAGTCATGAAAACAAAACTCGTACCACTCCTAAGACAATTATTTGTTTTCAGCACACGGCAAAATGTAGAAAATCCCCCTCACGCATAACTTTCCTGGAACACACCTATTGTGTGCTAGCAGCTACCTAAGAGATCACATACTCAGAGATGCCCAGAGCAGGTGATGCTGGAAAGGTCTCTGGATAATGGGCATTAACCCAGGTTAACACAACTGACCACAGCTCCTGGGCATAATAAAACCTCACGGTGGAATTGGTCTTATCCTGCTTAGCCCATTTCACAGAGCAGCTATGAGTTGCTCAGGGCAGTACCGCAGAGGAAAAAAAACCAGGTCCAGATGAGCAAGCCCGTCGTGGCACTAGGATGTGCTGGCTTCCAGACACCAGGTTAGGGAATCGAGCCAATGACTGTTGGGGTGTTTCACATGAGTGGAGGCCAGAAATCCCTAATCTGTGGACCTGTGCCACTGCACTGGCAACAGCCACAGCATGGCCCCCATCATAGAAGGAAAAGCCAAAGAGAATGAAATCATTCCATGAGAGCCTTGCCCTCGCCTGCGTTGCTTTCATCTCCCATATATATTCCTTACAAAGTGAGTGAAATTGTTCTAGTTCACTGCAGTGGGTGAAAACAGACCCCACCCACCATTTCCTGGGTGTGGGTGCTGTGGGCAGATGCCAGGAGGAATTTGAAAGGAGTCATGCTATTTCAGGTATTATAATTTGCCATAATGCCAAAGCAGTAATACATCTGCCCGTGTGAAATTCCCACTCTTTAGACACCAAGCTTCAACCAGTGTTCACATTGTTCTAGCACACTCCTTTGTGAAGTCGCTCTGCGGCCTTCTCCCTTACAATTCCCATTTCAGCACTGGGACTTGTGCTCTGACCCCAGAGCAGCCTCCTGCCTTGCCCATCTACATTCAGATCTCCAAGTGCTTTTACCCAGTTGGCTAATGTGAGGGGTGGGCAGGACTGAGGTGGTATCATCACAGCTGCTAGCAAGTCTGAAGTCGGCCAAGAAGGTTCCAGATCAATTGGCACCAACCCCAAGGGTGACTGGATCGTGAATCAAAAGAGAAAACCCAAGAAGTGTGGCTTAAGGGGTCAGGCCAGGCCAGCCCTGCCCTGACCAGTGCAAATCAGGAAAAAGAGGTCATTCAGCAAAGAAGGGAAGGCTATTTTGGGGAAATAAAAGGCAAAACGGATGTCAGTAGATGACAGGACAGACCTCCAGTAATAGGTGTATATATATATTTCATTTTGGAGAATTTTGCGGAGCTTGGAGGCAGAGCCCTATTTTTAGTGTCTATTGTGTGAGGCTTTGGCAGGGATGTGCATAGCTGCAGTTTTCTTCTGACAATGATTACATTTTAAATAGAGAAAGAAGGTAATGAGGGCAAAAATAATAACTATTTTCAGGCCTCAAAATTCAGGGTGTTTGAAACAGGGTTTTCTAAAATGCCAGCCTTGGGAGAAGAACCATTTTTCCTTCTTGCCTTTTATCCAAGGCTTCTTAATAGATGACGTGCAGGGGGAGGCAAAGCAGGGTTCTTGTCCCCCCCTCCCCCACCATGTCCCGCTCAGGCCCAGTTGTCTGATTACCACTGTTTAACAAGGGAGCAGAGAAAGAGGAGGCAGGGATCCACCCACCATGGAGATTCCTCAACTTTGTGCCTCAGAGTGCCTGGGGGCTGCCAGATGTGCAGATTCCTGGCCCTAGCTCCACTAGGGGATGATTCCACTGGTCTGGGAAAGGACTTGGAAACTGAATCTGCCCCCCACCCTGGCACACCCCTCCCAACTGGGTGTCTCCAGGGGACTGGGTGTGGATAGTCCTGGACCCCATTTTGAGAAAACTGCCCTTGCAGCCAGTACCCTGTAAATGGTACTCATGAGTTCATGAACTTGAAGGAGTCTGAGATGTTCAGAAGAAGGCACTGACCATAGAATTCGATGAGAATGAGAGATGGTGTGGTCAAGACCATTGTGATGTTGTGATTTATAATAAGAAATATATATTTGGTCTTCGTCCCCATTTCTGAACCAAGCTCCTAAGATGCTTGAAATTTCCTAAGTGAAAAGAGCCACAAACATGTCTTTTGTTATATTAATGAGGTGACTTTTGGAAGCACTTAAGGTTGGGGTCTGGTTGCCAGTGGAGACAAACCTGAGATCAGAGGGTTGGGCTTTCCAATCCCAACCCTGGACCACCAGGGAGGAAAGGGGCTGGAGACTGAGTTGAAACATCAACGGCCAATGATTTCATCAACCATGCCTGTGTGATGAGACCCCCCATAAAAACCTAAAAGGGCTAGCTGGGAGAGCTTCCAGATTAGTGAATTTGGAGACTCAGGGACAGTGGTGCACTCAGAGTGCACAGAAGCTCCATGCCTCTTCCCAAATATCTTGTCCTATGTATCTCTTCCACCTAGCTGTTCCTGAATTATGTCCTTTGTAATGAACTGGTAATCTAGTAAGTAAAATGTTTCTTTTAAGTTCTGTGAGTTGCTCTAGCAAATTAATTGAACCCAAGGAGGGAACCTTAGAACCTCCAATCTATAGCTGGACTGTCAGAAGTACAGAGGACATACCTGAAATGGGGTGGGGAGGCAGTCTTAAGGGACTGAGCTCTTAACCTGTGGGATCTGATGCTATCTCCAGGTGATGTCAAAATTGGGTTAAATTGTAAGACATCCAGCTGGTGTGAGAAAATTGCTTGATGTGGAGGATGGAACCCCACACAGTGGAATTGGATGCAGAGTTATAACCATGGGTTCCAGAGTCCAGCTGATCTGGTTAGAATCTGGATAGCCGAGGCCACTATTCAGAGCACCAGCTAGTCAAAACAGGCCTGAACTGAAACAGTATACTGAGTCACAGAAAAGAGGACTTCCCTTCTTTCTCCTTCAAACATGGGAACAGTCTTGGCTAAACAAAGATGCTGTTGGAGTGCCCTTTGAAGAAGAGAGGAGCCCAGGTAGGGGTTGGGAAAAGTCTCCACTGGATGGAGGAAGGCAATGGTTTAGTACGGGTTGGTCAATCTCTTCCAGCGGCTGAGTGTGGGAGCTCACAAAAAAGAACTGCCTAAATTCTTGATATCTTTGTGGGGTGACCACATCAGTGGGAGAAAGTCACGACTGTCGCACTCAGCATGAACCTGAATTAAAGGTTGATGGAAATGGTTTCATAGTATTAAAATGCTATAAAGGAGCCTGGGTAGCTCAATCAGTGAAGCGTCCAGCTCTTGGTTTTGACTAAGTCATGATCTCATGGTTCATGGGTTTGAGCCCCACATGGGCTCCTTGCTGACAGTGTGGGGTGTGCTTTGGATTCTCTCTCCCTTTATTTGCCCCTCTCCTGGGCACACACACTCCCTGTCTCTCACTCTCAAAATAAATAAACTTAAAAAAATAATATAATAAGATATCTGTTTACATCAAATGGAAGGTCATGATTATTATGAAAAGAGCCCAATTCTCACCAAATAAAACAAAGGTGATCTCTGACCACTTTACAGGACTCTGGGTGACATTCCTTATTCTGATGTCAGCCTGATAGCACCAAGCTTGAGGTACCTAGTTCCTCATTTCTTTAGTAAAACAGAAGGATGCCCAGACCCCCTCCAGTTGTATTGAATCAGAATCTCTGGGGATGATGGGATCTAGACTCTGTATTGTTTTAAAAGCCTTGTAGCTGATTTTGATGCACAATCAGTATTGACAACCAGTCATGTCATTGTCAGGTGCCCTTATTCGTGTTTTCCACCCTAAATAGGAGGATGGTATGCACTTAATCAGGGCTTTTTAGTGGCAAAAGAGAGAAAAACAATGTAAGTAGCTTATGCCAAAAGGAAGGTCTAGTGGCTCCCATAATTGGAGTGTTTCAGTGGGTGGTGCTTGGCTAGATCCCAGGGTTCTAGAGGGGCCTTCCAGATTGTTTCCCTCCATCTTTCAGCTCTAATTTCTCCCTATTGTCTTCATCCTCAGACCAACTGTTTTAGGGAGAGGTAGAAATGACCCCTCAACATCATGTTACAGAGGATGATTCCAGAAACACACACACACACACACAAAAACACTAAAGAGGGCTCTCATTGGCACATGTGACCCATGCCTGTGTTGCTGGAGAATGAATGGGCTGATTGGCTAGAGTGGTCAGGTGTCAGATCTGAGTGGGTAACAGAGAGTCATTCACTCAAAGAAAAAGATCTGGAAAGGAAAAGAAGCAGAGACTAGGAACTGGTAGTATCTATCAGAGACCAGAAAGATCATGATAATGGCCATCTTTTTTCTGAGCACTGTGTATGTATATCAGACACGTTGAGATAAGCACTTTACACACTCTATACTTTAAAATGCTATCAAAAATATCACAAGATGTACCCCTTGTCCTTTAAAAAAATTTAAATATTTATTTTTGAGAGAGGGAGTGTGATCAGGGGAGGGGCAGAGAGAGAGGGAGACACAGAATTCGAAGCAGGCTCCAGGCTCTAAGATGTCAGCACAGAGCCCAATGTGGGGCTCAAACTCAGGAACTGTGAGATCATGACCTGAGCCAAAGTCAGGCGCTTAACTGACTGAGCCACCCTTGTCATTTTCATTTTCTAGAAGAGAGGAGAAAGGCTTAGAGAGGTTATGTGCCTACACAGGCTTGCCAACTAGTTGTTGGCAGAGCTGGAGACTCAGCTCAGGACTGTCCGATGTCAGAATCAAGCAGTGACCAGAACGGTTCTCAGCCTCCAGGACCAGCATGAGCACATGGCTTCCCCTCTTCCCCTGGCTCATCCATGGGAATGTGGCTGATCCCTACCCCTTTCTTATTCTTTTGATTTAAATGATGCCCTCTCCCTCATTTTGAAGCATCCAGAAGAGTAATTATTGTTCTGCTGACAGCTTCTAGTGGTTCCTGAATTTGATGAACCACCGCACTGAAGAGTGCTCTCTCTCTCCAGTAGGTCCTGGTGGTTAGCCAGCTGTGGGCCCAGCACTGGATCTGTTCACAAACCTGAGGGTAGCAGAGGGCTACAGGCACTACCATGTCTACTCACAGACAAAATATCTCTGAAAAAATTGTTATAGGAGGCTTAAAAATTCTCTTTTCATTACAAACCCTATTTTACAGAAAAGGAAAGAGAATCAGTAGATCCAGTGAGAAATTCAAGGGGGCTACAAGTTTAGAGACAGTCCCTCTCTGTCCCAATTCCTGATTTCCCCCTCTGGCACCCCTGCCAACCCTGGCATCCTTCTCTCCCCAACCCCCAATTCTTCCTTCATTCCCCGTGCAGCAGCTCTATTATTTCTAAAGTACATTATATACTTTTATGATTTGGTCTTCCTGCTGTGACATCAAGACTGAACTTTAATAGGGGTGTAAACACCACTTTAAAATTCTTTTGCAGGCTTTCACTTTTTATATTCTACTGGGTGCTTGTGTCTCCATGAATAAACAAATCATGCACCAACATGTAGGGTGAGAAAATGCATTTCCTTTGTTGTTACAGCAGTTCTTGCCAGAGGCACTGTGACTTGTAACACAGATATATTTCTACCTTCCTTCCCTCTCTGACACCAACAAGAAAACAAGAGCCTAATCCCAGCCATTCCTTTCTCCACAAGGATGCAGGACAGTAATGTCACCCATGCTGAAGCCTACCCATAATCTATCTGTGACTGACACTCTGGTCCATAAACCCCAAATCAAGTAACTGGGTTCTCCTCTGTGCTATCCATCAACAGTATCAGACAGGGAGAAGCAATGTGCCTGAAGTGTTTATATGGGCAAGTTGTTGTTGAACGTGGAAGAAGAGGGTTGTACAACATGGAGCTGGCATGCAACAGAGGCAACATTGCATCTAATCAATCCATCAGTTTTATAACTGGGATGTTATTTAGTGTTAATATAATATGTAGTTACCTAAAGAATGGACTAGTTTGAAAGCCTTTATCCACGGTATTTTTTTTTCCATAAAAGCTAGCCGAATTCTGATCTCGTTTTGGCTGATCTGCATTGTGGCTCAACCCATCTGTGGTTAGGAAGCAGTACTGGTGCCCCAAACTGCACACTGGAGAGTCCCAGCCTCCAGAGAGACTGGGATGTCCAGTGGGTCCAGTGGGTAGTTGGAAATCTCGTGTCCAGAGCTCATCTGCATTTGAGATGGAGATTCTGACTGTACTTCAAGCTGGAAGAGGGAAGAAACGTTCTCAAGTAGAGGTTGTAGGGAAAGAAGATGAGAAATTTTGTATGGAGTTTGGTGAGGGTAGTGTCATTTTCAGACCAGGCAGAAGAAGAACAAAAAAGGTAAAAAAAAAAAAAAAAAAAAAAAAAAAAAAAAAAAAGAGGATCTAAATGAGGTGCCCTGGGGGAACAAAGGAGAGCAGAGTTGCAAGGAGTGGTCAGTCAAGTGCTGCTGAGGATTTGATTATAGTAAAAGCCCTGGAAAGAAGCCTGCATCCAAGAGTTCGGAGCTGGCTGTGATTTTGTTGAGGGTGTGTTACAGGGGGCGTGGTGTGGTCTGAGGTCAAAACCCAGACTGCAGCGGTTGGAGATGAGGAGAGAAGAAGTGCAGAAAACTTACAGGAAACATGTAGTGAAGAGAAGAGGGACAGCCAGTAGTCCATTGGAAAGGCAAAATGACAGGTGATTGCGACTGGATGGGAGTGCCTGGACTATGTGTACAGAAGAGACAACATAGCAGGGAGTGGGAAAGTCTAGAGGTACAAGAAGAGGCTGACCACTGAGGGCACAGGGCATGTGTGAGATGTAGTGTGTACACGTGTATATTGGTGTGTGTGTGTGTGTGTGTGTGTGTGTGTGTGTGTGTGTGTGTAAAGTTTAAACATGGACAAAAGTGAAGGAAGCTGAGTGAGAATAAAGCGATGAAGCCTCTGCAGTGCTGGCAGCATCTACCTTCCTCCCAGACTCTAGTTCCTGTGGGTGTGTTTGCATCTCTCCAGCTGCTTGGGTAAGCCCCGCCAAGGCCAAGCCTGCCAGTGCCCTGCATGAAAATGCAGCATCACGATGACAATAATGTCCCCTGATGCTCCCAGAGCCTCCTATCCTCAGGTCCTCCTGGCATAAGGGCAGAAGGGGAGAGAATGGCCCTCTCTCCAAATCCATACCTCACTTTATTGCTGGCTTAGACCCCTTTGAAAACAATTTTTTTAAGTTTATTTATTTGAGAGAGAGCAAATGAGCATGAGTGAGGGAGGGCAGAGAGAGAGGGAGAGAGAGAATCCCAAGCAGGCTCTGAGCTGTAAGCACAGAGCCCAACGTGGGGCTCGATCTCATGAACTGTGAGATCATGACCTGAACTGAGATCAAGAGTCGGACGGTTAACTGACTGAACCACCCAGGTGCCCCAGAAAACAATTCTGATATTCACTGTGAACAATGCTAATAGAAATCTACATGCATTTCTTCCTCCTGACAGCAGGAGCCCATCTGCCACACCAAATCCCTTCTCGAGAAATTGTAGTCTTCAGAGATGTCTGTTGCTGGCGTCTGAGCCTACCTTTCATCTGCTCACCAGGCTTTACTGTCTCTGTTCTTCATGTGAAGGCTTAAATTCTTAGGCCAAAGTCCTAAGGCAGAGTTTAAGCTCAAGGCTTCTGGGCTCCCTCTCCCTGTAGCAGGGACTGTGAAAGTGAAACCCCCTTCCACCCCAATGCCTGCCTGGGAACGGAAACTCCTGCCAAAACTCAGGAAACTCCTGTGTGTCACACAGACACACAGGGGTTCTCACTCTCACAAATGCATAAGAGACAGCTACACATTTTCCCTGGTTTTATAGTAAGGGCTGCTATATTCTGTGAGAGAGGGGTGTGTTAAGGGTTGGAGCAGTAGTTGGGAGGAAGGGGAAAGCAAGACAATTAAAGATGGTGTGGGAAGTAACGTAATGAGAACTTGCTAAGGGAGCTACAAATGAGAGGTTAAGGGATTAGGGTCCTTGGGACACAGAAGAGTAGGTTTTGCTTGATTCCACCCTGCAGGAGAGGCCAGCCATGCAGACCATCAGGGCTGGGCTGGGGCCAAATGGGAAAGCTTGCTAATGAGTGGGATGTGGGGATGAACAGAGCCTGAGGATGCATGCAAAAAAAAAAAAAACCACATGGGTTTAAAGGATCAAAGGCAAGCCAAAAGAAAAAAGAGAGAGAGAGAGAAAATCTGTGTTCTTATTCAAGAGTGAGGGACAGTCAAGACTGAGGTGAGAAACCAAGTGGACATTAGGATAAAGTGGTGGATATGAAGTAATGTCTGGCAAGGAAAGTAGGATAAAGAATTGTAAAGTGGACTTCGAATTCTCAGAGCTTCTTCTCCTAATATAATCATGTTAATAGTTTACTAGTATTTAGGAGGGCTAAAGGTAGTAAGGTAGACAGGTTCAGTGGGACTTGGAGGAAGAAGGCAAAGAGGTTGTGGTTACAGAAGAAATGCCAGAAGAGTGTAGCTCCTGGTGAACAAAGCTCCAGGGTATGACCATACTTACGGGAGCTGAAGTCAGGGGAATGAATTTTGGAGTCAAGATCTCAAGGCATTATCAGCCTCGGTGTTGGAGGGACCATGGGTGTGGACACTAATTATATAAAGAAGAAGACTTGGAACCAAGGACAAAAACCTTAAGGAACATGATGTAGTGGCATAGAGATGGTTAGGTGATGGGAATGAAACTGGAAAGGGACTGAATGCCAGAATGGGGCTGGTTTGAAGAAGAGATAGTTGAAGAAAAGAGAGTAGAGGAGAGATTGCCTGAATGGGGTTTCAAGGTGCCTGTCCATTGTGACCTCATTTTTATCTTTTATCATTGCCCACCTAATCACCTTTAAGGGTGTTCTTTGGGGTACGTGCGTGTGTGTGTGTGTGTGTGTGTGTGTTGCGCGCGCGCGCACATGTGTGTGTGTGTGCATGTGTGAATTTGAATTACCGTATGGCATCACTTGCTTTCAGCCTAAGGAACTTCTTTAGTATTTCTTGTAGCATAGATTTGCTAGAAATGAATTTTCTGTTTTTACCTGGGAAAATGTCTTAATTTGCCTTCATTTTTGAAAAATAGTTTTGCTGGTTATAAGACTCCTGGTCAATGCTTTTCTTTTTCTTTTTGTATACTACCATCCGGACCTCAGTGGTTTCTGATAAGAAGTCAGATGTTAAGCTTACTGAAGATCCCTTGTATGTGATGAATCATTGTTCTCTTGCTGCCTTGAATACTTTTTATCTTTGGCTTTCAATAATTTGACTATCATGTGTCTGGGTGTGAATTTCTGCTTATTCTACTTACAGTTTGTTGAGATTTGTGCATGTGTACATTAGTGGTCTTAATCAAATTGGACATGTTTTTAGTAGCTGTTTTTCACAGTTAATAATCTCTATTAGTCTGTTCCGTATTTGTTGATTCTTTCTTCTTTCATCTCAAAATACTATTGAGCCTCCCCACCACTGAATTTTTCATTTCCATTATTGTACTTCTCAACTCCAGAATTTCCATAAAAAATAATTTCCATCTCTTTATGATAATCTCTTTTTGGTGAGACATTGTTGTCAAATTCTCCTTTAATATGTTAGACATGATTTACTTTCTTTCTTAGAAAAAATATAATATTTTTCTTAGAAACATATTTATAATAGCTCATTTAAAATCTTTGTCTAGTAAGTTCAAATATGGGTCCTCTCAGTTTTATTGACTTGTAACTTTTTACAAGCCTCATAATTTTTTGTTGAAAACTTGGTATTTCAGATAATGTATTGTAGTGACTCTGGATACCAACTCCCTGTCACCTCTCCCTCCCTGGAGCTGAAGTTGTCATTGTTTGCTTGGTCATTTTTTCATTTGTTTAGGCACTTGGCTGAATTAACTTTGTGACATCTATTTTCTATACACTAGGAAGCCTCTAGTGTCCCTGCTCTAACTTTTTGCCTTGCTTTTATCTCTTTAGCTTACCTGTCTAGGGGTTGCTCTGGGTCATCACAAAACATTTTATTGGTCAAAGACTGTGCTTAAGTTCTCTTTTATCTATTTTTTAATTCTTTACTATGTGTGTAGCATGGAGACTGCTATCACAGTTCAAGGAGTTTGTGGGTTTGCCCCTTGTTCAGCCAAAAAGTAGCAGCTTGGATGGTCCTTCCAAATCACAGCTGAGAGGGCAGATAGTCTTGTAGACTGCCAGAGGTATGTGTGATTTTATTTTATCTGACTTTCTAAACATTGCCCCTAGATCACAGAAGTTTGCTGTCCAGCCAATGTTTAGTTAGCAGCTGTGATCAAGCTTCTTGTGATGCTTGCACACTGGTTAGTTTATTGGCCACAGCTACCAGGAATAGAGCTGTTCCAACATGGGACTGGAGGAGATGTGAAATGAGAATGGTTTGTCCTACTCCCTGCCCGGGTAAGACTATAGCCCCAGACTGGGGATCTGGGGAGAGAAGACACCTCCATCTCCTTGGTTGTGATGGTCTGGGTAGAGCATCTAAGAGGTAACTGGAGAGAGGATGGGGGAGGAGCAGGTAATGGCTCAAGTGCCATAGACTCTTACTTATTCTTGGGATTTAGTAGATTTTTTGAATGAATGTTTTTTTTTTTTTTCATTTTCTGTATGTCCTTTTGACAGTTTTCAGAGACTTTTAGGTAGCTGTTAAGGTTGTTTTAAAAGATTCTCCAGTTAGGGGCGCATGGGTGGCTCAGTTAGTTAAGCATCCATCTTCAGCTCAGGTCATGATCTCATAGTTGGTAAGTTTAAGCCCCGCATGGGGCTCTGTGCTGACAGCTAGGAGCCTAGAGCCTGGTTCACATTCAGTGTGTGTGTCCCTCTCTCTGCCCCTTCCCTGCTTGCGCTCTTTCTCCCTCTCAAAAAATAATAAGCATTGAAAAACATTTTTTTAAGTCTCTAGTTAAATGATGGCCTTGTTGGGAAGAGGTTTCAATGAGCTCCTCATTCTGCCATTCTGCCATTGCAAGTTCCCAGCTCATGCCTTTTGTATTATTTTCTTATTCAGACAATTTTCTCCCAGTTGGAACACAACCCTGTTCCCATGTAAAGGGCCCTCCTTAGGGTCAGGCCTGGGATAAATCAAATAACTCCTCTACAAGGGCCATATTGTCACATTCTGGAGCTGACACATTTACTGTCCTGTCTCCTTATATTTGCTTTGCTAATGAGACAAAAGAAAGGTCTGTGTGGCTCAGATTTTAGAGACAGATTTCGTATTTGCTTTTAAGTTCTCATAATAGTGAAGTGGTTAAGAGTGACTATTCAAGCCAGCTTGACAGGGTCCAATCCCTGGCTCTCCCATAGGCTCTCCGGGCCTTCATGTCCTTGCAATAAACATGTGAGGAGGGCAGAGCTAGATCCGAATTCATACCTCTTTAATTCCAAAGCCTCCCGTGTTCAAACACCTCCCCTGAAGGAGGCTATTTCACAACTTTTCTCTACAGTGTCCTTTAATGGCTACAGTTCTCTCTTTCTAAGAACCTGGGGGTAATCGTTGGTCAAAGAAAACAAATGAAGTGGATTTTTTTAAATCAGAAACTATACTTTTTCCTATGTTTATGCTTTAAATATGCTTCCTAACAGCATTTTTCATGATGTAAGGCTTTTAAAAATCAATGGGACTCGAAGTAGAGTAGTTTTACAAGATTTCCTGCCCTCAGTCCTAAGCAGTTGGATATCTGTAAAGGATCAAGTTCTGCTGAAGATCTCCCCTCCCTAACTTAAAATAATGAGCATAGGGTAAAAATGAAAGGGATGGCTGGTTGATTTTAGTAGGCATGCATAAGCAAAAAGAGATGCTAATGCAAAGCTAAGACTTAAAACAAAATGCTTGCCAGGTTAGGAAACTGGCTTTTGACAAGACTAAAAGTCTAACAAGGAGAATTCTCATGGGCTGAGACTGCTAACACCCTTTAGCCCTTGGGTATCCAGCTCTGCTCCTCTAAGCAGAGTTGCTTCCACAGTGGACTCTCTCATGGTAGTGCCTATCAGGCAGCATTCACACTGCCTGCACCACTAACCCACCCTACCCCTTTCCTCAGCAAGTGCTCTTACCTAGTGCTTCCTTAATTACAGAACAGAGACTAAAGGAGCTGGTAATTCATAATTTCATTGCTGACTTACATTTTAGTGAGATAAGGGGAAAAAATAACATAGCTAGAGGAAGGAAAGGTATTTATAGAACTGCATAGTGATTCAGAGATATTAATAACACCTGGGACTCACCAAGGGCTGTTGCCTCAAAATGCTTTCATAAACAAAACAACTCAGGCTTGCCATGTGCATGGAAAGAGATAGAACAGCGTTTGTTAGTTGCCAACCCCCAATTTACAGAATCTAATTGGGTTGGCTCACACAGAGCATGTCTCCATGCCAGACACAGTGCTGAGCTCTGAACATTTGATTACTGTACATCCCTCAAAAAGGTGAGTGGTTTTTGTCTTCTTCATATAGATAAGGAAATAAGGGATGGATGTGAAGACCTTTGGCTAAGGTCAATCAGTTTTTACATGGAAAATCTGATTGCAATCCAGGCCTACCAGATCTATAGCCTACCTGGTACACTTGGCCATCCAGTCTCCAAAAGACTGAAGCACTAGCACAGTACATACTAGGCACAATAACAGGGGCTTCCACGGCCTGAACTGACATGTTCCAATATAAGGTGAAATGTAGTAAAGAGATTTAAAAATAGAGGTAGAAATCAGGGATCTTGTAAGGATTCTGACACTTGCAGCTTGAGTGACCTTCATTGGGTAAATGCATATGCAGCTTATTAGTGTGTATGCTCCCATCTGTAAAATGGGGACTAGTGGAGGCTTCTGGTTCAAGCCATGATGCAATTTTTGGTATCAGACTTATTTTCTTACCATAAGCCCTATGAAATCTGGGGAAAAAAATGAAACAACTGCTTTCAGCCACTGGACAACAAATAGTGCAGAGCTGTAGCCCTTGAGAGAAAAAGAACATGTAACTTCACATTTATGCTAGTCTTCTGCCTGAGAACACTTTGTAAATCATGGCACAGAAGTGGAACTGAAATAGAGAGTAGTGTTCTCATTGGATAGAGGAAGAAGATAAGAGTTCGGTGTTGATGAGGCAGATGGAATTTGAGAGATAGGATACCACGAAGAGGAAGCTATGCAGAAAAAAAAATTCCAGAAATCTGAATGATAGACCTCTTGAGTGCATGGACAAATGCTACCTATACACAGACCAGACTCCACAAGGTCTGGCAGAGAACAACTACTGGGGGTTGGGAACTCAATGGAGATTTTAGAGATGGCACAGTGCTGGTAAATGCTGGAACTCCAACTTGCCAGAGGGGAGAAACTGCACTGAGTATCCTACGCATTCAGTTAAGATCCCAGAGAAGGCATGCCCTAAATTAAGAGCTACTCATTCTTATCCTACCAACTCTTAGTTTGTCATACCAAAGTCTAAAACTGAGCCATGCTGTTAGTAAATTAACTGCCTGACAAAAAAACAAACAAACAAAACAACCCGCAACACACCTTAAAGAAAGAAAATATAATTTGGGCTCTCAGTAATATTGTATACATTTAATGTACAGCATGCAATCAAAAATCACTAGACAAATAAATAATAAATATGTCCTAATACTAGGAGAATAATATTCAATAGAAGCAAACATAGAGATGACACAGATAATGGGATTAGCAGACAAGAAATTTAACTGTTAAATATTTGTTCAAAGATTTATAAGGAAAATGTAGATATAATAAGCAAACAGATGGGGCTTTCAACAAAGAAATGACATACATTTCCAACATACATAACTATAAACAGAGAAGGAGAGGCAGGAGATATTAGAGTCCCCAAAATGGAAAACACATAATCAGAAAACTTTCCAAATCTGATGAGATATATCATTTTATACATATGTGTATATATATACATGAAATATATCAACCCAACAGGTTCAAATTCAACAAGCTCAACAAATCCTGAGTATTATAAATAAAAAGAAGACTACATCATGGTGTAAGTTATTAAAACTTCTGAACACCAATGATAGAAAATTTTAAAACCAAGCAGATAAAAAAGACACACTGACACAGAACAATAACTACAAATATAATGGCATCTTTAAAATGCTAAAGAAAAATTGCCAACCTAGAATTCTATTTCTAGTAAATATAGCCTAAAAACAGTAAAACTGTTACATTTTCAAACTAAACAGAGACTGAAAGAATTCATTAACACAGTGCACCACCAGAAATGTTAAAGGAAGTTCATCTGATTAAAGGTAAATGAAAGCAGATGAGAATCCAAAATCTACACAAAATAATGAAAAGAAATGGTAAACGTAATTTTTTGTTTCTTAATTTCTTTGAAGAAAATGACTTTTGAAAACAAAAATATTAAGAATACATTATGGGGCATATAACATATTTAAAATTAAAATGTAGGGGTGCCTGGGTGCTCAGTGGGTTAAGTGTCTGACTTCGGCTCAGGTCATGATCTCACAGCTTATGAGTTTGAGCCCCGTGTCAGGCTCTGTGCTGATAGCTCAGAGCCTGAACAGCCTGCCTTAGATTCTGTGTCCTCCTCTCTCTCTGCCCCTCCTCTGCTTGAATGCGTGCGCTCTCTTTCTCTCAAAGAAATAAACATTAATTTTTTAAAATTAAATTAAATTAAATTAAAATCTAGTAAAAATAGCACAAGGGTGGAACAGAAATAAGGGAATATTACTGTAGGATTTTTATATATTACGTGAAGTCATATAATATTAACAAGATAGACTATGATGAATGAAGAACGCGTATTTTAATCACTAGAGTAACCACTACAAAACCCAAAGTCAATAGAGGAGATATATTAGTATACTAAAAATTGTTCAATTAATTAAAAAGAAAAGAATAAAGAACAAATGACCAGGGAACAGATAGACAAATAGAAACCAAAAGCAAAGTTGGTTAAACATTTCAGTTAATACATAGAGCCTGTCAGACTAGCTAAAAATACAGAATTCAACTCTACGCTATTTATAAGATACACACTTTTAAAATAAAGACACAGAGGGGCACCTGGGTGGCTCAGTCAGTTAAGCATCTGACTTCAGCTCGGGTCATGATCTCACAGCCTATGAGTTCCAGCCCCGTATCGGGGCTCTGTGCTGACAGCTCAGAGCCTGGAGCCTGCTTCGGATTCTGTGTCTCCCTCTCTCTCTCTCTGCCCCTCCCTCGCTTTCTCTCTCTCTCTCTCTCAAAAAATAAACATTAAAAAAATTTAAAAAAGACATAGAGAAGTTACAAGAAAGAGAAAGATATGCAAACGCTAACTATAAGAAAGCTTGAGCAGCTGTGTTAATGAGTCAAGATAGGTTTCAAGGGATATGACCACAGAGAATAAGGGACATTTCATAACGATAAAAGGTCAATTCATCAAGAAGATATAACAACTCATGTGCTTTTACTAAAAGAGCTTCAAAACATGTTCAGAGACCACACCAGTGACAGTGGCTAAAATGAACAAATCAGGAAACTACAGATGCTGGTGAGGATGTGGAGAAGTGGGAAACCTCTTGCACTGTTGGTGGAAATGCAAACTGGTGCAGCCGCTCTGGAAAACAGTGTAGAGGTTCCTCAAAAAATTAAAAATAGAGCTACCCTATGACCCAGAAACAGCACTAGTAGGAATTTACCCAAGGGATACAGGAGTGCTGATGCATGTCTCTAAATATTTAGAAATCAGCTATACATTTCTAAGTACGCTATGAGTCAGAGAAGAAATCACAGAAAAAAATAAGAAATATTTTTAAGTGAATGACAAGAAACACTACATATTAAAATTCGTTAAATGCAACCAAAGGAGTGGTTAGAGGGAAATATATAGCTTTAAGTGATTATATAAGAAAAGAAGATTTAAAACTAATGATGTAAGATACTACCCTAAGGAGTTAAGAGGGGAAAAAACAAACTGACAGAGACAAAGTAGAAAGAAAAAGATAAGAAAGATAGAGGAAAATAATGAAAGAGAAAACAAACAATAGAGGAGATCAATGAAACCAAACATTATTTTTTAAAAAAATATTGATAAAATTGATAATTCTACTTCCATACTAATAGAGAGGGAGAAATTGCAAATCTCAGAAATATAAGTAGAACTGTCACTACAAACATTACAGATAGTAATAACATTCTAATATAGGAATATCATGAAAATTTTATACCAATAAATTCAACAGCTTATATAAAATTAATAAATTCCTTGAAAGATATATTAAACTGAACAAAGAAGAAATAGAAAAATCTAAATTTTCCCTTATTTGCTAAAAAAATTAAACTTATAACTAAAAACTTTCCTTCAAAGAACACTGGTAAACTATATGAAACATCTGAGGATACAATAATACCATTCTTACACAAATTTTTTATTCCATAAAATAAAGGAGTAAACACTTCCTAGGTCAAATTATGTAGATACTAAAGCCTGACAAATATGCTACATAAATGGAAATTCCCAGAGAATGTTATTTGTACACATAGAAACAAAAATCCCTAAGAAAATATGAGCAAATAGAATTCAGCAATACACAAAATGATAATACATCATGACCAAGTGGGTTTTATCTGAGAAATTCAAGGTTAATTTGAACGTACTTCAACACATTAACACATTAACAGAAAAACAAACTCACTGAATAATGCGGAAAAAGCACTTGACAATATTCAACATCCATTAATGATAAAAAAAAAAAAAAAGAAAACTTTGAGCAAATTAGGAATAGAAGGGAACTTCTTAGCCTGATAAAAAGCATCTGTGGGAAACCTCTGGTTAACATCATACTTAATGGTGAAAGATTAAACACTTTCTCTAAAACCGGGAACAAGAAAAAATATGTGCTCTCCCTGTTTCTATTCAAACTTGCATTGGAAGGGATCTTTTAGCTAACAGAATGAAGCAAACAAACAAAAAAAGACATAAAAATTGAAAGAGAAGAACTTAAGTTTGAACCGTCTTTATTTTGTGGATAGCATGATTATGTACATGGAAAATACAAAGAAATATTCAGAAAAGCTACCAGAATAAGTGTTTTTAGTGAGATCACAGGATAAACAGTCAATATATAAAAAACTATATTTTTATGTACTAACAAACAATTGGAAAATGAAATTTAAATAAATTCATTTAACAATAGCATAAGAAATAAAAGTGCTTCAACATAAATTGAACAAAATATGCACAAGACCTCCACAATGAAATCTTCAAACATTACTGAGACAAATTAAAGTGGACCTAAACAGTGGGGTAAAATAACATGCTCATGGATAGGAAGACTCAAAAATATTGAGATGTCAATTCTTCCTAATCCAGCAAGCTTTTGAGGTGGGGGGATGTAGAAACTGATAAACTAGTTCTATAATTTATACGGAAATAAGAAGGGCCTAAAATAGTCAAAGCAATTTTTAGAAAGAACAAGATGCAAGATGTGCATTACCTGATTTCAGTACATACTGTAAAGCTACAGAATCATAATGGTATGATATTTACATACAAATTGGCAAACATGTGAATGAGACAGAAATATAATCCAGATACTGACAGACACATATTTAGTTAACTGATTTGTAACAAAAGAACTAAAGCAACTCAATGAGGAAAGGAATTTTTTTTAATTAATGGTGCTGAAATTGAATATTCACACAGAAAAAAATAACCTTCATTCCTACCCCTATCGTATGCAAAAATCAAATCAAAATGGATTGCAGATCTAAAACTTCCAGAATAAAACATGGAAGAGCATCATCATGACCATGGGAGTAGACAAAAATATTTTTAAATTGAATTTCGTCAAAATCAAAAACTTCTCCTCCAAAAGTACCATAGATTAGAGAAAATATTCCCAATACTTATATCTGACAAAAGTGCTGTGTATATATTATATATACATATTAAAATTTTCTTATGACTCAGTATTTTTTTAAAAATGAACTCAGTTTAAAAAAAACAAGCAAAAGACTGAATACTTTACGAAGAAAGATATACAAATGGTCAACAAGCACATGAAAAACTCTTCAACATCATAAGTAATCACAGAAATGCAAATTAAACCATAGTGAGATACCACTACTACTCACTACAATGACTATAATGTTAAAAGTCTGACAATAATAAATATTTAGAGAGAATATAGTGAGAATATGGAGCAAATATGGTAGAATGTGGAGCAACCGGAACTTTCATTCGTAACTGGTAGAAGTGTAAAACAATAAAGCCCCTTTGGAAAATTCTTTGGCAGTTTCTTATAAAAATTAAGCATGTGTTTCTCTTATAACCCAGCATATTTCATTCCTAGGTATTATGTCAAGAGAAATAAAAAACATAGGTCCACAAAAAATACCTGCACAGAATGTTCATAATAGTTTTATTCATTATAGGCAAAAACTAGAAACAATTGAGATATCCATCTAATGGGTAAACAAATTATAGAATATCCATACAAAGAACACAACTCAGCATAAAAAGAAAAACTAGTACACTTAGCAACAAGCATGAATTTCAAAAACATTATGCCAAACAAAAGAAGCCAAGCACAAAAGAGTACATCTTGTACGATTACATTTATATGAAGTTCTTGAACGAGCAAAACTAAAGTGCAGGGGTAAATGGTGCTGTTCCTTGTGGGTGGGGAAATGCATACTTGACTACAAAGACAAACCCAACGTTACTTAGGAGTGTAGTTACAGAATTATATGCTTCAAGTCATCTAACTGTGCACTTCAGATCTGTACATTTCATAGGAGATGAATTTAAAGTAACACAAATTGAATAAATAAGACTAAAAAAAATAGTAATTCCTTTCCTGTCTATCTTACATGAGAATGCATGTGAACACACTCTATTACTTATGAAGTATGGTACAAATGCACCTCCCTGCATAGTAATTTTGGTATCTAGGAAGAGGTTTGTGCTTTCAGAGGATTTTGAAACCATTTACGGCAATGTAACACTTAGAATTATTGTACATTTTTGAGACTCTGATAGAAGATGGAACAGCTAAAGAGCACTGAGGTGTCAAAGTGATTACATGCAGAGGTGGGCATTTTGATGGCAGTTCTAGAAGCAACTCTCATCTTGCCCTGCCAGGTTGGTGACCCTGGCTCCACATATCACCACCCAACCCCCTTCTAATCTTCTTTGGTAAGCTTCAAGAGATGAACACAACAGCCTTCTAATCTTGGGAGGGGGGAATCACTTCATTTTATTGGAACTTCACAGAGGAAGTGAACCAGACGGTGTTTGGATTGTGTGGCTTTTGTCCTCCAATCAGAAAGTTGATATATCCTGCTTGAGCTCCATTCAGTGCATGAGGGCCAAGTTCTTGGACCCATGAAGGTCTGGCCCAATCATGGCCTCCTCTTTCTAAGACTCCCTCCAATAAATACAGTTATATTGAAGTAATCTCACGTTCCCCTCTATCTTCATATGTTGTAACTAGGAGAAGTAGAAACACATACATGGCTATGACTTAGGGTAAGGATGATCCTAACAGATGTTAATGTTAAAGGTTTTTGGACGTGCATTCTTTTTTTCTGTTTTTTTTTTTTTTTGGATGTGCATTCCTAAATGTACCCACCGTTCCTCTATTCCAAACATCCTACCCCCAAACTTCACTTAGACACACTTGCACAGGGAATGTGTATGGGGCACTAAATAAAATACAGTTCTCTTTTTTTTTTGCAGGGGGGTGGGGAGGGTCTAGGTTGACCAGCTGTTGTTCATAGCTAGAATTACTTATCTACAGGAGACATCATGCCTGATGCAAAAAAAAAAAAAAAGTTTTTGCATTCAGGTCTGCAATGAAAGATCTCAGCCACCCTGGCTCATGCCCATCTCCCCACTCATCCAAAAGTGCCAGTGTATTAATTTCCTAGGGTTGTCATAACAAAGTGCCACAATCTGGTCACTTAAGCCTATAGAAATCTATTCTCTCACAGTTCAGGTGGCCACAGGTCCATAATAAGGTGTCCACTGGCCAGCTCTTTCTTGTGGTCTAAAAGGAATATCTGCTCTGTGCCTCTCTGCTAGTATCTGGTGGTTGCAGGCAATCCCTAGTGCTCCTTGGCTTTCCATCTTTATCACTCCAATCCCTGCCTCCATAGCCACATGGCATTTTCTTCATAAGCCCTCACATCATCTTCTCTCTGTGTGTGTCTGTCTCTGTGTCTCCCTCCTTTTCTTATAAGGACACCAGTCAAATTGCACTAAGGGCCCATCCTACTCCAGTATGACCTCATCTTAACTAATTATATCAACTACGACATCATCAGCAATGAGGATCTGGGAAGGACAAGAATTCTTAAGGGACCCTATTCAATCCAGTATGGCTAGTAATTTTGTTTTCCTATTCTGAGCCCATGGCCCACCGACCTCCCTGATAATGCAACCAGTGGCAATGGGCTAATGGAGACTCTTGGCAGAAGCGAGATGTGCATTTCAAAGTCATCTTCTGAGGCCTCCCCTCACCCTGGTTAGACTGAAATTTAAAGTTACAAATGTTGGAAAGCTCAGATCTTGGGAATTATTTAGGGGAAGGAGTTGAATGTGCACCCAGGTGACCACCCACTGAACCTGCTGATCTCAAAGGTGGAGGCAAAGCCCCTTCAGGCTGGAATTCACTCCCAGGAAATGCTGCAGAGTAGGCTTCTGCTGGAGCAGCAGGAAAAGCATGGTAATCAGCTGTCAGAGGATGAAAGACAAGCTGGAAGGGGCTTGTAGGGGATGAGATGCAGACCAATGGGTCAGGGCATGGGAGGAAGGCACTCAGCATTCTGGAGAAGGAGGGCTTCTAGCAAGAAAGTCTGATCAGCTGAGCAGACCACACACTCCTCTGCTAATTCTAAGAAAAAGCACAAGCCCATATCTTCAGGAGAGACAAATGAGTAGAATGTATCTGCAGGAACAGAGCTCTATAAAATAGGATTTACTCACCTATAACTCATAGAGCAGCCAAGTGCAAGGAAAGTGGCTAAAAGCTGAGACCAGTGATGAAAAATTTATTGGAGTGCTTGTAAGACTATCTCAGGATACAAACCCATTTATTTTCCAATTTGTAAATCACAAATATTCTAGGTCAGGTAGGAGAGCTAAATCTGATGCTAAGGGCAGCACAGTATATAAATCAAGACAGTTTGCTGTCAGAAATGTAGAAAGCTCAAGTATAAATTCAGTTCATTCCCTATTTCCTCCAACATTAAGGAACCTTCTCTCATGGCTTCCATGGCTCTGTTGCTCTGGGGATGGTCCCCACCAAGAGCCAACAGGGCCTCTGAGCTCTGGGTTGTTGCAAGTGTCCTAGTTTCTGTTCTGGGTTAGGAGAAACAGGCTACACGGTTGTCATTACAGATTCAGAGAAGGCTGAATCTATAGGATTTTTCCTACCCAGGGCTACTAGGGCTGGACCTGCTCAGATGAAGGCCACTGATTATCCCCCACAGGCTTCAGCCTAAGGAAGTTAATGGAAAGGAGAGGAAAAAGTGAAGGTTGGCAGCAACAACCACAGCAAAACCATAATACCATTAAAAACAGCAGCAATAATAATAGCATTTATCAGGCCCTTACTATCTGCCTGGCTCTCTTCTAAGCACTTCACATGTGTTAACTCATTTCATCTATAAAGCGACTCTTTGCAAGAGGCACTATTAGTCTTTTTTTTTTTTTTTTACAGATGAGGAAACTAAAGCACAGGGAGGAAAAGTCCAAAGGAATCCTCTCATTAATTCTGGGATCCCTCTCAAAGCCTTGGTCTTTGGGGGTTCCTTCTCCTTCATCAGACCCCAGTCTTGAGTCATTAGGCAACCTCAGAGCCAGGCCTAGGGAGGAGATGGGCTGAATTCAACTGGGTGTCTTGTGAATAACTACAGGAGGTATGCCCTGCCAGATCCATGGGTTTCTTTGATGTTCAGCTGCAACGACCATTTAAGAGCCACTTGCCACTGGAGTCCCCTCTGGTTGTAGATCCTCCAATAATTTAAGTAGGTCAGGCCCATGACCAAGCATGGGGACCCATGGCATTTGCTGTGGTTTCTCTCTCTCTCTCTCCCTCTCTCTCTCTCTCTCTCTCTCTCTCTCTCTCACACACACACACACATGCACACACACCTTAGAATGCCCCCTGACAGCTTCTTGAATGGATGCCTACAAGCCTCTCCTCTTAGACAGGAAGCTCTCTGAAGATGCTTTTCAAAGATAAAAATGCAGACAACCTGCCTGCAAGGAATGTGCAAATGAGGGAAGTCCTGACCTACACAGCCCACTTAGGAAAGTGCCAACTGGGCCTGCTACATCACATGGAACATCATTTATCCGTAATAAATAAAAATCCTTTGCTTTGTTGGCGACAGAAAACTCAGACACTTGAAAGCTTTGCCAGGAGTGGAATGTAAACCTCACTGGTGGGGCTGTTGAGACTGCTCTGTGTGAGCTCTGTACTTCTCTGAAGACAAGAGACCCCAGCTGGGCCCAGAACTGCTGAGGACCACCATCCTCCTTCCTCTCTGTGAACATACACCCAGTGCCTGGTTCTGCCTGCGTGGTGCTGTGTGCTTCTAGTCCCCACCTCTCCAAGGGCCCAGACTTGTCTTTCCCACCTCCCCTCAAACATCTGTGTCTCAGGGAGGCCTGTGTTGGGCTCCAGCCTGGGAAGGGAGTCGCACAGTATCCAACATTTTCCCTCTCATCACACTCACCATACTTGTATCTCACTTACTGAATGTCAGTGTTTCCCACCTGCCTTTCTAGCTGCTTTCCATGAGAGCATAGATCATGTCTGTCCTGACCCTTTCTGAATCTCCTGTGCTCTGACACAGCTCATGACACATAGTAGGTGCACAATACATGATTGCTGAATTGACCTCAACTAATCAGACGAGCTTACTTTCACTGGGCACATACTATATGCCAAACACTGTACTATCTCCATGTCACAAGTTGCTGTTGATGCCAGCAGACTGGGTCTGGGAGAGCCAAAGGGGGTCCCCCAGGACCAGCCAAGATGGTCCTTGGCTTCATGTAGGATGGAAATCAAACATGAGCCAGCAGGCGGTGAGGTAAGAGTTTACTGAAGATCTATAGAGAGCAGATACAGATGGAGTGTCTGGGAGACTCAGAAAGGAAAGAAGCATGAGTCTTGTCTTTGTTTTGGAGTCTGGGGTTTTTATTGAGGATAGTGATATGGTGTATGTGTCCCCTCAGGCATCCAGGTTAGAACACAGACAAGGGCCCAGGTGTTATTCCTTAGAGCCAGGGGGTCTGGCGTTGAGATGTCTAGCATCTGTGGTCTGGAATACGCATATGATGGTCATCTCACCTGGTCCTTCCTTAGATGTTATCTATTCTTGAGAAATCATTAATTCCTGTCCCTTACAAGGAGGACATACTCCATTTGCATTACAAGGTATGTGTAAAGTGGGGATACAGGTCCTAGCAAGGACAAAAACAGGAAAAGGAGCAAAAAGCAGATCTTTATGGAGTCATTCAGTTTCCCTGTCTCAATGTGAGGCACAGAAAGACCCAGTAATTTGTTTAAAATCACATAGCTGGAAAGGAGAAGAGGTGCAAGGAGGATGTAAATTCAACCAGTCCGAAACCAGAGCCCAAGAGCTAGACCATGACATTATACAGCCTCCCGTACCTCCTTGGCTATTAACTCAGGCCCTCCCCTTCCCAATAAAAGAAGACCTGTCCTAAGAAGGACTGCACATTCCAGCAGCATGTCCAGACTCATAGCCCCTCAGGCCTGGGAGACAATGCTCTTTTAATAGAGAATACCACACTCTGCCATCACAGGACCTGGCCTTGGACTGGCTCCAGCACCAGCTGCCTCAGGGTCTTCCGCACAGAACCAGTACCTTCTCAGGGCATTCTTCAGAAGACCCAGCTGGATTCAGGCTCCACACGACTGGACTTAAATTCTCCCACACCACATACTAGCTCTGTGACTCTGAGGAGAGGCAAATGATATTTTGAGCCTCCACTCCATTAATGACTGAAACCTCAAATCTCTAGCTAAGCCCAGTTCAAAAGTTTTCATGAATTCAAAATGCTGCCTTTAAAATTGATATTTTTTCAACTAGAGTTGACCAATTTTGTTCTTGATACCTGTATAAATTTCCAGAGAGATAGATATGTACTTTTGAATGAAAGAAACATGACTATAATAGGAACAATAGCAACAAGACAACAGCAACACTAGCAAATAAAGAGCCTGTGGGAAAAGGATTGAAATGAAACCACCCCTCTCCCCTCCACCTCTCAGCCCCAATTTCTCACCCTGTAGGTGAAGTTCACTGGCATCTCTGTTCAAAAGACTGGGTAACTGACAAGATCAGTGCATTCTACCTATGATTTTAAGTTGTGGGAATTTCTTTACAACACAAATACATTTGCTAATTTTCTAACTGGGGTTTGATTTTTTCTGATTCTTACTGATTGAACCTTTTGGGCCAACTTATATTTTATTTCCTGAGGCAAGGTTCACTTGGTTATACTTTATGTCTTAATTCTCATCATATCTTAGATACAGATTTTAGTTTTATATTTGGAACCAGGGGAAAGGAGCTAACATTTATTGTGGACCTACCCTTTGCCCACATGTTACGTAAGTCATCTTATGTTCAGTGGCCATGTGAGGTAGACAGTCCTCATTTGATGGATGAGAAAACTGAGGTCCAGAGAGATTAATTAGCTAATATAAAGCAATGCTGGGATGAATATAGAATCTTTTCAGTTCTATGTGTCAGAAACCCAAGTAAGACTGGCTTAGCAAGGAAGTGGCTTTTTGATTTCCACCACTGAATGACACATGGTAGATTCACACACAGCTGGATCCAGACACACTGTTCTTAGGACTCAGTCCCGGCTCTGTCTCATGAGCAAACAATCTGGCCCTCACCTTGTGGAGTCAAGATGGCTGCCAGCATTCCAAATTTCCGCCTGATATTCTCAGCTATCCCAGCAGGAAGAACACTTCTGTTTTTAATCAATCCACAAAGGTCCAGAACTGAATCTCACTGGCCTGACTCAGATACAATACTCACCTCTGGACAAATCTCATGGCCATGTCTAGGTCAAGTTCTTGCTTCCAGGGGGTCAGGAAGGAGGGTGGGTAACACATGTGAGCCACATGGCCTGAATAGGGAAGGGGTGTGTCTTCGAAGTAAAGCTGGGGGGTTATTTTCAATTCAAGGGGAATAGATGCTAGGAAGGCAGAAACACATTTGGTGCTCAGCCAAATACCCACAGCTATCTGTCCCTCGGTGTCCCCTGAAGGGAGAGATGCATGGTACTGGCCTCAGCAATCACTCTACCCAGGAGGCAAGAAAGATGGGGTTTTCAACCAAACAGCTCTTTCTCTGCCCTAAATCCTTAAGCTTTCCAAGTTATCAGGTGGGAAGAACAGAAAGCAGACTGTATTTCCTCCATGCCTACTCCTGTAGTAGAACTACAGCTCCAGAACTTCTCCCCTTTCTAGGATATGCTATGAAACCCTTGTTCAACTGCTGACCCAGAGGCTCTGACTCCAGATCAAGCTCCTCCTCTGAGGAAGTGAATTATGCAGCACACTGTTAGATCTCACCATCAGCACTGAGGACCTTTCTCTTAGTCCCTCACATACTCTAGGTCACTCATATTTTACCCAGGCTGTTGTAGACAAAGCCCTCAGGCTCTGGAGCAGGGTTATCTGGGTGAATGTCCAAACCCTTCACCTTCCTTGACCCCAGGCAAATTACTTAACCTCTCTGTGCCTCAGAGCTTGCCTCTTCTATAAATAAATCAATGCAGATAAAATGCTTAGCACAGTGCCTACAGCATACCCAGTGCTAATTAAGCATTAGCTATTATTATAATTATTACCTCACTCAGGTGTTGTAAAAATTAAATGGGTTAACACACGTGAACAGTGAAAGGCACAGAGTAAATGCTTAATAAATGTTTGTTGTTATTGTTACTTAGAGACCAGGAGGGCATAGGGACCCTTACTTTGTGGCCAGTCTCACAACTTCAGCTAGCTATTAAGTCACTTTGAGAAGCTTTTAAAATGCCCATGTTTGAGATCTGAAAGCCTTCTGAGGTTCAGCCTTGGCTGCTATGAAACCACCTGGAGGAGCTTTAATAGCTAGAAGCCTGAGCACTACCCCAGACACTCTGATGTAAACAGTCTATAGTATGCTGGGCATTGAGACATTTCACAGTTTCCCAGGTGATTCCAATAGGTGGCCAGAGCCAAGAACTACTGCCTTTGAGGGACCTGATAGAGAGGACATCATAGGTAACACAATAGAGACAGAGTAGGTGAGAGAGGAAATGCCCAGTGGCTCTGAAGCTGCAGGACTGCAAGAAACTCTGAGAATCCTGAATATGGTCCCCTCAAGGACTTCCAGTGGGTGTCAAGCCAAGAAGCAACCAGTGGTGATCACAAACTCCAGTCAAAGGCTTGGCACCCGGGGTGCCTGGGTGGCTCAGTCAGTTAGACGTCCGACTTCAGCTCAGGTCACGATCTCGCGGTCCGTGAGTTCGAGCCCTGCGTCAGGCTCTGGGCTGATGGCTCAGAGCCTGGAGCCTGCTTCTGATTCTGTGTCTCCCTCTCTCTCTGCCCCTCCCCTGTTCATGCTCTGTCTCTCTCTGTCTCAAAAATAAATAAAAAACGTTAAATAAAAAACAAAATTAAAAAAAAAAAAAAAAGGCTTGGCACCCCAGTGAAAAGGGCTCTGCTCAGCTGCCTCATGCAAACATCAGCCTTTCAAGGGAGGAAGAAGGTACTGTTCCAATCAACTGGCCTGCCTGATTGGGGAATCTAGAAATCCTACATCTGACTCTGGCCAAGATGAAAGTCTTCAAGGTTACTAGATGTTATTTCTTTGGTGAGAACTGTGTCTCTCATTCACTGATTTGCACCTACAAAATAATAATCAAGTGGTGGGTTTGTGCTGGGTGAACAAAATAAACATGGTCTTTGCCCTCTGGGCTTCACAGCTTAGAGAGGGATGTGAGGTGGAAACAAGAAGGTCTCATAGAAGTGCCTTGTTTACATGGTGTAAATGCTGTTTGCTGAGACAGGGAGCAAAGCCAAAAAAATCACAGGTTTGGAAGAGGGTGTGTCTGGGGGGTGGGAATTTGAAGTACAAAGTCATTCATCTTTGCATCTAACATAATAGCTGTCATCTTTATCTACACATGCAAAACTTCCAGGGCCTTTACAAATGTCTGCAGTCCAATCCCTGCCCCTAGACATACTGCTTTACAGTTGATACTTGAACAACATGGGTTTGAAGAGCATGGGGTCCACTTATATGCAGATTTTTTGGATACAGTACAGTATTATATGTGTATTTTCTCTTCCTTATGACTTCTTGAATAACATTTTCTTTATTCTAGCTTCCTTTATTATAAGAATACATTATATAATACATATTACACAACATATGTGTTCACTGACTTTATGGTATCAGTAAGGCTTCCAGTGAACAATAGGCTATTAGTAGTTAAGTTTTAGGGGAGTCAAAAGTTATACACAGATTTTTGAATGCATGCATGAGGGGAGGGGTGTCAATGCCCCTAACCCCCAGGTTGTTCAAGGGCCCATTCTATTTGGTCTGAGGGTGAGGCCTGGCCCTGAGAATTTAAACTCCTTGGCCAAACTTAAAACAACTGCTCAAATCCTTAATATAGAACACAATGGAAGGACTGGGTGTGGCAAGTGGCCTGACAGGGGGTCCTTGTTATGGGGAAATTCAGGGGCACAGGACGAGTCCCTCTGGCCTTTTGGGAACTTCCTGAAGGGCACTGCTCTGGTGTTAAGTGCTGTGGGGAGGAGGGGAGGACACCTAAGGGCGGAGTTTGGAGCAGGAGGAAGGGCTCCTATTTTTGTGGGGTTGTGCATTTTGAACATATTTGCCAGGTGGGGTTCTGAACTCTTAGGTGAGAAAGGAAGAGAAGGACTAGAATCAGATGATATCTTCTACTATGAGCTCAGCTGGTGCTGCAGTTGCTGACCTAAGGATCCTGCACCAAATGACCCTCCCCTACAAACTATCCAAGGGCCCCCAAAGTGTCCTGACCCTTAGAAATAAAAGGCTGGTCTTGAGGGCCAGGGAAGATCCTGGATGAATAGCTATGCAAATGGGCTCAGTCCTCAGGGGAAGGCAGGGCTGGGCAGAAGCTACAGGCTGCAGATGCATTTTTCCTGAAGCACCTCTCTGAAGATGCAGGCTGTTCCCATGGTAATTTGAGTCAAATCATGGGGGAAGTAGCTCATCAGTGCACGGTCAGTTCGACATAAAATGTGATTTTAAATAATTTTCTTTGACTGCATCTGTTATCAAAAATCATATCCACCTCTGGAGTTTGCATTGCTATGTTTTAAAGAGAAAACTATGGAAAAGTGCATCCTTATCAAAACACCCCCCCCAACTTTCTATTCTGTTTCTCCCTCTCTCTCTCTTTCTTTCTCTCTCTCTCTGCTTTGAAGCCATCAAATTGATTCAGCTCAAGGCTAAATATAGGGATGACTAACAATGATTTCCACAAGAGCCTTAGAAATTGCTTGTAAGTGAGCAAACGGAAAATAGATTATCCAGCAACCACATCAACGAGCGTTTGAGACAACAGCCTAAATCCAGTCACTGAAGTGAAATGAAAAGTAATGCTCTTTCCTTAGACGGCCCATCAGCTGCATCGCCTGAGGAGGAAGAAGGGAATACATGGATGGTGTGCAATGCCCTCAAGACTGGGTCTGGCTTTTGTGATAGTTACTGGTTGGAGCTGTCCCCTGGGAGGGGGTGGGAGCTTGAGGGGAGTGTCCAGTTCTGCTCTCGGCACCACAGTGATTTTTTTAGAAATTAGGTAGTTTATGAAATGTGGCTATATTTGTCAGAAAGAAAGAGACCCTGCACGCTTTCACATCCCTAAAGAGGCTTCGAATACTGAAAATACAGCAGATCAGAGAGGGCAAAGGTAAGTAGTGAGGGACGGTGTGAGGTTCAAGATGATGCCACTGAAGAGGCCTGGTCCAAATTGGGATCAAAATAACTCTTGTTGACTGTGGAAGCTTCCCTTAAACAACTTAGCTCATTAACCTGTGACTGCTCATACCTGGCAGGCTGCTTATTGCCACCTGGATACCTGGATAAGAGGGGTCCAGGATAAGAGGGGCTCATGCCCTCAGCAGGAGGCCCTTGAGGGCCCTACTCTGCACCCCACAAGTAAGATGTCTGGGGCTCAATAGGATATGTCAACTTGGAGACCCCACCTTACTTCTCTAAAAAACAGTGCTCTCTAAAAGACTCTCTGAAAACAATGGTTTGCAAACTACAACTGTGGACCAAGTCACTTGTTTTCATACAATTCATGAGCTAAGAATGGTTTTCATATTTTTAAATGGTTGGAAAATAACCAAAAGAATAACATAAAATCACATAAGATTCAAATTTCAGTGTCCAGAGGTAAAGTTTTATTGGAAAATAGTCATGTTCTTTCATCAACATAGTAGCTATGGCTGTTCTCACCCACAAAGGCAGATGTAAGTAGTAATGACAGAGACTGCATGGCCCACAAAGCCCAAAATATTTACTATGTGCCCATTTACAGAAAATTTTGCAAACCCTGAGTCTACACCATGCTCAGTGTACCTGGGACCCAACACTACCTGTCCATAGGGCCCTTAAGACTCTTCTGTCTACAGATGGAGCCTCTTCTTTGGGTTTTCTTCTTGAGGGTGGACCAGGCCTCCCGAGGGTGGCCAAGGGGTGATTCTTTGCAGAGAGCATAGATGGAGCTTAGCGCCATCAGTGCCAGGCTGCCTTGGCATGTAAGAAGCAGGGGTGGGAAGATAAAACCAGCAAATGGGGAATGGGGACCTCAAACTGACCCTCTCTGGGTACAGTGTTCCAGGATTTGATACTAAAACTTGTCCTTTGGGTTTGTCAGGACAGAAGGACTATGTTCTATGTTAGAGTTAGCTTGATTTGTAACTGTTAAACGTTTAGCAGTATGGCATGTGGGCCTCCATTTGTGCTCACCCTGGGTTCAGTGTTAGTCACACAGTAGTAGGGAGTGGAGGTCTCCAGACTACTCCTTTCTGTTCCCACCAGTGGGAGTCCTCTTCGTCCAGAGCCACAGGGATTCTTCCCAATCCCATTCTGGCTGGATGTACTTGCTATCGCATTTACATAATTTCTGGCAGTACTTACAAATTAATGAAACATGAGTATGAAAATCAAGAGCTTTGTTGTTGACGCAAGAAAGGCAAATTTCTAAAAAACAATGGTATTGAAATAAGTGCAGGCAAGACAAGCACACATGATTGGGAAAAAATTAAGTATTCAAAGGATTCTGCACTTTATTTGCTTCTTATATGCCTATAAATCTTTGCTCCATTTTTAGAACCCAAACTGAAAAGGACAGCCTATTTATTATACTTGTGATTTACAGAAGGGAGAGAATATGAAGTTCCAGTCAAAAGGACAAGACACAAGGCCAGGGCCTTGACCCTACATCAAAAGACAGGCAAATTAGTGCACATTGATGTGCTTTACATGAAATGAGTTTCATATTTTATCACTGCTTGCAATTCCCCACTTAACATTTTTGATTAACACTTCAGTGAACAAGTCCACATAAGATGCCACCTTGTACTATAATACTGGACACAAAACAGTATTGTATGGGGCATTGTACTAAAAGGTACTAAATGCTTTACAAGCATCATTTCATTTAATTCCCACAAAAGTCCAGTGTGACAGGTCACAGAAAGTGCACCAAAACTCGAGAGGGTGAGTCACTTGCCCAAAGTCATACAGCTAGTGAGGAGAGATTTGAACTCAAGTCCACCTGACTCACAGCTCAAGAACTCGTGTTCTACACCATCACCCAATGGATGTGCAGTCTGTACAAACGGATGAATGATGAGCTGCAAGCCTGAAGCTCCCACTAACTGAGCACTTGTGCTTTGGGGAAGCCAGGGTGCCAGGCAGAAGCGCAAAACAGCCCACAGGCAATACATGGCACGGTAGCCTGGACCATCAATTCTACTTGATAGTGAACAATGGAAAACTTTAAAAAATGTTTAAGTGAATTTGTAAATAGTATAGAATGATGCAAAATACTGAATCACTTCCAAATGTAAAAGAGGGCTTTCAGAGAGCTCTGAGGCTCTGGGCTGTTTTGGCCTACACCCCCACACCCTGTGGGGTCCACATTGTTATGGGCTCTCAGGTGGAAATTGGAGGAAGCACAGTCCTGTAAAGTATTATAGAAAATTGCCTCCAGGTCAGGGAGGAGGAGCAAGCAAGAAGGCTTGCTTGAGCTTTGTCTAGCAAGGCCAGGCTTTATTGTGAAGGGACAGAGGGCTTGTGGAAGGGCGTGCTGAACTGCACCACCCCCAGGCCCCAGCATGGGCTCACAGTGAAACCTGGGGCATTCACAGTATATAGGAGGTTAAGAGGCCAGGGATGGCCAGAGCCCACAAGGAGCTAGAGAGAAAGAAAGGCTGCTGAGGCGCAGACCTTCAGAGGCTGCTTCATGATTATGCTGAATGTGAAGTGTTCTCTGGCTAAGCTAACACCAACCACTTAAAGAAGTGAAATTAGGGTAAAGATGACTTTGAGACATGCCTGCCCAGTGTGAATCTCATTCGGCAAGGGCAGGCCATAAAATTCAGGATGCCTACGGCAGCCTTCCCCTTAGCCTCAGTCAGGGGTCAGAGTTCCCATGCTTCCCTCTAAAGCTCCACATCTACCTGGGTTATCATGAGGCTTTGGGGCAATTGGAAGTCCTGAAATTGTGCACTGTTCTAGGGAGTCAGTGCATCGGGGCACATGTTTCCCCAAAAGGTGAAGAGCCAGTGCCTTAAAGAGCCTTGGGGTGGAAAAGCCAGGCATGGGGGTTTTAGGCAAACCAGACCAACAGCCAGGGTCCACTGTGTCCTGAACCTGCTGGGCCTATAGAAACCTTTCTAGAAATTTCTCTGATCTTCACATAGCATTGGCTCCAGTCTCTCCCACTGACAGAAGCTGTTGGATTTATGACTTATGTAAGTGTCCTGACCTCTGTCTCATTTAGTAGGCCCTGGCAATGCATGTCTGATGAATTGATCAAGGCAAAGGGGCACTGAGGAATGAAAGCTGAGCTGATCCTGGAAATGCGCCAGGAATAGTGATGTCTTCTACTTCTGTGCAGCTGTGGAATGCGTTAAATTATTCAGTGCATATCACAACATTGTGAAGTCTTGCATAAAGAGCCTGGGGCTCTGAGAACTTAGCTGTCCTGCCCAGAATCCTAGAACTGATGACCTCACACTCAAGCCACTTTCTAGCTAGGTGACCTTGGACAAGTCGGATTGTCTCCAGGCCTCAGTTTCCTCATTTATAGAATAGGATTAACAGGGCTGTTAGGAAGATTCCATAACACAGTGTGAAGAGTCAATGATACAAGGTGTGTAAAGTGCTTCCAGCATGAACAGGGACATCACTGCTTGATAGCTGTTGGTTATTATTACACAACTAATAGCTGCTCTCTTTATTAAATGCTTCTGAGAGAGGCGGCTGGGGTAAGGAGGAGATATACAGTACTACTGGATCTAATCCTACAAGGTGATTTGTAACATGGGTCTGACCATACTCAGTAGAGTTACTGACCAAAAGGATAACAATAATAATTCTACACAGAACTACCCAGTGCCATCCCTGACGTGCATTCATGGAATATTCCTCTTAATATCCCATCCTGTGAGAGAGGGCTGGGACTCAGAGAAATGAAGTAATTTTCCTAAAACTCATCAGCTTGAAAGAGTGGAGGTAGGACCATAAACTGCCTCTGTAAGGTTCTGGGCTCCACTGTGGGGGCAGTACTGGGTGGGCCTGGAGAGCACTGAGGGGTGGCCTAGGGCCACCAAGGATAAGCCAGCACCTGCCCACAGCCAACAACAACTGGAGATGTGTCAAGTGAGGGACTCTGGGTATGGCAGGGATAGGGCCCACATCGCCAGACTCAATTTCCAAGTCCCCCCACCTTGTTCTTCATTTCAGTAGAAGCTTCCTCTAAAATCATGCACCTTTGCCAAGATGCAGGGCTAGAAAGTTCATAAATCAGAGAATTGCTGAGTGGCAAACAAGCTCATTTCAGAACTGCCAGAAAGGAAGTGACACTTCCCCAAGGGCTGCAAAAATGCTGTTTGTGAGACAGAAGTGAGAGGACCTGGCATCATGCCCGTGAAGAGACAGGTACTTCTACAGAGAAGCCTGTGGCCCAGCCTAGGTCTGCAAGCATCTTAATCATCCACAGCTCCATGAGCCTCCTCTTTGGCCCCCATGTCCACTCCTTACCAGCCACCTGGCCATATCACATCCTGCTTTTGTCTACTCACCCCTGTCACACAGAGGATAAGTTAACACTTTGTGTCCACACTGCCCTCTCCCCCCCACCTCTTCTCCAGCCACACTGGCTTCCACACTTGCCTGGGAAATCCCAGGCTTGCTCCTGCCTCAAGGCTCTTCCCTGGTTGTTCACTCTGTCCATATCTCTCTTCCCCTACCTCTACAAATAGCTGATTCCTTTTGCTGTTCAGGTTTCAGTTCAACTGTTACCTCTTCAGAGAGTTCTTCCCTGACCTCTCAATTTAAATTACACTCTGCTGTTAATCACCATTTAAAATCTTCATGAAGCCTTCAAAATCACCACCTAAAATGATTTTATTTCTTCCTTTCTCTCTCTGAGGCAAAGGCCTTGCCTGTCCTCTTCACCGTGTGCTCCAGAGTTAGAGGAGTGCCTGGGACAGAGTAAGCACTCAATGAATCTTTGCTGAATCAGCAAACAAATCAGCACAGGAATTAAAGCTTCTTGTGCCAGCAGTGAGTGCACCTTGCTGGTGGGTGCCACATGGCTCTGAGTAGCTCTCATGGTTCTGGTTCATGCCCAAGGCATCCCATAGGATTACTGCTGGGGGCTGTAGGAAGATGGAATAAATGGGTAGGTGGGAGAGGACATCAGTGTTCCTTGTGCTTTGATATATTTTTAATTCTGAGGGACTAGATATTATCATTTTTAATTAACTGTGTATAACCAGTAGCCCGAATCCTAACCTTAACCTATTAGTCATGTGAGATGGGAAGTTATGCAGAATGGAAGGACAGTTGGCTTAAGAGCCAGTAGACCTGAGTCCATCCAGGTTCCAGATCCATCTTTAACGTGCTGGGTGACACCAAGTAACCACAGAGCATCTGGATCTCCTCTCTAGAAAATGTGGTTGAGGGTGTGAATTTAGAAGTCTGTCCCATATGGCCTTAGGTCTGAATTTGAATTAGGCCACTTAATAAGTGAGTTAGGCAGGTTACTTAACCTATCTTTGTCCCAGTTTCCTTATCTATGACATGGAAATCTTAAAACCTCAGAGTGGGGGCATCAAGATTAAATAAGTTGGTGCTTGTAAAATGCACTGTTCTGTGACTGGCACATACTGCCTTCACTGCTGTGACCTCTGGATACCAAACAGAGGATGTGGCTGTCATCTCCTGAGCTGACAAGTAAACCCTCACTATTTACATAATCCTTTATCTGAGTAGTTCTCAAAGTGTAGTCTCTGGAGCAGCAGTATCAGTATCACCTGGGAACTTGATAGAAAAGCAAATTCTCAGGCCCCGTCCCAACCTAATGAACTAGAAACTCTGGGGGTGGTACCCAACAATCTGGGTTTTAACAAGCCCTTCCACATGATTCTGATACCCAAGCAAGCTGAAAACCACAGTTTCAGCCCCAATCTTAGAATCATCTGGTGTAGTTTAAGAACATGTACTGCCTGCCCCCACATGCAGTGATTCCTATTCAGTTGGTCTGGGAAAGGGTCTGGGCATTCGTATTTCTGAAAGCACCCTGAGTGATTCATAGGCAGCTGGGCCTGAACACCCCACCTGTCCCCCACCCAGTGGAGAAATGGAGCTTGTTCCCATCCCTGGAGGCAGATTGCTCTGTAACCACTGGAATTCCTTATGATGACAGACATCCAAATCTTTCAGCAAGAACTGGTTAATTCATACTATGAAAAATTATATGCCAACAAACTGCACAATGCAGAAAAATGGATAAATTCCTGGAAACACATAACCTTCCAAAACTGAATCAGAATGATATAGAAAATTTGAACAGACCGATTACCAGCAATAAAATTGAATCTAACAAAAAAACTCCCAACAAACAAAATTCCAGGACTAAATGGCTTCACAGGTGAATTCTACCAAATAGTTTCTTCTGAAACTATTCCAAAAAACAGAATAGGTAGGAAAGCTTCCAAATGCATTCTATGAGGCCAGAATGACTCTGATACCAAGGCCAAAGACCCCCCCCCAAAAAAAGAAAACTAGAAACCACCTATCTCTGATGAACATAGATACAAAACTCCTCAATATTAGCACACCAAAATGCAACAATATATTTAAAAAATAATTCACCATGATCAAGTGGGATTTATTCCAGAGATGCAAGCATGGTTCAATATTCACAAATCAATGTGATACAGCCACAAACAAGAGAAAGGATAAAAACCACATAATCATCTCAATAGATGCAGAAAAAGCAAATGACGAAGTATAATATCCATTCATGATAAAAACTCCCAACAAAGTAGGTTTATAGGAAACCTACCTCAACATGATAAAGACCATATATGAAAAACCCACAGCTAACATCATACTCTATGGTGAAAAACCAAGAATGTTTCCTCTAAGATCAGGAACAACACAAGGATGTCCACTCTTGCCACTTTTATTCAATATAGAACTGGAAGTCCTAGCTAAGAGGCATCCTTACCAAATTGGTAAGGAAGAAGTACAACTTTCACTATTTCCAGATGACAAAATACTACATAGAGAAAGTTCTAAAGACTCCACCAAAAAACAACTAGAACTGATAAATAAATTCAGTAAAGTCACAGGATGCAAAATTAATACACAGAAATCTGTGGCACTTCTATGCACTAATAATGAAGTAGCAGAAAGAGAAATTAAGAAAACTATCCCAATTTCAATGGCCCCGAAAAGAATAAAATACCTAGGAATAAACTTAACCAAGGAGGTGAAAGACCTGTACTCTGAAAACTATAAAACATTGATGAAAAAAATTGAAGTGACACAAACAAATGGAAAGATACTCCATGCTCATGGAATGGAAGAATATGGTTAAAATGTCCATATTACCCAAACCAATATACAGATTTAATGCAATCTCTATCAAAATACCAACAATATTTTTCACAGAACTAGAAAAATCATAAAATCTGTATGGAACCACAAAAGACCCCAAATAGACAAAGCAATCTTGAGAAAGAAGAATAAACCTGGAAGTTTCATAATCGCAGATTTCAAGATACACTAGAAAGCTGTAGTGATCAAAACAGTATGGGTACTGGGACAAAAACAGGCACATAGATCTATAGAACAAAACAGAAAACCCAGAAATAAACCCATGATTATATGGTTAATTCATGTATGACAAAGGAAGTAAGAATATACAATGGGAAAAAGACATTCTCTTCAACAAATGCTACTGGGAAAACTGGACAGCTACATGCAAAAGAATAAAACTGGACCACTTTCTTATACCATTCACAAAAATAAATTCAAAATGAATTAAAGACCTAAACATGAGACACGAAATCATAAAACTCCTAGAAGAACACATAGGCAATAATTTCTTTGACACTGGCTATAGAAACATTTTTCTAGATATATCTCTCCAGGTAAGAGAAACAAAAGCAAAATTAAACTATCTGGACTATACCAAAGTGAAAAGCTCTTGCATAACAAAGGAAACCATCAACAAAACAAAAAGGCAGCCTATTGAATGGGAGAAGATACCTGCAAAAGATACATTCAATAAGAGGTAAATCTCCAAAATATATAAAGAATTTATGCAACTCAACACCAAAAACAACAACAAATAATCGAATTAAAAAGAGGCAGAAGACATGAATTGACATTTTCCCAAAGTCGACACACACAGATAGCCAACAGACATGAAAAGATGATCAGCGTCGCTAATCATCAGGGAAATGCAAATCAAAACTACAATGAAGTATCACATTCTACCTGTCAGAATGGCTAAAATCAAAAACACAGGAAATAACAAGCGTTGACAAGGATATGGAGAAAAAGGAATCCTCATGCACTGTTGGTGGGAATGCAAACTGGTGCGGCCACGTGGAAAACAGTATGGAAGTTCCTCAAAAACTTAAAAACAGAATTACCATATGATCCAGTAATTCCAATACTAGGTATTTACCCACCCCCCCCCAAAAACCCCAAAACAGTAACAAACACTAATTTGAAAAGACACACGCACCCCTATGTTTACTGCAGCATTATTTACAATAGCCAAGATACAGAAGCAGCCCAAGTGTCCATCCATAGATGGATGGATAAAGAAGATGTGCTACACACACACACACACACACACATACACACACACACACACACACACACACACACACACACACTATGAAATATTACTCAGCCTTAAAAAAATGAATGATATCTTGCCATACACAACATGGATGAACCTAGAGGGTATGATGTTAAGTCAGACAGAGAAAAGACGTATGACGTATTCACTCATATGTTGAATTTAAGAAACAAAACAAATGAACAAACAAACAAACAAAAAGAGATAAACAAAAACACTCTTAAATACAGAGAACAATATGATGGTTGCCAGAGAGGAGGTGGGTTGGGGGAGGGTTAAACAACAAACAAACAAAAAAACTGGTTAATTTAACTAATATTAATACAGGGCCCCTGACCCCAGAATTCTCCTGGATCTTGGAGGCATAGAAGATACTACCAGTTCTTTTAAGAACTATGTGATTTAGGTGTTCAATCAGAGAATAAAGAACTAACAGTAAAGAGTGATAATACTGCCCTTTCTGTTGTGCCCATGATTAATTGGGTAAACTAAAGCAGTTCACATGAGCTCCCTGGATCTGCACTGGGGATAGTCACACTGTACCCACTTCCTAAGGAAAGTGAAAGTATAGAATGAGAAAATGTTTGTGAAAAATACAAAGCATAGCATACATATAAGATAATACTATTATTTATTATTTACTGGCTTTATTTTTCTCTTCATAATCCTGAGCACTGACTACAGACAGCTAGTTAGAAACTCATGGCACTAGCTGGGGATTCATCTATATTCCAATCACTTTCTTTTACAGATAAGGAAATGAAGGCTCAGAGGGAGCATTTGCTTTGCCAGGGATACATACAGTGATTCACAGGGCCAAGGCATGAACCTCTGGACAGAAGTTCTAAGCCTCCAAATAAATCAGTACCAAGAGAGATCTATGAGAAGGATACTGATGAACTGAAGCCCACCAGACCCTGAATTCGTATGCCATCTGGAGGACTGCTGCAGGGAGAAGGCTCTGGATGCACAGTGTTTTAATATTTGAGGAACTGGTCTGAGGAAGAGAACAGAGATTGTTCTGCAGGACCCCAGAAAGTAGCAGAGTAGAAGAGATAGCTACAGGGACACAAGTACAACTCAACCTACAGAAGGCAACCAAAAATAGAACACGGCTACCTTGGGGACTAGTGAGTTTCCTGGGAGAGGAGGTATTCCTATATGCTAGGCAACAAGCTCAGAAATTCTATAATCTGAATCTCTTAAGGCACACCATAGCAAGCGGAAAGGTTAGACTGCACCAGTGCTTTTCAATCATGGCTGTCTATTAAAATCACCTGGGGAGCTTTTCAAACATAGGTGTCCAGGCCCCAACTGTGGTCATTTAAAAACAATTTCTGGGGTGGGGAACAGACATTGATATTTTTCACTGGTTCCCCCAAACGATCCTAATGTACGGCTGGAGTATAGAACAACTAGACTAGATGGTCTTGAAAGTAACTTCCAAATTTGAGATTCTATGATTCTAATAAATTACCTTTAGACATAAAGGGAACACCACCACCCCCCAACCAATATGTCATTTCCTTCAGTGGCTTTGATCTGGTGCTAAGAAATTCTTTTTTTCAGAGGACCAAAAAGGCCACTCATGCAGACAACCTGAGCTGGAAAAGATGGGTTTCACTTCCTAGCATGATGGTGATCTAGTCTATTCCTAAAATAGAATATTACGGAAATTCAGGGTCTTTGTCTTTAAACTTAAATCAAAGTCTGACTTCTCTGGAAATGTTATATGTGAAGGCTTACTGGGATTTCTTATGGAAACATTTTTGCAGACAAGCTTTCATCAAATCTAACCCACATCTCCATCTAGATTGCTTGTTAAGAGGGGTCCCATGCTCCGCACATTCAACCCTATGCCTTTACTCCCCATATCCAGCCCAGTGACATCAAGGCTCACCTTCTCAATCATTCTATCATGTTCTGTAGCATCAGACCAGCACATTTCCCCTAAGTGTTTCCCATGCTCTTTGGTCTTTCTGCCATTCTCAACGTAAGAGAAAGAAGTTTCAGGGTATTTGTCTTGACTTTGGTACTTTTTAGGTGAGGAAACCCTGATGGCCATACCAATCTCTTTCTCACTGAAGATGAGTGCCTCTGCTTTACAAAAGAAAACTCCCTCATTTCCTAGGGAGAAAATGCCTACAAAATAAGAGGCCTGTGGATAATGCTGCTGAAGGAGAGAAGGCTTGCTTCAGGGTAACCAAACATAAGGGTGTGCCAGAGGAGGCCTGGGTTTCAAAACAGGGGTGTTCACTCTGATCCTGGAACCCCTTCTCATGGCCCTTTGGAGTCTGAGGGTGAAGAGAGACCTCTCTTAGGAGATTAAACAGATGTAAGCTGGTATGTTAGAGTTCTCCAGAGAAACAGAACCAATAGGATGTGTGTGTATATATATGTATACACACATATACATGCAATATATACATTTATACGTCTCCCATGACCACATGGAGTTTTTTCCACATATACAAGGCTGTTTCAATATTGGATAATCAGTCAATGTAATACATCATATCAACAGGCCAAAGAAGACAAATATGATCATATCAATTGACACAGGAAAACATTTGACATACCTCAACATCCACTCATGAAAAAAACTCCCAGTATATTGGGAATAAAAGGGAACTTCCTCAGTCTCATAGAACCATCTACAAAAAACCTAGAACTTACATCATACTTAATGGTAAAAGGCTGAATGCTTTCTCTCTGAGGTTGGGAATAAGGCAAGGATGTCTTCTTTCACCACTCTTACTCAAAACAGTACTGGAAGTTCTACCCATTGCAATAAGGCAAGAAAAAGAAATAAAAGGTAGGGGCACCTGGGTGGCTCAGTTGGTTAGGCATCCTGCTTCAACTCAGCTCATGATTTTACAGTCTGTGAGTTCGAGCCCCATGTCGGGCTCTGGGCTGACAACTCAGAGCCTGGAGCCTACTTCAGATTCTGTGTCTCCCTCTCTTTCTGCCCTCCCCCCATCACATATTCTCTCTCTCTTTCTCAAAATAAACATTAAAAATGAAAAAAAAGAAAGAAAACGCATTCTGAGTGGAAAAAAGAAATACAAGTGTCTTTATTTGCAGAAAACATGATTGTCTAGTGAGAAAATCCCAAGGAATTTACAAAAAAAAATCTAGAATAAGGGAGTTCAGTAAAGACACAGGATATAAGATCGACATAAAATATCAATTGCATTTCTACATACTGATAATGAACAAGTGGAAACCAAAATTTAAACAAATGAGGCACAACTCATAGTCCTTCAAATAAAATGAAATACTTATAAATCTAACAAGACATGTATAGGATAATTACATTTAAATTATGAAATAAAATGAAAGAAATCAAAGAAGACCTAAATACTTGGATAAATACACTGTATTCATGGACTGCAACACTCAACATAGCAAAGATGTCAACTCTCCCTAAACTGATCTATAGGTTTCATGCATTTGTTATCAAAATCCCAGTGACGTTTTCCAGCAAGATAAATGAGATAACATTAAGAGAGTCTTATTCTAAAATTTCTATGACAAAGTACAGGCCCTAGAACAGCTAAAAAAATCCAGACAAAGAAGAATAAAGTGGCAGGAGTCATTCTACCCATTATTAAGGCCTGTGTATATAGTAATCAAAATAGCAAGGCAGTGCCAGAGGGCTAGCCATATAGACCAATGAAACAATAGCAAATTCAGAAACAGACCCTCATAAACACGCCAGTTAATTTTTGACAAGATGCAAAGGCAATTCAATAATATTTAAACAAATAATGTTGGAGCAATTAGACATATGCAATTAAAAAAAAAAAAAGAACCAGGAGATAAACCTCACATCTTACACAAAATTAACTCAAAATGGATCATGGATGTAAAAGTAAAACACAAAACTATAAACTTTTAGGAAAAAATGTAGGAAAAAAATCTTCAGGAACCAGAACTATGCAAACAGTTTTTAGACTTGACAGAAAAAGTGTGATGCATAGAAAGAAAAATCAACAAGTTGGACCTCATCAAAATTAAATACCTTTGCTCTGTGAGAGCTCATGTTCAAAGGATGAAAAACAAAGCTGCAGACTAAGAGGAAATATTTGCAAATCACAAATTTGACTAAAGATGAGTATCTAGAATATATAACAACTTTCAAAACTCATCAATCCAATTATAAAATGGGCAGAAGACATGCACAGACATTTTACTGAAGAGAATATACAGATGGTAAATAAGCACATGACAAATATTTAATTTTAAATATATCACCTGGAGAAGGCAATTAAAGTGAAAACCACTAACTAGTGGTGTTCCTGGGAACAGACAAAAGCACACACAGGAAATGGGATGGGTCTCTAGTACCTCCTCTGCATAAACAGAGCCATCCTCCCTAGCTCTTCAAGGAAAGCAGGCTCTAGAGGGCCACCAAGAAGGGCACCATGATTCTCCCACCTGACTCCTCTGTTCAAATAAATAAGGAGGAAACTGAGCAAACAGAAAGCATGCCATAATGGACCCCACAAGGACTCCTGGGTGAACTGGAGGTCTTCCTACAGAGGGGCTGGATAAAGAGTAGCACAACTTTCCTTGGACATTGGCCCCCTCTCCTGCTGACATTCCCTCCTCACACCCTTCTTACCACTTTTGCAGGAACTGAAGGGCTCTCTCTAAGCACACAGCAATCTGAGGATGGTACCAGGGGCTGGACTTCTAAGCTTCTCTAGAAAACCAACGAGCAGTCTTTGCCTGAAAACACCATACCCTTGCCTGCTTTCAAGGGTAGTAAGAAGACAAATGAGTTAATAAAGGCAAAGAGCTTTGCAACCTGCCTATAGATGACTGTATGTGATCATTAAGTGGCTCATGCTCCCCTTACTGTTATCTATGCCTCCCAAGGCCATTTAGGTGATACCAAGAGCCTGCAGTATTTCATCTCCAGTTTCTGCTATATCAGAGCAAAGTCCTAATCACTGTAGAGTAATTGCCAGTTGACCAGACAGCATCAGACCCTGTCATGCAAGGAGCCCCTAATCCATGGCCCTCCAGAGCCTGTTCTCCTCACAGAGAGCAGCTCTGTTTCTGCAGAGGGCAGCTTTGTTTTTGCAGAGGAGCTACTGGGGACCCATCCCATTTCTTGTGTGTGCTTTTGTCTGTTTCCAGGAACACTACTCGTTAGTGAGTCTCACTTTAATCACCTCCAGGTGACATATTTAAGATTAATGAGGAATTTGTTCTCATCCAACTAGTTAGGGCAACAGGCCTATTTTCCCCCTTCAAATGATTCTTGTAGGTAAAATAATGAAAAAAAAAACACACCATGTTTTCCTCTCCCACCTTGGCTCCACTTTGAATGTTCTTAGGAGCTCTCAGCAGAGCCAATATGTGAAAATCAGATTCTTTATTGCTCATTAATTTGCCCATACTAGCCCTGGCAGATGGAGTCTGCTGGTGAAGAGAAGGGATGGGCATGGGAAGGATGCCCGGGGATGTGGTAGGTGCTTGTGTGTAATGAGCATTTGAACAAACAGCTTCTTGTGTTGGGTTTCCATGGACAAGAGATGCCCCTGGGTAAGCTGGGCTAAGTTATTCTTGAAAATGTGGCCTTTTGAAAAAAGTATTTTCCCACAATCTCATGGCTTGAAATGACAGGTATTGACTGCTTCTTGGGGTCTGTGTCAGGGGAGATCTCACTCTCTGAGGCAGTCTGGAAAGCCCAGATGTATGTCCATAACCCACTGTCTGGGGCTCCCACAGTGCTTTGCACATATTGCTCTGGTAGCACCCACCTCACAGGGCTGAAATGTCTTCTTTATTTGTCTCTGTCCCACAAGAGAATGTAGATTCCTTAAAGACAGAACATACCTCTTTCTCAGCCTTATAGCGTGTGCCTAGTATTATACTTGGCATATAGCCAATGCTCAATAAAGAAGCTTTGAACTGATGCGGAGTGGATATTCAGATAATACATGATCATATGGACACTGCTCACATACAAGGCCAGGTGATCCTTGGGACAGGTATGCCTTCTGTGAGAGGTGAGGGGATAAACCGGAGGATCCCGCACCCTCTTTATCTGGAGCTGATGCATCTTGACCTGGTTTGGGAGGCTTCTGGACACTTGTACTTCTAGTGAGCCATGATAGGCTCCCAAGTGGGTCTCACTGTCCTCTCTCCTCCCTCCTTCATTTATGCTAACTCCTCCATTCTTCAAATCCTGGTGCTCTATTGGTGGTTAAAGAGCCCATTTTCAAAAGGACTGTCCTAGTCTGGCTGATCTTCACCCAGTAGGGCCTGCAACTGGTAACCACTAGGGCCTGCATCTCCTCCACCTACCAGATGGAGTACACCAGGCCAGAGGGTTAATGTGTTTCACCTTGCCCATCTCACTCTGGCCTGGGAGGGATATGTACCCACAGGGGTCAATGGACAAACCTCTGATGGAAGCAAACACTACCTCCCAACCTCTGAAGGATAGAGAACAACTGATCTGAGCCCAAAGCTGACGCTGAGCCATGAGGATGAGGGAGGGAAGTAACAGTAGCAATTCTGAGGCTAAAGAAGACCAGTATGTGGAAGACACAACAATTAATCCTTTTAATTCTTGAAATGCACCAGCACCCCATTGCCCTACTTTCAGCAGAGGGAAAGCCAATCACATCCTGCTCTTCACAGAAATGAAATAAAGGGCTCCGCTGGTTAAAACTGCAGAGAGAAGCCCTCTAAGATGGGGTTGCCAGATTGAGCAAATAAAACACAGGAAACCCAGTTAAATTTGAATTTCAGATAAATGAGGACATTTTTTAGAATAAGTATGTCCTGTGAAATATTTTGGATATATTTATACTAAAAACCACTGCTTATTTATCCAGAATTCACATGTAACTTGGTGTCCCAGCAACTCTCTCTGAGAGGTACAGGCCACTACTCAATGTCCACAGTGTGTTCTGTTCACATGCATGTGGTAGCCCCTTGGAGGAGGATGTAGAGGTGGTGGATCTACCCCCAGTGGTGACCCAGAGAGGCTACAGAGAGTCCGGAGGGAAGGCCACTTCCATCATAGGAATGATCAGGGAGTCAACCACTGTGGAGGAGTGGGAAGGATCAGCAGAACACAATGTAAGCACAGACGTGTTCCTGTCCAAAATACTGAAAGCTCAGGAACAACATAAATGTTTCCCATTAGGAAAATGGTTTTTAAAAGATTATATTCATATGGTGGGAATTAGACAGACACTAGACAACATGTTTGGAAGGAGATTTTTACAACTTCAGAAAAAGGCCCACTGTCTCTGATTCTGAGAAGCCCTGAGCTTCTGCAGCGCAGGCCTCACGACTGCTTGGGAGCCACACTGCTGCATGATGAGGGCTTTTTGCTCCTGCAGTTACCCCTGAACTCCTCAGGCCCAAATCTCATCTCTGAGCCTTCCTATAATATGATTGGTGCTCATAGTGTATTCAAGCGTAAGAAGTCCCAGCTCTCTGACACCTCACCAGAGATGTCACTGAGAGCCTTTTCTAGCATAGCAAGGGGGGGAAATACACCAGCACTGCCAAGCACAGACTTCTAAAACTCACCCAAAGTTGCACTCCTCACGGTGCGTGCTCTCTCTCCACTCCCCACTTCTCCACTCCACTTACCCTTCCCCTGCCTTCAAGAATACTGTCTTCTTCCTGAGATCTCTGTGCCCTTTGCTCTGTAGATCAATGCAACCTGACATTCAGGCCTTTCTGAGTCTCTGCCCCACCCTCTTCTCTGTGCAGCACATTAGTGGTGTGAGGTAGGTTGGCAGAATCACACATCATAATAACATTGTTTTCCTGATAAACAACCATGCCATAGGTTGATGTGATGATTAAAGAAACCACAGATGCAAAACCACTAACAATAAGCTTAAAGCATGGAGCAAACTCAATAAATGTTAGTTTCCTTCCCCCTGCCTCAGACGCAAAGATCAAATGGGTCTGCAAGCATTTTCAAAGTAGAGCGCACGATAGGACTGTCTTCTGATGAAATCACTGTTCTGATGCTAAGATAAAAGGGGGCAAAGAAATGGTCTAACCCAGTTGGGTACGGGGGTCAACAGTCCTTACATGGGCTGACTTCCATCGTGGGATGGGGCCCACCCTCGAAGGGGAGGTCACCCCAAAGTAGAGGTGGTGGGGGGGAGCAGGGATGTTTTCAGGCTAAAAGGGTGAAAAATAGAAACTATGTCTTGGTGGATAGGAGTGCAGACACTGATCTGTGGGCCAAAGAAATCCTTCTAGAAGAGTGGGTTAACAGGGCATTATCTTCATCTGTAACCGGAAAACATAATGGTTGGGACTGTTTCTTTGAAGTCTATTAAACAAACATATATACGACTCACTCTTTCTAGTGTTTGCGCTAATGATACAACTTAGAAGGAATGAAAAAAGGCAGCACTTTTGGGGCGCCAGGGTGGATCAGTAGGTTGAGCTTCCGACTTCAGCTCAGGTCATGATCTCACACTTCATGAGTTTGAGCCCCGCATCAGGTTCTTTGCTGTCAGCACAGAGCCTGCTTCAGATCTTCTGTACCCCCTCTCTTTCTGCCTCTCCGCCACTCGTGCTTGCTCATGCTTTCTCTCCCTCTCTCTCAAAAATGAACAAACACACGCACAAAAAAGACAGCGTTTTCTTTCTAGAATGCCTGGATTCCCTCTCATGAAGAAAATGAAATCATGGAGCCCCCTGGGGTCTCAATCAGTGTTCTTGTTGTAGGCTGAGTTGTCCCCCTCTGAAATTCACATGGCCATGATGGTATCTTGCTCTGCTTGGATGAGACCTGCTATGCTTGCTTGGCCAGAACAGAGGCAGCAACTTCATTGTGTTTTCAGACAGTTGAAACCTGGAAAGCGGTCATTTTCCTTGAACTAGCTGTGACAAGCTGAGGACCACATAAGCCTCACTGCTGTGGACAAGACAGGAGCCCTGGGTCAGGAAGAGAACCTGGTGCCTTATGGAGGCTCAGGCTATAGAAGGAAGGTCTACTTCAGTGTTTCTAAAGCAAGTGAAATCTGGCTCAGAGGCCCCATCCTGCTGAGCAGGCCTAAAATCTACCTACCATCAATGGAACCACACCCCCACCCCCACCAGGGTTACACAAGAACCAGGAACCTTGTGGAGTGCCAGGACACTGGGTGGGGGAGGGGCCTCATCCTTTCAACCCCAGGACAGCCCTGCTGTGCACATTATCCCATGTACGGTCCCTTGAAGGGGGCTCCACTGCTCCCTTGTCACATAGGATGAGTTAATGCTGAGAGCTGTGGGGCCTGCGGTCAATCCCCTGCAGGACACCACATTCTTTCTCCTCAGAGGTCCTGCCCTCCTGTCAGAGCATTTCCAAGGAGCAGGGCCTAGTCACCACTGATGAGAGCCTTCCCAGACTTGGGACTTCCCAGACTTCCCAGACTTCCTTCCCAGACTTGGGAGTTAGTTCACATGCTTTTTCTCTCCCTCTCTATTCCCTTTCTCTCCAACTCTGCTCTCTCTCTCTTTCTCTCAGTTTGTTCTCTCTCTCCTTTCATCCCTCCATCTGTCTCTGTCTCTGCTGCTCCCTCCCTCCTCTCTCTTTCCCCTTTGGAAAAGCTCAGGATTCCAGAAAAACAAAAGCCAGGAGAGTAAGGTAAAGTCAAGTAGGCTGTCTGCTGGAAGGCAGGGGCGCAGGTGGGTAGTGAGTAAGAAAGTGGGGACAAAATGCAAATACAGACTCTAACAATCATCCCACCACATCTGCTACATTCAGCTTTGCTTCCTGGCCCTGGTCTTGAGTCAAGAAAGCCTCAGGGTCCAATCAGGCCCAGCAGTCTTGCAGCTGCACTCAAAGTCACTGAACTGCATCTCCCTCCATGCATGGCCCATCTTACTCATTGTTGACAGCCACTGTTTACTGAAGGCATTCCCTGTGCCGAGTGGTTTTCAATCAATTATCTTTAACCCTAATGACATTTGAAAGTAGGTGTTATCATCTTTTAACAGATGGGAAAGTTGATTCGCAGGCAGGTGATGCCTTGAGGACCTCACAGGAGATAGCTGCCAGAAGTGGATTTGAAACCGGGTCTGAGTGGCTCTAAAGCTGCCCCTCTCAGTACCCAGCCCAGTGCCTGCTTCCGAAAGGTGCCCAGCAAATGCAGCTCCATACAATTTCTCCATGGGGGAAAATGCTGGGAAGGCAGGAGTCAGGACCAATACCACACAATGCCTCCCTCCTTGGTCTTCTTAGCTGAAGAAGTCCTGCTAAGAACAGGGATGAATGGTGTAGGGAGAAGAGAAGCTTATTCACATAATTTTCATGAACCCCCATCTCCTGTTAAATGGGCCCCTCCTTCCACTTCCAGGTCAAAGGTAGTGGCACGTGCTCACCGCCCGAAGCAGCAAAGGCTTTCACTGAACACAGGCTGAGAGCACTGTGTGAGTGAATTCTAGGGGTGCTTCTCTCCTACTCCAAATCTTCTGGGGTTCAGCTTTATGGCTCCAGAGGTGGGGAAGTGTCCTTATTCTCTTTCTGCACAGATCACATTATGAATGGAATCTGTTTTATTTATTTTTTAATATACTTTATCGTTAAATTGGCTAACATACAGTGTGTAAAGTGTGCTCTTGGTTTGGGGGATAGATTCCAGTGATTCATCACTTACATGCAACACCCAGTGCTCATCCCAACAAGTGCCCTCCTCAATGCCCATCACCCATTTTCCCCTCTCCCCCGCCCCCATCAACCCTCAGTTTGTTCTCTGTATTTAAAAGTCGTTTATGGTTTGTCTCCCTCCCTCTCTGTTTGTAAATATTTTTCCCCTTCCCTTCCCCCATGGACTTCTGTTAAGTTTCTTAAGATTCACATATGAGTGAAAACATATATCTGTCTTTCTCTGACTGACTTATTCCACTTAGCATAATACCTTCCAGTTCCATCCACGTTGCTGCAAATGGCATGATTTCATTCTTTAGAAGAACATTTCTAGACATTAGTTGATGTTTCAGACCCTGAAGCATTCTCCTTCTAGCACCGTATAGCTTGGGTGGCGGGGGTTGGATCTGTGAATGTGTATGTATGGGAGCATGTGTGTGAGAGAGACAGAAAGAGAGTTTATGCGTGTGTATGTCAGCCCCTCTGCCTGGCTCCACCATTAGCTACCTCTGCAATATCAAGACTATTTAACAGGGACACAGTCCAGCCACAGGAATCTTCAGCAAACCTGCCATTCACATGGACACCTTCATTTCTGCCCTAACAACAAAGCCCGTTGAGTTGGAGGGATCCAGAGCCATTCTCTTTAGGCATTCCTTCAACTTTGTTTCCTCTGGTGCTACCCTCTCTGAAGTCATTACTCATTAGGTATATTGCACACAGAGAAAAAGTAGGTCAAAGATTAAAAAGAAGGAAGGAAGGAAGGAAGGAAGGAAGGAAGGAAGGAAGGAAGGAAGGAA
>NW_024412441.1:20462393-20588973 GCF_014898765.1 Herpailurus yagouaroundi | reverse complement strand
AGAAAGAAAGAAAGAAAGAAAGAAAGAAAGAAAGAAAGAAAGAAAAAGAAAGGAAGAAAGAAAAAGAAAGAAATCACCTTCAGGAGAAGGACTCATATTGTAAAAGCTATTTTGAACTTACATGAAATTTTTTCAAGGGAGAAATACTTTGCGTAGGGCTGGCTGCTGTTAAGGCTGACTTATGAATGAATGAGTGCCCCTCCAGAGCCTTTCATATGTTAAACACGTGATCTCAGAATTCTGTTTTTAAAAGATAATTCTGCCCAGTGGGATGAGCAACCTCTAAATCTAGGTTCTGAATGATATAGGCTACCTTGAGGATCCCCATCTAACAGAAAGAAGGGAATCCTGGGAACTCCTCCTTATAAATGGACAAAAAGAATGAGAGAGAAAAATATGAGTCTGACCCTCTGGACACGTGCTGCTTGGGGTCTAAGTGAGGCCATTGGGCAGACTAGGCCCAGGGGAGCCTTAGAAAGTCAGAAGCTTTGGAAGGAAACATCCCAGATCATTCTGCTTTGCCATACAGTTGCTCCTGCTGGAAGTTTTGCTGCTAAAATGAGTATATTTAGGAGGAATAAAAAGTGCTTTAGGATCAAGGTGACAGGTTGCCAAGTGTCTAGAATCAAAGTTTCCTGGGTATGATGGTTAATTTTGTTAATTTGTTAATTTGATGGTTAATTTGGCTGGGCCATGGTGCTTAGCTATGTAGTAAAACATTCTGGTTGTTTCTGTGAAGGTGGTTTTAGATAAAATTAACATTTAAGTCAGTGGACTCTGAATAGAGCAGATTGCCCTCCATAATGTAGAGGGGCCTCATCCAACTAGTGGAGGGCCTAAATGAAACAAAAACCTGACTTCCCCGAGAAGAAGGGAATGCTAAGGGCAGAGAGCCTTCAGACCTGAACTGCAACACTGGCTCTTCTCTGGTCCAGCCCGCGAGCCTACCCTGCAGATTTTGGACTTGCCAGCCTCTATAATCATATAGATAATATAGTAGATATAATCTCTCTGCAGATAGATAGATAGATAAGTAGATAATGATATATAGCTCTCTGGAGAACTCTCGCTCTCTCTGTAGTAAGAGAGACAGACAGACAGACAGACAGACATCCTATTGGTTCCGTTTTCCTGGAGAATCCTGACTAATACATTGGAGGAAGAGGGCCTTGACCTAGGACTTAATGGAAGGAGGAATGCAGTAGGGAGTGGGGAACAGCCATAGCATCTGGGTATGAATGTGAGACCCGGCCCTAGGCTGCCCTGAGTGGGGGTGTGCTCCACATGCCCAGGCTGCTGTGGCTGCTTGCTACTCTTGCTTTCCAGGGCATAACCCTGCTGGGCTGCCTTTCCATGCTGGGCTATTAAGATGGTCTACAGGCAGCATCCATAGGCATTATCTCATGCAATCTTGTTTTTCTCTCTTCCACAAAGGGAGTAAGGGAGAGAGGGAGGGAAGGAGCAAGAAACCTGGACTAGCATTTAGCTCTGTTAAATGGTTCTTGCCTAGTTATGCTCCCCTGGAAAGGAGCCCATGGTGTTCTGCACATCCTTCACTCATAACCAGGTACTCCCATTGGGAACGCATAATCTGTAGTAGGCCATCACTGAGCCAGTTGGCTAAGAAAAGCACTCTTGCTTTTCTAGAAATATCCATACAATATAATTCTCTCTATATATAATTCTCAATATAATTGTTAAAGCATTAAACAATTGTGGGTTGTGACTCTGATCAAGAAGCATCTGATAAAACAGTAGCATGTGGTTAAAGGCAAAGACATACCAAATCTTTAATTATTTTAAATAGTGAAAATGTGTGAAAAGCCTTATAATATTAGAGATAAAATATACCACTAGGGAGAATTTAATGTATTTTTTTCAAATGAAGACCAGATTCAGCTAATTATGTGAAATATTTACAACCCATCTCATTGGGCTGATCTGAGAATAGAACCTACATTTCCAAATAAACACACTTCATTTACCACACTTTAAGAAGGTCCTTGAAAAAGGATATTTGTACACTGTCTACAAGTTTGTGGTAATGGCTATATAGTCTTCAACCTGCATAAAATAAAAATCTATTCTACTCATGTTGTTCTCACTAAAATCAATGTGTTCACTGTAAAATCCACTAATTGTAAAAACAATGATTGCCATTCTTTCTTAGTTTACCTGGGCTTTGGAGAGACAGTTTGGGTAGCCAATCTCTTAAAATTTCTGTCTAGGGGACACCTAATTGGTGACTTCTTTTTCTCTCAACAGAAGTTCCTATAATAGGCAGTGACCTTTAAAGTCATTCTGGGGGCGCCTGGGTGGCACAGTCGGTTAAGCGTCCGACTTCAGCCAGGTCACGATCTCGCGGTCCGTGAGTTCGAGCCCCGCGTCAGGCTCTGGGCGGATGGCTCAGAGCCTGGAGCTTGTTTCCGATTCTGTGTCTCCCTCTCTCTCTGCCCCTCCCCCGTTCATGCTCTGTCTCTCTCTGTCCCAAAAATAAATAAACGTTGAAAAATAAAAATTAAAAAAAATATTTAAAAAAATAAAGTCATTCTGGAAAGGATTCCTTTCTAAAAGTAGCTATTATATTCTGTATTAACTGTATTAACTGATTGGTAAAATGGAAAATCAGTTAACTGTATTAACTGATTGGTAAAATGGAAACTTGACAGTTCAGGGGGGAAGGCAACCTAGAGAATGGAACAATATATGATCGAGTGGCAAATCCAGGGGCAGAGGGTGTAAGGGCTGTGGGGATGCCAGAAACGTGAAGACAACAGCAAGGGGTAGGGGAGGGTCGTCTCTGAGAACTGGAGAATGGAGTCAGGGCAGGGCCTGCAAAGATGACTGTAGAGGACTCTGGGGACTGGAGAGCATGCATATGTTAACTTTAATGCAAATGGATGCAGTCTCTTATTGTTCCTTTTCTCCTACAGTTGCATCAGTACTTCTTCCTATCTTCATGCAAAGAATTAACTCTGATTTCCAAGCATCATTCTCTTCTCACTTTCCATGCTGGAAGCCTTGCAATGCTACTGTGGCAACCTTAACTAGATGGAACATCAAAATCTTCAAACTCCTTATTCTGGCCTCTACCTCATCACTCCATCAAAATTGCCCTAGCCAGTGACTGCCATTATATCTATACAGCCCAACCCAGTGAAAACTTTTCAGTATTCATTCTATATGACTTTTCAACAGCCTTTAGTATAGCTTGGTCACTCTCTCAATGAAACACTTTCCTCTCTTGTTTCTGCGATACTGGACTCCCAGCACTTCTATTCTATCCTTCCTTCTCCATTGCCAGAAGCTCTTCCACTACACAATATTTACATGTTGGGGTTCCTCAGGGCTTGGTCTGGGTAATCTTCCCTTTTCCCCACTCTCTTGCTCTCTAAGAGAAATACCTGCCCTGCGCAAAAATACCAGGGTATCTAGGAAGTACTTGTAGGCAGAACCCTCTCCATTAAAAGAAACCCAACATCCAGGCCTGGAAAAAGCCTTCCTACCCCCTTAGGCAGCAGAAGTAGCAGCAGGGACCAACTGGAGCCTGACAGCACCAGATAAGCCAGGCAAAACAAAGACTCAGAAAATTAAATTGTTATTGTAAGCAGAGCCTACAAAAGTAAGGCAAGACACACATACTAAACCTAAACAGGGTATCTTTCACTACTAACATGAAAGATAATAAAACCCAGTCTCCTAAAATAATAGACAAAGTTTCCAGGATAGAATAAAATAAAAATCTGCTATCAGACCAAGAACAACAACAACAAGAAAAAATCACACCTTGAATGAAGAAACACAAGGAACTAACACCCACACTGAGATAAATCAGGTATTATTGCAATTACTGATAAGAGTTTTACACATGAAAAAATGCTCAACATCACTCCTCATCAGGGAAACACAAATCAAAACCACACTGAGATACCACCTCACCCTGGTCAGAGTGGCTAAAATGAACAAATCAAGAGACTATAGATGCTGGCAAGGATGTGGAGAAACAGGAACTCTCTTGCACTGTTGGTGGGAATGCAAACTGGTGCAGCTGCTCTGGAAAACAGTGTGGAGGTTCCTCACAAAATTAAAAATAGAGCTACCCTATGACCCAGCAATAGCACTGCTAGGAATTTACCCAAGGGATACAGGAGTGCTGATGCATAGGGGCACTTGTACCCTAATGTTTATAGCAGCACTTTCAACAAGAGCCAAATTATGGAAAGAGCCTAAATGTCCATCAACTGATGAATGGATAAAGAAATTGTGGTTTATATATACAATGGAATACTACCTGGCAATGAGAAGGAATGAAATCTGGCCATTTGCAGCAACGTGGATGGAAGTGGAGAGTGTTATGCTAAGTGAAATAAGTCAGGCAGAGAAAGACAGATACCATATGTTTTCACTCATAGGTGGATCTTGAGAAACTTAACAGAAGACCATGGGGGAAGGGAAGGGGGAAAAAGTTACAGAGAGGAAGGGAGGCAAACCATAAGAGACTCTTAAATACTGAGAACAAACTGAGGGTTGATGGGGGTGAGGGGAGAGGGGAAAGTGGGTGATGGGCATTGAGGAGGGCACCTGTTAGGATGAGCACTGAGTGTTGTATGGAAACCAATTTGACAATACATTATATTTAATATGAAAAAAATAAAAATAAATAAAATTAATTAAATAAAAAATAAAAAGGAATTATTAATAAGAGTTTTTAAGTAGCTATCATAAAAATGCTTCAATAATCAATTATAAATTCTCTTGAAATAAATGAAAAATCTGAGTAAAGAAACAGAAGTTATAAAAAAAGAACAACATGACAATTACAGAACTGAAAACACAATGACAGAAGTTAGAAAAACCTTATTGGATGGGCTCAACAGCTGAATGGAGATGAAAAAAGAATCAGTTCACTTACAGAGAGACAAGTTATCCAATTTCAAAAACAGAGAAAGTAAACTGAAAATAAATGATGAGAGATTCAGAGAACTGGAAAATGACAAGAGAAGGCCCAACATTTATATCTTTGGAGTCCCAGAAGGAGAGAAGAAAGAGAGTACTGAAAGAGTATTTGAAGAAATGATTACTGAAAATGTTTGAATTTAGCAAAATATAAACACCTACAGATCCAAGAAGCTACATGAACCCTAAACAGTATTAGCCCAAGCAATCCACATCAAAACACATCATAATTTAAATGCTTAAAACTAAAATCAGAGAAAAACCTTGAAACCAGTCAAACAGAAACAATACCTTACCTACAAGGGAATAGCAATTTGAATTTTGATTTCTCATATGAAATCATGAAAGCCAGAAGAAAGTGGCACATTTTTCAAGTGCTAAGAGAGAAGAATTTCCAGCTGCCTATTCTGCACCTGGCAAAATTCTCTTTCAGGAGTAAAGAAGAAATAAAAAACATTCTCAAACAAAGGAAAACTAAAGGAGTTCATTGCTAGCAGACCTACACTGAAAGATTGGCTAAAGGAAGTTCTGCAAACAGAAAGGAAATAAGTAATCTTAGAGTACTGGGGAGAAAAAGAGAACAATGAAAAGATCAGAAATAAGGATCCTATAGACTGTCTTTTTCTTCATAAGCTTTTAGAAATCATAATTTGGTTATTGAAACAAAAACTGTAACACCATCTGAAGTGCAAGACAATGATACTTAAAAGTGAGCAAGGTAGGGGCGCCTGGGTGGCGCAGTTGGTTAAGCGTCCGACTTCAGCCAGGTCACGATCTCGCGGTCCGGGAGTTCGAGCCCCGCGTCGGGCTCTGGGCTGATGGCTCGGAGCCTGGAGCCTGTTTCCGATTCTGTGTCTCCCTCTCTCTCTGCCCCTCCCCCGCTCATGCTCTGTCTCTCTCTGTCCCAAAAATAAATAAACGTTGAAGAAAAAAAAAAAAATTAAAAAAAAAAAAAGTGAGGAAGGTAAAAAGACCTAATGGAACTGAGATTTCCATACCTCAATTAAAGGCAAAATATTGACATCAGTATACTGTAATAAGTCACATGTGTATATTGTGATACCCAGAGTAACCACTACAAAAACTATACAAAGAGATATATTCAAAAACACTATAAATAAATCACTATAGAATCTTAAAATTATTCAAGTAACCTGCAAGAGTCAAGAAATGTGAAAACAGAGGAAAGAGAAGCAAAAGAAACAAACAGAAACCAAATAACAAAATGGCAGATTTAAGTACTAACATACAAATAATTACCTTAAATATAAATGGTTTAAATACTCCAAATGGCAGACTGGATTTAAAAAGAAAACAACCCAACTATTTACAAAAAACAATAACAACAACAACAACAACAATAAAAACTCATCTTAAATTCAGTGACACAGGTAGGTTAAAGTTAAAAGTAAAAGATGAGAAAAATAAACCATGGAAACATTAATTTTTTAAAAAATCAGGACCAGCAATATTAATATCTGATAAAATAAACTTCAGAGCAAAGAGAATCACTAGAGATGAAGAGGAACATAAATAAAAGTAAAAGGATCAGTCCATACAGATGATAGAACAGTCCTACATGTGAATGCACCAAACAACCTTGTCTCAAAATACATGGAGCAAAAACTGATAGAGCTAATAGGAAAAATAGAAAAATCCACAATTATAGCCAAAGACTTCAACACTCCCCTCTCAGCAAACAAAATAAACTGCTAGATGGAAAATCAGCAATGATACAGAAGATCCAAATAACACAATCAAACAGTAGGATCTACTTGACATATACAGTACACTCCACCAAACAGCATTAAACGAAACATTTTTTTTTCTAGTGCCCATGGAACATTCACCAAGATAGACTATATCATGAGCCATAAAACAAATCTCAACAAGTTTTAAAGAACTGAAATCACAGAGTGTGGTCTCTGGCCATAACGGAATCAAACAAGAAATCAACAACAGAAAAATAATAAAGCAAGTGGAAACTGAACAACACAATTATAAACAATTCATGGGTCAAAGAAACCTAAAAGGAAAAATTTTTTTAAATACATAGAACTGAATGAAAACAAAATTATAGCATATCAAAGTTTGTGGGATGCAGCTAAAGGAATAATAAGAGGAAATTTATGGCCCTAAATGCTCAGATTAGGGAAGAGGAATATCTAAAATCAATAATCTAAGTTCCTACCTCAAGAAACTAACAGAGAAGAGCAAAATAAACCCAAAACAGGCAAAAGAAAGGAAGGAGTAGAGATTAATGAAAGTTAAAATGGGAAAAGAATAGAGAAAATTGATAAGAAAATAAAAACCAGTTTTTCAAAAGCAACCAATACAATTGATAAATCTCTAATGAGACTGACAAAAATAAAATTAAAGACATATTATCAATATTAGAAATGAAATGGGGAGAGGGACGCCTGGGTGGCTCAGTCAGTTGAGTGCCCAACTTCGGCTCAGGTCATGATCTCACAGTTCGTGAGTTGGAGCCCCACACCAGGCTCTGTGCTGACAGCTCAGAGCCTGAAGCCTGATTCGGATTCTGTGTCTCCCTCTCTCTCTGCCCCTACCCCACTCATGCTCTGTCTCTCTCTCTCTCTCTCAAAAATAAACATAAAAAAAAAAAAAGAGATTAAAAGAGGTATATCACTATAAATCCTGCATCCATTGAAAAGATAATAAGGGAATATTATGAATAACATTAAGCACATGTATTTGACAACTTCAAAGAAATGAACTAATTCCTCAAAAACCACAAACTAACACATCAACCAAGATGAAGTAATCAGAATAACTCTATAATTATTAAAGAAATAAAGTTAATAACTGAAAGTTTCTACAAAAGATCTCTAGGCCCACATGTTTCCCTACAGAATTCTTTCAAACATTTAAAGAATTAACACCAACTTTACACAATTTCCTTCAGTAAACAGAACAAAGAGGATCGTGTCCCAGCTCATTTTTATGGGCCCAACATTACCTTACACTAAAATCAGAAAAAAAAAAAAACAAAAAAACAAAAAAAACAGTACAAAGAAAACAACTGACCAAAAAGCGTCAAGAAATTAGATGTTAAAATCCTCAACAAAATAGTCACAAACCACATCCAATAATGTATGAAAAGAATTATATACCACCACAACAAGTGGGATTTCTTTCAGGTGTGCAAATTTGGTTCAACATTCAAAAAAATCATTCAATGTTAGGCTTTGTATCAATAAGCTAATGTAGAAATATCATATAATGATGTCAGTTGGCACAAAAAAAAGCATTTGATAAAATCCAACACCATTCATAACAAAAATTTCAGCAAGTTAGGAATTGAAAGAAATCACCTCAACTTGAAAAGAATTTCTACAAAAAAAATACAACTAATATTATACTTAATAAGGAATGACTGAATGCTTTCCCTAGGAATTTATGAAAAACCTTCTAGAACTAGTAAGTGATCTCAGTGAGCTCACAAGTTACAAAATCAACAAAGAAAATGAATTGCATTTTTATATACTAATATGAACATGTGGAAACAAATAAAAAATATAATACCATTTATAATCACTCCAAAGAAAATGAAATACTTAGATGTACATATAACAAAACAGGTATAGGATCTCTATGCTGAAAATTGTAAAATGTCATAAAACAAATAAAGAAAGAACTAAATATATGACAAGCCATACTGTGTTCATGGATTGGAACACTCAACATAGTAAAGATGTCAATTCTCCCTAAATTGATCTATGGGTTTAACTCAATTGCTAACAAAATCCAAGCAAGGTTTTCTGTAGGCATAGACAATCTTATTCTAAAATTTATATGGTAAAGCCCAGGCCCTAGAACAGCTAAAACAATCCTGACGAAGAAGCATAAAGTGGGAGGAATCAGTGACAGAGGACAGAACACATAGATCAATGGAAAAATAGCAAACTTAGAGCACCTGGGTGGCTCAGTCGGTTAAATATCTAACTCTTGGGCGCCTGGGTGGCGCAGTCGGTTAAGCGTCCGACTTCAGCCAGGTCACGATCTCGCGGTCCGGGAGTTCGAGCCCCGCGTCGGGCTCTGGGCTGATGGCTCAGAGCCTGGAGCCTGTTTCCGATTCTGTGTCTCCCTCTCTCTCTGCCCCTCCCCCGTTCATGCTCTGTCTCTCTCTGTCCCAAAAATAAATAAACGTTGAAAAAAAAAAATTTAAATATCTGACTCTTGATTTTGGTTCAGGTCATGATCCCAGAGTTGTGGGATCAAGCCCTGCATCCAGCTCTGTGCTGAGCATGGAGCCTGCTTAAGATTCTCTCTCTCTTTCCCTCCGTCCCTCTCCCTCAATCCCTCTCCCTCGCTTGTGTTCTCTATAATATATATATATATATATATATATATATATATATATATACACATACACACACATACATATATATATACATATATATATACACACATATATAAATACATTTTGATAAGATGGAAAGGCAACTCCATAGAGAAAGGATAGCCATTTTTAAAATTAATTAATTAATTTTTTAAATTTACATCCAAGTTAGTTGGCATATAGTGCAACAATGATTTCAGGAGCAGATTCCTTAATGCCTCTTACCCATTTAGCCCGGATCCCCCCTCTGACACCCCCTCCAGTAACCTTCTGTTTGTTCTCCATATTTAAGAGTCTCTTATGTTTTGTCCCCCTCCCTGTTTTTATATTATTTTTGCTTCCCTTCCCTTATGTTCATCTGTTTTGTATCTTAAAGTCCTCATACGAGTGAAGTCATATGATATTTGTCTTTCTCTGACTAATTTTGCTTAGGATAATACCCTCTAGTTCCATCCATGTAGTTGCGAATGGCAAGATTTCATTCTTTTTGATTGGTGAGTAATACTCCATTGTGTGTGTGTGTGTGTGTGTGTGTGTGTGTGTGTGTGTGTGTGTGTATACACACCACCTCTTCTCTATCCATTCATCCATTGATGGACATTTGGGCTCTTTCCATACTTCAGCTATTGTTGATTGTGCTACTATAACATGGAGGTGCATGTGTCCCTTCAAAACAGCATCTCTGTATCCCTTGGATAAATACCTACTAGTGCAATTGCTGGGTCATAGGGTAGTTCTATTTTTAATTTTTTTCAGAAACCTCCATACTGTTTTCCAGAGTGGCTGCACCAGTTTGCACTCCCACCAGCAATGCAAAAGAGATCCTCTTTCTCTGCATCCTCACCAACATCTATCGTTGCCTGAGTTAGTGTTAGCCATTCTGACAGGTGTCAGGTGGGATCTCATTGTGGTTTTGATTTGTATTTCCCTGATGATGAGTGCTGTTGAGCATGTTTTCATGTATCGGTTGGCCATCTGGATGTCTTCTTTGGACAAATGTCTACTCATGTCTTTTGCCCATTTCTTCACTGGGTTATTTGTTTTTGGGTGTTGAGTTTGATAAGTTCTTTACAAATTTTGGATACTAACCCTTTATCTGATATGTCATTTGCAAATATCTTCTCCCATTCTGTCGGTTGCCTTTTAGTTTTACTGATTGTTTCCTTCACTGTGAAGAAGGTTTTTATTTTGATGAGGCCCCAATAGTTCATTTTTGGTTTTGTTTCCCTTGCCTCCAGAGATGTGTTGAGTAAGAAGTTGCTGCAGCCAACGTCAAAGAGGTTTTTGCCTGATTTCGCCTCGAGGATTTTGATGGCTTCCTTACACTTAGGTCTCATCCATTTTGAGTTTATTTTTGTGTATGGTGTAAGAAAGTGGTCCAGGTTCATTTTTCTGCATGTTGCTGTCCAGTTTTCCCAGCACCACTTGCTAAAAAGACTGTCTTTATTCCATTGGATATTCTTTCCTGCTTTGTCAAAGATTAGTTGGCCATACGTTTGTGGGTCCATTTCTGGGTTCTCTATTCTGTTCCATTGATCTGAGTGTCTGTTTTTGTGCCAGTACCATACTGTCTTGATGATTACAGCTTTGTAATACAGCTTGAAGTCCAGGATTGTGATGCCTCCTGCTTTGGTTTTCTTTTTCAAGATTGCTTTGGCTATTTGGGGTCCTTTCTAGTTCCATACAAATTTTAGGATTGTTTGTTCTAGCTCTGTGAAGAATGCTGGTGTTATTTTGATAGGGATTGCATTGAATATGTAGATTGCTATGGGTAGTATTGACATTTTAACAATATTTGTTCTTCTTATCCAGGAGCATGGAATCTTTTTCCATTTTTTGGTGTCTTCTTCAATTTCTTTCATAAGCTTTCTATAGTTTTCAGCATATAGATTTTTCACCTCTTTGGTTAGATATATCCCTAGGTATTTTATGGGTTTTTGTGCAATTGTAAATGGGATCGATTCCATGATTTCTCTTTGTTGCTTCATTATTGGTGTATAGGAATGTAACTGATTTCTGTGCATTGATTTTACATCCTGCAACTTTGCTGAATTCATGAATCAGTTCTAGCAGTTTTTTTGGTGGAATCTTTTGGGTTTTCCATATAGAGTACCATGTCATCTGCGAAAAGTGAAAGTTTTACCTCCTCCTGGCCAATTTGGATGCCTTTTATTTCTTTGTGTTGTCTGATTGCAGAGGCTAAGACTTCCCATACTATGTTGAATAACAGTGGCGAGAGTGGACATCCCTGTCTTGTTCCTGACCTTAGAGGGAAAGCTCTCAGTTTTTCCCCATTGAGGATGATATTAGCATTGGGTCTTTCATATATAGCCTTTTTAATAAATGGTGTTGGAGCAACTTGACATTTGTAGGCCAAAAATATAAACCACGAGATAAACCTCATACCTTACACAAAATTAATTCAAAATGGATTATGGATTTAGAAGGTAAAATGCAAAACTATAAACTTTTAGAAAAAAAACTGTAGGAGAAAGTTTTCGGGAGCCAGAACTATGCAAACAGTTCTTAGACTTGACACCAAAAAAGTAATGTATAAGAGGCAAAATTGACAAGTTGGACCTCATCAAAATTAAACACCTTTACTCTGTGAGAGCTCATGCTCAAAGGATGAAAAGACAAGCTACAAACTGGAAGAAAATATTTACAGATCACAGATTTGACAAAAGACTATTACCTAGAATATAATAAAGATACATTATAAAGGACTAGTATCTAGAATATAATAAAGATATATATCAATAGCAAATACCAACAAACCCAATTACAAAATGGGCAAGAGATATGCATGGACATATCACCAAAGAGGACTAAAGATAGTAAATAGGCACATGAAAAGATGTGCAACATCATTAGCCAGCAGGACAATGCCAATAAAAAAACAAAATAAGATACCACTACACACGTATCATAATGACTGAAATAAAAAATAGTGACAATACCAAAAACAGGAAAGGATGAGGAAAAACTGGATCTCTTATGCATTGCTTGTGGTAATGTCAAATGGTACAGCCATTCTGGAAAACAGTTTGACAGTTTCTTGTAAAACTAAACCTGCAACTACCATATGACTCAGCAATCAACACTCTTATCTTTTATGCCTGAGAAATGAAAACTTGTATCTGCACAAAAACCTGTTTATGAGTGTTCACAGCAGCTTTATTTGTTATGGCCCAGACTGAAATTCACCCCAATATCCTCTCATAGGTGAATGGTTAAACAAACTGGTACATCCATACCATAGAACACTACTCAGCAATATACAGGAATGAACTATTAGCACACTCAATAACTTAGGTGAATCACCGGTGATTCATGTTGAGTATAAAGAAGCCAATCTCAAAAAGTTACATTCAGTATGATTTCACTTACATAATAACATTTTTGAAATGACTAGTGGCTGCCAAGGATTAAGGATGGGATTGGGGGTAAATAGAGGAAGGTATGGTTGTACAAGGGCAACAAGAGGGATCCTTATGATGTTGAAACTATTTAACATCTTGACTGTGTGGTACATACATGAACCCACTCAGGCGATAAAACCATGTAACTCCTAACACCCACACACACAAACACAGACACAAAGGCATACATACAAATACAAGGAACATTTTGGAAATCTGAATCAGCCAGTAGAGTAGAGCAGTGTCCATTCCTTGGTTGTGATATTATACTGTAGTTTTACAAAATGTTACTACTGGAAAAACTGGGAAATATACACAAAGGATCTATTCTCTGGATCAGAGTTCTCAACAGGACTAAAATTTTTCTCAATGCCAAGGATATCTTCCCTGGCTTTTTGTTTCACACACAACACTTAGCACTGAGCCCACCACATAGTAGCTTCTCAATAAAGCCTGAGAATTCCCTTATAATTGATTATCTCATCTGATGAAGTAGGGATGAAAGACTATCAATATATTTATCAACAGATACTTGGAAAAGTTTCAGGTGTGGATATTTACCTTTCCCAAAGACAATGTTACACATGAAGACCACTGGCATACGCTGTGCATTTGCTACTCCTGCACATTACATGCATGACTGCAAAGACTAGTATGACAGGACTCCCCAGCAGTGGTTCTCATAGCAACCAGCAAAGAGCCACTTCATGTGTGTACTTGTAAAATCACTGGACATGACTCATACTTGCAATCCAGCTTCTGCTAGGAGTATTTCTTTCTTGGTTTCACATTTTACTATGCTTATTATCAAGCACATTGTGGTTACAGATTTAATATTCAGTGATGTTCAGTCTCAAGGGGCTCTATACTGGGCCCATCTATAACCTTAGATGAGAGATGATTACATTCAATTCAATTAAACAATTGAGCATTTTCTATGTACAAGGCACAAACCTGGGATCTCTAGGGGCAACAGAGATGAATAAACAATGGTTTCTGTTCTCAGGCAGCTGACAGGTCACATGGAGGGTCTCTACCAATGCTGTCAGAAAAGATTGGGTTTGGTATGAGCTGTCAGTCAGTACTGATATGAGGACCTTGGAAGTGATGACTTCCTCCTGGACAGTGTGGGTGCACTGGAAACAGGCACAGGTTTACTGAAAGAGCTGTGGTCCACAATGGTTAGGAGCCTGCTTGCCAAATCAGCCTATCTAATCTGAATCCTTACATCATCACTTACCAGCAGGTAATCTGAGGCCCATTCCCCATCTTTAGAATCAGGAAAATATTATCAACCACCTAGAGTTGGTGTGGGAAGTAAAAGAACTGCATGTGACCTACTTAGCACAGAGCCTGGCATAAAGTAAGTACTTCCTAAATGTTGTCTATTATTATTTAGCTGGTAGGGAAAAGAGATGAATAAGACATAAGTCTTCTTGAGCTGCTTTCCATCCAGTGGTGTGCTAGACATGCATACAGAGAGATTACAGGACAACAGGATCCATATTATTACAGACCAGAAAAGATGAGTGTGCCTCTCACTCAGGAGGCCAACAGATGGTTCGTGGTCATCATGGTGCCATTCACAGCTGCCTAAAGCAAGTTTCATTTATACTCTGCCACCAGCTTTAGCACTCGCCATTTTGCAAGGACAAATAACGTGGGCTGAGCACACTGATTGCCTCTGCCCCCTCACCGTGTTCATCTCCTTGTTGCTAGATCACCACTGCACTTAGCTGTTTGCAACGCTGCAGGAGAAGTGTTTTCTGTGGGTTCTCCTGTAGGATATTTCTCTCCTCAGTTCCCCAGGATACACACGGCCCCGAAAGAGAGAAGTACTGAGGACTCATCATTACTACATCCCCTTCAAGCACAGGCACATCCAGCTTGCTTATAGCTCACCACTTTTGGTGTGAGAACAGTATCAAAGCAGTCACTGTCCATTTCTTGAGGGGTGGCAGGAAGGTCAGGGTGGCAGAGAGATTGCATCTTGCAGCTCAAAGCATCTTTCTCCTCCTTGCTCTGAGTCAGTTTTTTGATACAGACTGTGCCTTCATGGACTCACTGTCCTGTGGTCCAAACCGCTTCAAGGTACAAATTCTCTCCATGCTCAGTAGCCCTATCTTACATCCTGGAACATGGCAGAGCTGGGCATATTCACTTCTAGTGTCCATCAGACACTGATTCATAGTCCTCTGTACAGAGAACTGTACAGAAATAGAGAATCGACCAGTCATAGTTTACGATCTGAGGTGGGAACTTTTAGAACTGTCAGTTTGAAGTCCTAGTAAATTTTGTCTGAACGTAGTGATAAAGAGTTCTTGTTTTAGAAGGAATAATAACAGAGTAGAAATGTGTGCCATTTATTTGCTTTCTTGATGAATATCAGTGTACAGGAAACCTGGGGGAGTCTGAGGCCTCCACACAGCCTGCCTATCCCTGGAGTTGTGGGCAGTAACTGCAGGTAAAACAGTCATGGGAAAATTGCAGCTTAAGGTTTGCAAGCTGAAATCTAGAAAAAGGGCAGAAACTGTGAAAGTGATCATTCAGAAAAGGATCATTATCAAGGGGAATCTGTTTGACAACCTGCCAAAGAAACACGAAGGTCAGAGTTTGAGTAACCATGGTGGGCACCAACGGCCCATAGTGCACGGGCCTGTGGACCAAATAGAGGCACCTCTGTGATCTCACAGAAAACTCCAGCATGTGATGGTGGGGTCCAGTGTGCTTAGACCAGGAACTGTGGGGTCCTTTTCTCTGAACTGGGGGCATGCAGGAGGTGAGCCCAGGGTCCCATCCTGCCCCATGCCACTAACATGGAGAGTACATTCTCATGAGGTCCCAGGATTTGAGACCCAGATATTTTCTCCAGGTGTAAAGGATGATTCCTGGTTTAGAGAGAACAGCTCCATTTTTCCCTTTAGCCAAAGTCCCCAGGTCTAGAAATTCTGTTGCTGATCAAAAAGTAGCCCTAAGGAGGATCAAAGTAGAGATCAAGGTTACAGCCTTCACACATGTAAGGTCTCCCTGCCCCTAAACAGCCTCTGGGGCCCAGGGTTGTTCCAGCCCTCCTGTGTCTTTCCACTGGTGTTGGCACCCAGGAGACCATCCTCCTCCTCTGAGCTCCTGGGACTCTGCCAGGCTTTCTCAATCTGTCCTGAAGAATCACCAAAACTGCTTACGTGTTTTAATTCAAACCCCATCCTGGAGCTTTAAATGTTCCCAATTTGTTTTATAAAATAAATATCCATGCTGCTAGGATTGAATAAGTACTGATTATGTAAGGACAATGCTTCTGGGTCCTTTGGATGCACAAGTAACACTTGAAGAACTAAAAGGAGGCACAAACAGACCAGAAGGTGACCAGGATGGTGAAGGTGCTAGAAGCCATGTACAGGAGAAGCCACCAATGTTATTGAACAAGGGAAAAACCAAGGGGCATGTGGCAGGTAGACTTGGGATTGTCAGGTGGGAGGGGAAGGATACCAGTTCTTGTAGTTCCAAAGGCCAAAGCAGGACTAACAGGTGGCCATTTGGAGGGTGGAAGACAGATCTCAATGTCCCTAAGTGGGCCTTGAGCCCCTGCTGCTGGTTTCTAGAGGGGATGTCTATATGGAAAAGTTGTGCATGAGGCTGCAGCATGGAAGGCTCATGCAGAAAATGTGAGAAAGGAAGGGGGCATGAGCACCATCCACTCTGCAAGTGGGCAGACCCTGCAAGCCCCACCCACCTCAAACCATCAGCATGATAGAACCCACATACCCCTGAGCACCCATTAATCATTGAGTTTGGTGGAGCTGGATGTTCAGGTCCTCTGCTGGGGGTTCTGGGGAATGAATTCCTGCTCTGGGTGGGAGGTTGAGTTAAATAAACCCTAAAGCTCCCTTACAGCTCTGAAAGGCTGCATTAAATCATGATTCATCTCATTGTTCTTCAGTAAGCTCCAAGCAATGCACCTGGAGTCTAGATCTGTACAGGAAGGAGTGAGTCCTCCAAATTCGGGCACCCCACTATTCTGGGCACCAAACATACATGGCACTCTTTTCTTTTCTGTGCCTTAGATGTCTGGATTCTTTTAGCCCCATCTTTCACTCTCTCTGCATCTCTACCTAAACACTAGTTTTATTCTAGTTTTTCCTAGGGTATTCTTGCTCCCTGGGATGCAGCTGTCTTGTATCCAGCCCCCTTGATCCAGGGTTTCCAGCAGCTGCTGCCTGGGCTCTGGGAGCACTGGGCCTCACAAAGGTCAGACAAACTTTCCTTCTGTTCAGGTTTGCACAGGTGACCCACTGACCTACTTTTCTGTACTGCTTGGCATAACTCAGCATCCTTGCAATCAAAGGGCCCCTCCTCCACGGATTTGTGATGTTTAGATTCTATGACAGGAAACATGAGGGTAACGACCCTGCAGATAAAAATGTAATGCATTGAGGTGTTCACGGCCTCCAGGCTGGCTCTGTTTAATTGCACAAACATCATTTATCACGAGACACGTGACAAATTCATCTGCATTTTTTTCCAGCTTATAGCTCTGCATTCTCTCATGCATGTCCATTAGGTTTGCTTCTCCTACTTACATATTTAAATGAAAACAAATTGGCTCATTTACTCTGAGATGCTCAGCTTGACAGAGATTGAAAGTGTGTGTGTGTGTGTGTGTGTGTGTGTGTATGTCTGTGTGTGTGCACGCACATGTGTGTATGTTGTATTTGTTTTGCCTCAAAGGGTTGGGATGTCTGGGTGGAATGGATCATTCAAAAACGAAGAAATTTCCAGAATGTCTTCAATCATCTGCACAAAACAGAGTCTGAAATTGCTTAGGAAAAAGCTCATTGATAAAACCACAGCCACAGACAAAAGCAAATCAATGTGGCAGTCTGTTGCAAATGTCCCAGCGTCACGTATCATTTATACCTTTACAGAGAACCGCAACCAATTGTGGAATGACATTTTCCTGCCTGTGTGAACTGGTTTGGAAGAAGACAGCTGCCAGGGGAGCAAAGCCCAATACAATGCAGAACGGGGATGTGCTGAAACACAGAGTCAGCCCCAGGTCAAGGAGGAGGAGGGACGGCTGCCTGAAAATGGAAGGCAAGCTCTCCCACAGTGAGGGGAGAAAGTCAGACTGGGCACCTGGAGTCCTCCTTATAGAAGAGATGTACGAGGCAGGAGGCCCAAGCAGGAAGAGACCCTCTCCACTGGAGACATTCCCCCCCTTTTAGATGTATTGTTCTTTTCGAATGACACGAGTAATGGACAGACACCTGACAGAGGAGTGTGAAGAAATTCCCTTTACTTCCTCCTCCAATCCCAATCCTTAACTCTTTATCGTGTATTCTTCAGGAACTCTCCATGCATTTAAATGTCTGGTGTTGAATATATATACATAAGATTATATGGATATAATCTTACATAGGTGGCATCAGCTGCATTTAGAATTGGTCACTCCCTCCTTTTTTAAGCTCTTTCTCCCCTTGGTTTCCAGGGCTTGACCTCTTCAGGCTCTCCTCCTACCTCACTGCTCACTATTTGGTTCTTCTCCACCTCTCATGCTGGGTCTTCCTCACATGAGTGACCTCCTAATAAGGGAGGTCCCAGACAGAGTCAGGGACCACTTCTCTACCTCTTGGGTTTCTCCTAGTCCTATAGCACTGCATAGTGCTTACAAGATGATAGCTCTCAAGTATGTTTCTCCAGCCTGAAACTAGACCACCACCTGCCACACCTGACATCCCAGCTGGGACCTCTAATAGGCCCTGCAAACCAGTCCAAGGCAGAGCCCTTGATTTTGTCCTTCCTGAACCTGCTCCTCTCCCAGTCTACCCACCATTTACTGGTCACACACTGGGAATCCTCCTTGGTTCCTCTTTTCTTTCCGTAATCCAAACTGTCAACAAATCCCAGGGCCACTACCATTCAGGACCTGCTCACTTCTCACCCTGCCCCCACCACCATGGTAGGTCCACAACTGTACTTCACCTGAACTACTGCAGTGGCCTCCTAACCTGCTCTCCCTGCTTCAACCACCTCCAGAAGCAATGCTTTTCCCAGTAGATAGACTGAGCTTTTAAAATGTAAAGGCAGAGGCGCCTGAGTGGCTCAATCAGTTGAGCATCTGACTTTGGCTGAAGTCATGATCTCACAGTCTGTGAGTTCGAGTCCCACGTTGGGCTCTCTGCTATCAGCACAGAACCTGCTTCAGATCCCCCACACACACCTCCCCCGCTCATGCTCGCTGTCTCTCAAAAATAACCACTAAAAAAAAAAAAGGTAAAAGCAATAATGTCATGTCCCTGCTCAAAATACCCCCTGCCATCCTCAGAACTGAACCCAAAGGCCCTGTGTGGCTCATCCACTGCCATCTCTGGTCCAGTTTCCTACCATGGCTCCAGTGGTTTGGTTTTGTTCATTACTACAGCTCTGGCACATAGCAGATTCTCAATATATGTATTTTAATTAAATGAACTAATTTTTGTTTTCCTTTTCAAACTTGACTACCTTGGAAATTTTTCTACTTACTTCTGAATTTGCCCTGATTTACTTAACAATTTTCTTACTGATAACAATTTGAATTGACTCAATTTTATAGGTTCCATTTTCATGGAAAAATCTGGGAGAGGAGTCCCAGTCCTTACAGGGAACCCATGGATGGGTTGCAATGGGTCTAGGAATTTCCAAGAGTATATGTGGGACTCCCTAGGTATGTGAGTATGTAAGTCCTTGGCTCAGCAGGAATATGGTTTCTTAATACAGGATGGATCAGGATATTTGCTTAAACTAACCCAGGCAATCCACTATGCTGGCCCTGCGAACCCCTAGCAGGGGAAATTAAGCAACTTAGAAGAATGCTGTGGTCAGTCCTGAGACGTTGAAGCAGTGTGTTCTGGATGAAGGGGAAGAGTTGGGAAGGGTAGACCTGCCACTACTCCCTGGAGATCTATGGCTGCCTCTACACTTCCACCGACCTCCTCACACTCTTCTGACCATGGGCCTAATGAAATCTTCCTGCCTTCAGGTAGCACACAGGAAATGCCTTTATAACTATAAAATGCCGTTTTGCTTTTCTGACTTCCGAATTTCTCCATCTCCTAATTCTGTACCACTGATGGTGGACAAAGGTGAGAAAGAGAAATATAAAACAAAACCACAATGAGATGAAGTTGGTGAGTGTACCCATGTGCTCTTTAAGATGCAAAGAGTCTCTGAAAATTCTGCCTAGGAGAGCATTGCCTCCAGACCCCTGCCTTGCTGAAGGATTTGTTAATCATGCAGCTTTGGGCTGCTGTGGGTTCCTCTGTGCCCCTCAGCAGTTTCTGCTGCGGCAATGAAGTCACTTACTTAAAGCAACAGGAAGGAGTGCTGCTGGCCAGAGTTGAGGGAGAAGGAAGGGATGTTCCCTACAAAGCCTTGAGCAGCAGGCTCCCTCCCAGCTCTAGAGAAGCAAGTCTTGCCCACCTGCCAGTCTCTCAGGAGACCCTTGTCTATCTGCTCCCTATAGGCACCTTAAGGCTCTGGATGCCACATCCTGGCTCTTGCTCTGGACTCAAGAGTATGGGTGATACATAGTTCTCCAATTCAATGTCAGATATCTCAAGGTACCTTCCTGACAAATGAGTGGCTTTGATGCCTTAGGGTAGAAGAATATAGTGAGGAGTTAAATTTGAAGACCTGTACTTTTAAAACTAATACTGTATTATAAATCTAATGTAGCATAATAATTAAAAGTATGGAATAAAAGACAGACAACCCAAGTATGAATCCCAGCTCCATACTGATTGTGCTCTCAGGAGGGTTTCTTCATTGTTCTGCCCCTCAGTTTCCTCTTCTGTAAAACGTCAACAAGATAGCAGTTCTCTGTGGTGGAAATCCTTGGCTACTCTCCCTTTGCTATAACAGCAGAATTGTGGAGTGGCAGGTGCTGGTGGATTCTACCACATTTCCCAGCCTCCCCTGCAGCGTGGCCATGTGAGTTCATCTCCCACTGAGTAAGTGGAAATGACTTGTGCTATTTCCAAGTTGGGCCTTAGAAGAGCAGGTGTCTGCCTCTTCACCCTTGTTCTCTGCTTCTGATGGCTCAAGTAGCAGTGATCAGAGCAACTTTAGAAGGCACATGGAGACAATGGTAGAGGAGCCATTAGCCTGACCATGTTGCCTTCCAATTTGGAATGCATGGTGTCACAAGAGGGAGAGATAATCTTCAAGCTGGGTAGAGCCACTTCATTTTTGTATCTCTTTCTTAAAGCAGCTATTGTTATCCACACTAAAGGCCTACTTCACAGAGGCGTTGGGAGCATTCAATATGTTAATAAATGCAAAGGAATAGGAGTCAGTGGTGTATATGTGTTAGCTAATAGTACTGGTGATGAAAATAATAATAAAACATCATCATGTAATTAGGAAGGAGTAGCATAGGTAAAAATTATGTGGTGTATTTCAATGCTGTGTATCAATGAGACATGTCTGATGTAGAGTTTTCTACTGTCCGGCCCATAGATAGCTCAGCACCACTGCTCAGACAACCCACAATTGATTGGTAACACAAAACAGTAAAGCACGTGATATTCTGGATTATTTCTTTGTTTACAAAAGGTCTTTATGATAATTAAAATAGTGTACCCTTCTTAGAAAGTTCCCATGAAGAGTAATTAAAAACTTGTGCCAGGAAGAGGGAGACAGAGTGATACTGATCCTGCTGGATGGCTTTCAATTACTTAGGAATATAAATGCGAAGAAAACTGATACACCACCCCTTTTCTAAATCTGTGCTATTTCTTTGTGCCTTCTTTCCCGCTTGTCCACTCTTACGTGGGCACTTTGGGTAGGTGCATTTCCAGAAAAGGTAGGGTGTTCATAACCACTAACTATAGAGCTCACAGCCCCTACAGTGGTTGCCCTGGGACGCATGCTCCCCTGGTTGCCTGGTTACTAGTGGAGAGGAGAGCTGCAAACTGAGAGGAGCTGGGAGCAGGCTGTCCAGAGGAAAAGCAGACAGGCTGCAGAACTGTGGGGTTGCCAGGAGGCTTTTGTTCTGATAAGTGCATGGAGTTGCTGCAGCTTTACCACATGGTGGTCCAGGCAGAGACAGCTGCCCCTGCTGCCAGTCAGTGTTAACATACACTCAGCGCCCACAGGGGGCCACTGTGTCAACTGTGTTGATCCCTGCTTTGGACAAGAATGAGAAACGCCTGAACTATTTCCAGCTCCCCTGGATGACAATGTTGACAAGGACCTCCCACTCCCCAGCCCCAGAACTGAGCTGGAGATGGATGGCACCCAGACGGAACCCAAGGAGGCAGGAAGGCTGCCACGCCACAGTCACATCCTGCAGCCCAAGACCAGAGTACTTCTCACATCACAACGGCATTTGTGAATTAGCTCTGGAGGTCCATATAGAGCTAGATAAACAAAGGATACCGAGAGCTGTCTGACTCCCAGCCTGTCAAGGGATCCCAGATTTCTCCATTACCCACGTAGCCCCTATACCCAGCCAAGTGTCTGTGTAATGTGGCTACTCCACACATTTGATACACCTGAGTGAAAGACTAAGTGAGCAGAAGGTAGGTCAGTAGGTGGTCACAGGCCCAGGCTCTGGCTGCACATAGCCTGGTTCTGCCACTTACAGGTGATACAACATTGGCCTAGGTCATTTCCCCTCTCAGGTCTCAGTATTCTGATCCCTACAATGGCAACAGATAGAATTGCCTAACAAAACACTGGACAGATTCAACATAAGGAAGGCAAAGTGCTTAGCACAGAGTCTTTCAAATAGTATTTGTTCAATAAATGGAGTGACAGTCTCAGTTGTACCTTTCTGTTGTCCTGGAGTAATTATCAACAGCATCTGCTTTCACATTTAAAACTGTCCCAGTTTGAGTGATGAATGATATGTTCTATCAACAGATGATGATGATGTTGATGATGATGATGACAATGACTAACTGGGGCAGGAGGCCAGTCAGGGACTGGGAGGGGTCCCTGCACGCAAACCTGAGCTATGTGGCTTTCAGCCAACAACCAAGGCGTCTTCCCTCTCAGCTCCATTCGCCCGCACCATGCATAAGTGAAGTTATGCGGGTCATCACACATAGAGCAGATCAAATCAGAGACCACATATGGGATGTTTTGTTTGAAAGGCACCCTGATCTCAAGGAGCCACCAGCCCTACTGGACAAGGGCAGTGAGGAAAAAATAAGGCAGCCAAGAGTGGACATGAGCAGGACAGTGAGCAGAAAGAAGAGTGTGGTGAGTCCCCTGGGTGGGGAAGCTAGTGTGCTTGCTCACACAGATGCAGAAAGACTCCTGAGAGCTCAAGGTGGGACAGGGCTATGGAAAACCCTCCAAAGATAATTCCATGACTTTCTTCCTGATATTGGTTTCTCTCCAGGACTTCCCTTTGTTTTCTCCTCACAAGGAGCTTTACAGAGATCTTGCAGGTGACAACAATTACAAGCATGTGTAAGGCAAAGCCCCTGAATAACACAGAAGCAACAGCCATCAGTTGTGGAGTTGGAATTCAGCACTGCCCATGTTGCCAGTCATTTCTTTACAATTTCTTTACCTCAGCAATCAATAAGACTAGTGCTGTTATCACCCTTTAAAGATGGGGGAATGGAACTTGGAAGATGAAGCCATTCCTCCAAGTTATCCCTGCTGGAAGGGGTGGGTCTGGGATTTGAACTGGGTTTCTCCAGCTCCAGGGCTGTTCGGCCTACCAGCTCCCTGGACATTGAGAGTTATGTACCATGACACAGTCAGAATGGGAAGACTCCCTGCAATCCAGGCTGGCTGCTGCCCCTGGCAGTCCCCACAGCCATGGAATAAGCCAGAAAGTGAGGACTGAAAAGACCAGGAATGTCCCATGGATGGAAGTCTTGCCTTCAAAGTACAGCCCACAGAGATAGCACACGTGGAGTGTCAGCTTTGTGGGAGTGGCAATCTGAGTCTCACCCAAGTCCCCTCAGGGAAGTGGGTATTTACCTTAAGGATAATAATAGCAATATTCAACATTACCTGAGCACATATGATGTGCCAAGCTCTAGGCTTGATGCCCCCACTTGAGTTATTTCTTTTAATATTCACAGGGACCCCACGAGGTAAGTGTATGTAAGAATGGGTACAAACCCCCATCAACACCAGTCCTGGCTAGCTCTATTTCATAGACAGAAACCCAGTGCCCAGAAGTTTCTGGAAGGGAGAATGTTCTCTACTCAGGGCAACAATTTAACCCCCTCTGAACATGAAATGGGACAAGTTCCCATCTATGGGCCAGTGGGCCATGGGTGGTGGCAGGTGTGAATCCTGAGCAAGTATGAACCTTTCTGGTCAGTTGGCTTCCTGGCTCCATCACAAATTGTGTGTGTGTGTGTGTGTGTGTGTGTGTGTGCATGCGCGTGCCTGATGAACACTGAATTCTATCAAAGGAAATCACAAAATGTGAAAATTAATTTTTCTCTCCAGGAGAGAAACATCAGGGACTACAAAGTACATTAAAGGTATAATATGCACGGGGTGCCTGGGTGGCGCAGTCGGTTAAGCGTCCGACTTCAGCCAGGTCATGATCTCGCGGTCCGTGAGTTCGAGCCCCGCGTCAGGCTCTGGGCTGATGGCTCAGAGCCTGGAGCCTGTTTCCGATTCTGTGTCTCCCTCTCTCTCTGCCCCTCCCCCGCTCATGCTCTGTCTCTCTCTGTCCCAAAAATAAACGTTGAAAAAAAAAATTTTTTTAATAAAAAAAAATAAAAAAAAAAAAGGTATAATATGCAGAAAGGAGGTCAGGCTTTGACCTTGGCCAGCAAACTCTGGCCTTGGATCTTAGGAAGAAGCTGTAAGAATATACTGTGTCAGAACCTCAATGTGTCATTGGGGTGAAAGACAAGGCCCCAAATGCAGAGGTAATGGAGTGGGCCTCCAGTTCCTGGGACCTGGGGCAGGAGGCATAGGCAAGGGAAGGGCCAGGAAAGTCTGGGGGAACAGATAGATTATCCAGGCAGGGGTTCAAGCACAAAGACTCAGTTACCCACTTGGCAGCAAGGTGGGGACTTAACAGGAGAAAGTTAGGAGCCCTGTTGCTAGGACTGGGCTCCGAGAGAAGAGCAAAATGAATTGGACACTGAATCCCATTTCCTTATGAGGAGTGTCCCTGGACTCAAGGTAAAAGAGCTAAGGGCTGCATTATAGGTGCAGGTCAGGTGTGGAGAAGTATGAGAACAGGGCTGGGAGAAGAGTGACCTGGTAGGTCGGTCCCACATGAGACCTCCAATGTTGGTCTGGACACTGTGCAGGCATAACCTGGCAAACAGTACAGCTGGACATGACTTTTCATGCACTGCTTTTCAGAGGGGCCCCCAGAGCACCTGGCTTCCAGCATACTTCTGACAGCATGCTGTGTGAAACCTTTGGAAGCAGTTCCCTTGTTGGCACTTCCAATAAGAACTGGGTTCCCCAAAAGTAGGTCAGGAGCTCCCGGGAAACTTATGGATTGTGACTTTGATTTTTCCATCTTGAAGTTCAAAGAGCATGAGTAAGTTCACTGGAAGAAAAACAAATGCCTTTTTTTGAAATCCAAAACATGCTTGGCACGAAGGGAACTAAAAACTCAAAGAGTCAGGAAAATCCTAGTTGTGGCCTAGCAAATACTCACCCACTGTCTGACCCCAGTCTGTGGTCATGGCTGGTCCCCACTGAGGTGGGGCGGGTACAGCTCCGGATACAGAGAACATGACGCTGGATGACCCAGTATGTTCTTTGTGCTGCCACCCTCTGCCCAGTCCCGCTCATAGTGACCACAGAGTACACTGCCACTGACTCTCTTTCCACATGAGCCCTAAGGATGATTTATTACCTCAGTGAACATCTGAAGCCTTTTGTATAGTGAACAGGTTTCTTTATCCCTCTTTGCTAGAAAGGGGAAATGGGGGGATCCCAGCAAGAGGAAGGGCATCATTTCACCCTTGGCTCATGGCTCATGATATGAATAGAAGTATGAGCCATACAAAGAACCCAGATCTTTAAGAACCAGGACCACATGCTGTTTATTTTGTATCCACAGCAGTATTTAGCCAGGATCTTGTCCAGAGTCAGTTCTCGATGAACAAATGAGCAAGGAGCAAAGCCTGTGTCCTCAGAGTCTGGCATAACAGTATCTACCTACTGGAAGATGGGCTTAACAGTAAGGCACAGGCAGTGAATCCTGCTCTGCCTCTTGCCAACTCCAGTGGGCTTCTATTGATTTGGCCTGACCAGCATCCCCTCCACCTTCTTCAGGTAATAAAATCCTGATTTTCCAGTGATACGCCATCTCTTCTCCATTCTCGATTCAATTAATCCAATTTGGGTGGACAGGACTACCCTATGCTCTGGTGGCCATGTGACCTAACCCAGAAAATCACAGAAGCAAGTGAAGAATTTATAAATGATTTCAATTTTTGAAGGCAAATAACTCCTACATTAGAAAATGATTTTATCGGGGGGCACCTGGGTGGCTCAGTCGGTTAAGGTCCGACTTCAGCTCAGGTCATGATCTCACTGTTCGTGAGTTCAAGCCCTGTGTCAGGCTCTGTGCTGACAGCTCAGAGCCTAGAGCCTGTTTCAGATTCTGCATCTCCCTCTGTCTCTCTCTGCCCCTCTCCCACTCATACTTTGTCTCTCTCTCTCAAATATAAACAAACATTAAAAAAAATTTTTTTTAATGATTTTATCTAAGTAAGTCCAGATGGCAATATTCATAAATAAGCTGCTTTCAATGGCCCTGGCCTCTTGCCCTTGAAAACGTTAGATGACTATAGCAGTAGATACAGGTTACTTTGTCCTCAGACAGCAGAGAACATTTATACAAATGAGTAAGTGGGAACAAATCAGATTTAATCTCATGTTGATAAAACTTCAACAGGAACAAGCACCCCTTGATCTAGTTGTTAGAGCCAGCTCAGCTACAATGAGATGTGTTTCAAAGTTTGTACAGAAATCAGGGTGGAATTTTTAATGCATCTTGAAGATTGTATTCTTCAAACACATATATTAATACAAAACAAAGAAAAAAAGCAGTCTCATCCACAGCTTGGTCAATTTGCTGACTTTGGAATGAGGGTTACAGAAAGTGTGTGATTTCCTCACCTGTGATCTTTTCATTTCTGGTCAGGTCCTAAGCTTTTTGGTTGGGGTGCTGCTAATAGTTCATTTCAATTCCCTCCCAACTGGACATGGTGTCTGTTGGCTTCACAGTCGAGAAGGCCCTGATCCATGACCATGAGGTGGTGTCATCATCTGCAATTGTCTATGAGGACATGCAATGTTGGCCACTCTTCGGTGGCAAGCCAAACACCAAACTCAGGGCCATCAGATTCTCAGTTTGGTCTATTAAGAGTCACTTTGTTCCAGGGCAAATGTCACTTGAGTAGTTCTTTTAATGGGCTGGGTGAAACAACCCCTGGTTTCAACAACAGCTTATGTGATTAATTAGGCCAACCCAAGGATCATGTAGGCTTTTCACATAACTACTAGAGAAGGGCGGCCTAACTCTGGGCTGGGACCCAAGGTCTGGGCTGTGCAGTGTCAGGATATAGGCACCTCAAGAGGGAGAGGGTCCCCAAAATGCCTATCAAACTGGAGCCTCCAGAGAAAGGATTCCATGCAAAGGGGCTTCAGATAGCAGAAGATATAATAAAAGTCATCCTAATCCCTTGGAAATGTTCCAAAAATAAATATGGAGGCAGTATTAGGTTCCATCCTTCTCACTGGAGAACCAGTCCTTTGGATTTGCCAAACTTAGTTTCCAGGTGAAAGGTTGCCAGTTTTGGGACTTATTACTATTTATCCAAACCAAAAAATAACATAATTGGGGATTTGCCCTAGTATATTTTTTTCCTTCTGTTATCACTCCAGTATTTTTTTAAATACTAATGTTAGTCATTCTCTAAACTGAAAATGGGGGATAATGGTGCCAGAATCACATTGCTTAACTATTGACAAAGCAGAGGACCAGAACTCATGGGAATTCTGACTTTCGGGCCGTCCGGATTTACCAGGGACACAGCCCACCTCGTGAACATACTACGTGTGCTCAGTAGAGATTTGAGTGGAAGGATGATGACAGGACTATCCCCTTTGCAGAGAGAAGAGTCTGAATGCTGCATGACTACGGCTATAGCTCTGGAGTTCATGAAGTTTACATCCTCTCTCCATTCATCCAAAACATCCCTTTCCAAAAGGAATTCCTTCTCTATGAAGCCTTTTTAACAAGTCCAATGCTCAGTTCAGGAGACTCTCCCAGAATTTACTGACTTGAAACTACAATTTTAGTCAAGGGACTCATAAGAACTAATCAACTCCAGTATGTGTATGTCCCCTTCATTATAATCTTGTTTCTTTCCTCCCTGCTTTATTTTCAAAAGGTATTTGAAGCATCTTCCACCATTAGTTCCTTTCTATCTTGTGCTTGGATCTACATGGTTTGAGTTCCGCAGTGATTGATGGCCCGGCACAAAGTGCTTGTGAGAGCGACAGCAGGAGAGGATGCACAGTGTTTGCAGTTTGGGTGTGGGTGACCTGCCTGGGGAAGAGTAGAGAGAGACCTGGGTGACCAGCAGAAGCCAGGAGTGTGAACACACAGTGGACAAGCTGCTAGCTGGTCTCATGGAGTCTGCTTCTTTCCATGCTTCTGCATTTACAGCATTTAAGTGCACACATCCCACCTAACTTTCTCTGACTCTATATTCAAAACTGTGTGAGGGCTCCTGCCTGCCTTCCCCTTCCAGGGAGAGTGAACCCCCTCAGTGAAGAGGCTGAGGGTACTCAGACACTACCCCATGCCAAGACCAACATGGCAATGACACATTCATCAGCACAGGAAGCATGGTGCCTGAGGCCTTCAATCCTGTGAGGAGCTCATGTAAATGTTTTAATTTATTTTAAAGTCAGAAGGAAAAATTAGTACAATGGATATAAGATGATGAATCCAGTCTGGATTATATTCATCTTTATACAATGCAGTCATAAATATAATTTTTAATATTTCTTTTATAGAGGAAGGAGCCCACAAAGGCAAAAGTGCCCGGGGCGTATGAAGCCCTATGTGGCCTGAAATCTTCTGACTAGAGGAAATATTAAGGAAACTGGAAAGCTAGGGCACAGCAATGTCTGTTTCCTTCCTTCTTTCAATCATTTGACCCTTTCTTTTTCTTGCTTCCTTTTTTCCTCTCTCCTTCCTTCTATGTGCCCAAGAGGAAAAAAAAATGTGTGCTTGAAACAGTGGCCAGACAGCCTGCTCTGTCAGGGAAGACTCTGAGGGAGACATGCTACCCACATCAAACAACAAAGAAGCCTGTGGGACACAGTAGACAATGCTTGGCCTTCTACTGCAACAGCCCCCAAGGCCAGGCCTTACCCCAGGTCCTCATGGTAGCTCTGTCACTCCTCTGGGTGTTGAGCAACCTCCCCATGCCTGGCACAAGGATGAGAAGGGCCAGGCTCTCCCTATTGGGAAGGGACACAGAACAAATGGGCAATGACAGAGCAGTATGACACACACAGTACATGATGCCGTGGTCAGATGGGCTGGGCTGCAGAGGCAGTGCTGTTTTCCAGAGAGGAGCTCCTGGACCCCAGTGCCAAAAGGTGTGGAAGGCCGGAGAGCAACGCAGTTGGGTTTGTATGTTAAAACACTCAACTCTGTGGCCTGTGGAAAATTGATTGCAAGGAGACAAAACTGGAAGCAGGAAGGCAGTTAGGGAAATTGAAGTCAACCAGAAAAGAAGGATATGGATCTGAATGAATTTGTAGGTGTCAGGATGTAGAGGAACCAAGCAAACGTGAGAGACTATGGAGTGAGATCTCTGAAATCAGAGGCAGGTGGGGTGGCTCAAACCTCTTGGGTCATGGGGAGGATGTGGCATCTCCTGGGAAAGGAAGAGAAAGGAGGCTGGGAGGCTGGGTTTGGAGTGTGTTGATTTTGAGAAGCATCTAGATAGGCTTCAGTGGGCACATGGAAACCTGGCAGACAGTCTAAGCCAGAGATAAGCAGTTTTCTCAAATGAAGGAAGGCTCTGGTTTGGATGAGCATATCTGTTCCTGTGGTTGCCTAGGGCAACCACCATGGATACTCTAAGCTCTAGGAATTGATGGCTTTTTACCATGTCAAGAGAGAGTTTGCACAAAATGCCTTCCTGGGTCCCGACAGAGAGTCTGTGGCTCTGAGGACCACTGGGAAACAGCAGTGGGCTGCTGCCCACAGGATGGCCATCTCCCCGTCTACTCAGTTGCCGCCTGGCCCTAGCACTTCAGGCCTCAGCCCCCACACCTACTGCCTGCTCTTTGCAGCCATCTGCTCCCATGCTGAAAAGTACTGAGCTCTGAGCTTAGTACCCACAGAGACAACAGAGCATGAGGAGGGTGGGTGAGAAAGGCAGGGTGGGGTGAGGTGGGCAGTAGGAAGGGGAGTGGATAGGAAGTCAAGGAGACTTGATTTCTGGTGTTATAACCTTGGGTGACCTTGGACAAGTCACTACCCCTTTCTGAACCTCTGTCCTCAAGCATTAGAGGTTAGATTGCTCTATTGATTTCCACAGTGGTCTGCAGTTCCAGGGTACTGCAAGTCCAGGAACTCATGGATCTGGAGAGCCTGGGCTGTGAGCACTCACTGGCTCTCACATCTATTATCTGTGTCTTCCCATACAGGACACGGTGTGATCAGAGCTTCCTGGCTGTGGGGTGAAAGGTTCCTTCCCTAACCCTTCTCACCCTTTTCCTAGCCAGCTAGTCCAACAGAGAGAGCAGCTTAACTGCTCTCCGCTTCAGCCAGACCCTCCCTTTGCCTGGTGGGGCAGCCCTGGACTGCCCATAGAGTCCCTACTGGCCCAGAGAGGCAGGTGGACCCTACAGCTCAGTATCTCCTAACTGCCTGCCCTGGACCACCTTTCCCAGCCCATCAAGGGTTTCTGTCTTCCAGGAGCCTCTGTAGAGCTGAGGGGAGCATCCTCCAAACTCATGAGCCTGTATTACTGTCTAAATAAGACCCCAATCCTTATAGTGTGAGCCTCAGCCTGGGTCCTCCTCCTTGGGGTGCAGGGGTGTGACACACAGGGGTGGGCCACCTGCTTCACTCCACATGCAGAGGTAACAAGGCTTAGAGTTCATAATGGCAGTCAGGAGAAATAAAGTCCTCCCATGCCAGCGATGGCCACCGAAATGTTGCCATGGTAAAGGGGAATCAGCAGACCAGCTGGTGCTGGAAGAACTGTCAGCACTTTGACAGTGATACTAAGGCCAGTGGAGTGCACAGGACAAAGCTTTGTTCTGCTCCAACAGCATAAGGGAAGAAAGGCCCTTTGACTCCTGACTAGGTTTTACCATCGCCTTGGTTCTAAGTTCAACACTAAGGATTCTTAGAGTCTACTGCTTATTTGTGAGCTTAGAAGACAGGATAAGAAACAAACAACACCTAGTGCTTGACAACCACACCCTACTATGTGAAATCATGTTCCCAAGCCCCAAGGAAGCAGAGAAGGGAAAGGCAGAGCTCCTCATTTCTAGGTATTTATTACCTGCTTGGGAGACAATGACAAAGAGATTTCAACGCCATGTGCCAGAAGAAGATGTGAGCAGTACAGCTATGGATGATGAGTCCCAGGTCCTCCTGGTGTCCACACCTGTGGTTTAGTTCTCTCCACCTGCTCTGTGCAGGGACAGGGTTGGGCTGATGTTGCCTCCCCAAACCTCAAAGCAGGCTCTGGTCAGTAGGGGCTGGACAGCCCACCCGTTGACCACTCTATTGAGCATAACCCCCTCCAGGGTAGACTTATCATCCCCATTTTCCATCAGGGGAGATGGAAGCTTGGAGAAGTCAGGCAACCCACACAGTTAAAGGGTAGGACCCAGATTCACAAGTAGGTTCCTCAGATTCCTAAACCCATGAGGGATGGGAGAGAAGAAACTGGCCTAAAAGATGTGGGCTCTGAGCAGGCAGAAGTTAGTGGACAAATGGGAGAGGAATATTCCAAGAAAGGGAACAGAGCAAAGAAAAAAATTAAAGGATTAAATTCAACATGAGAAACATTTTGCCATTTGTTTGAGTCAAGTAATTTATGCTCTAGACTTGCTTCTGCTTAACTCCATGGAATGCTTAATCTTTCTGAAATTTAATTCCCTTTCTTGCAAAATGGGGTATACTTACAGGGTTGTAGGGATGCTGTGTTAAATGTAGGTGCTCTTAGATGGTTAGGCAGTGTATAAGTGCAGTGTTGTTAAATACATTCCATTTATAGGTGACCACCAAGTTAAGGGCAATATGTGTGAAAAAAGCCATGGGGTATCAAGAACTGCCAGGAAAGGATGCAAGCAGAACCTCTCACGATGCTGCCCCCTACTTCTGGTGTATCCCAAGTTTCTGTGAAGCTCTTCACTGCCCCCTTCTTCCACAAGATGAGTGGCTATAAGAGGAAACATCCCAGTGAGGAGGGTAGTGTGCTGGTGGAGCCCACCTTCACTGGCCACCCTGCATGACAGTTCTGCCTGGGGTCTGGGCTGTGAGTGCAGAAAATGCAGTTCAGAACTGGTGCAGGGAACCCCCTGGTGAGCGATCCTAAGACTCAGTGATCCTGAGGCTCTACAAGCCAACGCCCACTGTCCCTGCTCCCCATGGCCACGTCCAAATCATGCCTATCCTAGACTCCCTTGACTGTGGGTCCCAAGGCCTCTCAGACTTGGCTGTTCCAGCTGCCTTGGCCTCCACAAGGAAAAGCCTTTTTTATTTCTATCTCTGTGTGTGTTTACTAAATTTAACCTTATTTCTGTAAAACTATTCAAAAAATAGGAAAAAAAAAATAGAAAGTTGCAATCACCCCAGAGCCCACCACCTAAAAATAACTTAAAAATTTTGTGTGTGTATGAATGTTATTCCAGAATTTACCCAAACCTATATGCAGAAGAACAGATTTATGGAAATAATTATGTAAAATGGCATTTTAATACACAGCTTTTTTTAAGAAGCAAAGGCATTAAATTCAGTTTTCACTGAATTTATCATGAAAAAAATGAAAAAGACTAGCAAATTTCAGATGAATTTTTCTTTTGTTTGAGGCAGATAATTTGTACTCTATTATTTCAAAATATTATTTTCAAAACATATGGAAAAGTAGAGTGAACAATAAAATGACCTTACTGTCCACTTTTAACAAATCTGGACACGCGCCTAGGTTAAGAAGTTCTTCTTTCTTCTTTTCTTTTTCAATGAAAATGTTAATGTAAAAAGAATTCATTAACAGAAATATACCTATAAGCATGATTTCCCAACCAGTCAAATTCTGTTCCTGGATGCTGGACACTGGGTACTCAACACCTACCCACCCACCCCCACCCCCAACACCTCTGTAGTCAAACCAGTGCTTAAGTCAGACACCAGGCCCTGCAAGCATTTTACATTCATTGTCTTGTATGCTCACCCTTATCTAGAAAGTCTGCCCTGTTATTATCCCTGCTCTGGGCAAATGAGAGCTCAGAGGGCAAAGCAACCAGTTCAGGTGTAAATGACAGAGCTGGGATACAAATTCAGGTCTGTCAGACCTCAAAGCCTGGTGCTAGAGATAATTTTTAACGGATTTTGGACTCCATGTAAGCTGCTCAGGTACTTAAGCTGACAAGGAACAAAAATTCTGGATGAAAAAAGATTTCAAGAGCAGCTGGTAACATCAGAGTTCCACTACTCTAAGCAAAGTGAGAGGAAATTTCTGTCTAGAACATCATCTCCCTGGACTTCCTATAAGAAAAGTTTGTTTTGGAGTCCTCTCTTCTCCTTACTGTGTCAGGCAGTGAGACTGAGTAGAGCAGCATTCAAAAGATGATGGAACCTGAGCATGACAGGGCCACCCTTGCCGATGCTTCCTGAATTCAACCAATTGATCAAAATCCAGTGAGCTGTGACTCTCAGATATTAGCTACAGATGAAGCTATTTTTAAAAGTTCAAAATTCAAAAATGATCACTTTTGGGGGGATCATTTTGCAATAATGACCGAGGCTTTAAAAAAAAAAAACAGTAAAAATGTATCTCTTGAGAACTTTGGAGCTCAAAGCCAGCCTGATGTGCCAGCCACCAGCTCCAAGGGCACAGAGACAGTGAGACGAGCCAGTCTGACACCATGTACACTGGGGCCACCGCAGCCACCACCTCCAGCTGCAGTTTCAGTTCCTCAGTCCTGCCTAATCAACAGGGCACCAAAGGACCTAGGTATGAACTGCACCAGTCAGGGTGCATACAGGAGGCCGAAATCACACCAGTAATTTGAACAGGAAAAAATGTAACATAGAAGTGTACTAAGTAGTAACAAGAGATTCACTACTGAGAGGAGATAAAAGAGCTCTAAGAAATACTGTAGGGCTAAGGGGGAGCTCCAAGGAAGTCTCAGCCAACTTGGCTGAGACTCAGACCTCAGGGAGAGGGTGTTCATGGGGTTTTCTGAGCCACCTCTGGTCTGTACCCAGGGCCCAGACTGGTGATCAGGGAGCCTCTCCAGGGTATTAGCAAATCTCAGTGGAAGGTGAAAGCCCCTGCGTGTCACACATACCACTGGCAACCATGCCATAGGAGCCAGAAAGGGGAAACACCTGCAACCAAGCAAGAGGAGAAGCGCTTTCCTTCTGCAATGTCTTTCCAGAACCTCCTAGTGACAAATATAACAACAACAACAAAATGTTTACAGGGTCCGGCTCCAGCATCACAAAGCAGGGCAGAGAAGCTTGATTTGGAGTTCAGAAGCAATAAATGAGTATCGAGCTGCAGCACTGTTTGCAACAGCCCCAAACTAGAAATAACCCACATGCTCATCTATAAAAAAGGATAAGTAAGCAAAATGTGGTAGAAACATACAAAGGAATAGGACATTGCAGTAAAAATGAGTGAATTCTAGCCACACACAATTACATGGCTGAACCTTAGAAACATAAAGTTGAGTGGGTAAAGAAGCTGCAAAAGACAACATACTTATAAAGCTTAAAAACCAAAGAGGTTAGAGTGGGAGAGAGCCAAAGCATAAGAGACTGTTAAAAACTGAGAACAAACTGAGGGTTGATGGGGGGTGGGAGGGAGGGGAGGGTGGGTGATGGGTATTGAGGAGGGCACCTTTTGGGATGAGCACTGGGTGTTGTATGGAAACCAATTTGACAATAAATTTCATATATTGAAAAAAATAAAATAAAAATTTTAAAAAAAACAATAAAATGACTGACATGTAATTTAGCTATACATATAGACATAGAGGAAGCTATTTTTAAATGAGCAAAATAGTGGGGCGCCTGGGTGGCGCAGTTGGTTAAGCGTCCGACTTCAGCCAGGTCACGATCTCGCGGTCCGGGAGTTCGAGCCCCGCATCAGGCTCTGGGCTGATGGCTCAGAGCCTGGAGCCTGTTTCCGATTCTGTGTCTCCCTCTCTCTCTGCCCCTCCCCCGTTCATGCTCTGTCTCTCTCTGTCCAAAAATAAATAAATGTTGAAAAAAATTTTAAATAAATAAATAAATAAATAAATGAGCAAAATAGAGGCACCTGGGTGGCTCAGTCAAGTGTCCAACTTTGGCTCAGGTCATGATCCTGTGGTTTGTGGGTTCGAGCCCCGCATTGGGCTCTGTGCTGACACCCCAGAGCCTGGAGCCTGCTTCAGATTCTGTGTCTCCATCTCTCTCTACCCCTCCCCCTCTCTTAAAAATGAATAAAAATTTTTAAAAAAAATTTTAATGAGCAAAATAATGAAAAAAATATCCAGAGGAGTGGTTACCTCTAGGAGCGAGATGGATATAGGACTAGGGAGAAGCACATGGTAGTTTCAAATATATTAGTAATATTCTAGTTCTTATATTGATGGCAAGTTCATGAGCATTTAGTCACTATGCCTCATAATTTACATGAATACTTCTGTACACGTCAAATATACTTCTGTACACGTCAAATACTGCTTAATAAAGTAAAAGGAATCAAATCGTATGAGGTGAGTTGGGAGTTACCTGGTCTAACAACAGCTCCTGTTCAAAAAGCCTGGATATCTTAATTGATACAGCTCCATATAAACCAGCACGTGCCAGACTATTGGCAAAACAAATGCAAGCCTTGCAGAAACATAAGCAAAGTGCCCAGGACAAAGGAAGCTGTGGTCCCTGCTCTATCACTCTGTGAGGATCAGATTACATTGGGCTATCTGTCCCCAGTCCTGAGGGACCTTCCAGGAACACAGACCATCTGGAGCACTTTCCAGTAACACACAAATGGCTTTCTTGTAGAATGAAGACCAGATTTAGCCCAGGTAGTTCACAACCTGGAACAATAGTAGGAGAAGTTGGAGGGAATTGGATCTTGGCTCAATTAAAAGAACCATGTGTAAAACTGAATATGACAAGTGTTGGTGAAGATATGAAGAAAATGTAATCCTTGTTTCTTGCTGATGGAGATGTAAAATGGTACAACCATTGTGGAAAATGGTATGGCATTTCTTCAGAAAATTAGACATTACAATGTAATCCAGCAATTCTACTTCTGGGTATCTATCCAAAAGAATTGAAAACAGAGACCCAAACAGATAATGTTCGTGACAGCATTATTCCCAGCAGCCAAACATGAAAGCAACCCAAGTACCTATTGACAAATGACTGGATACAGAAAATGTGGTCTATATGTACAGTGAAATATTATTCAATCTTAAAAAGTAAGGAAATCCTGTCACATGCTACAACATGGATGAACCTTGAGGACATTACGCTAAGTGAAATAAGCCAGGCACAAAAGAACAAAACTCTGTAGGATTCTACTTACACGGGGTACTAGAAGAGTCAAACGCATAGAGACACGAAGCAGAATGGTGGTTACCAGGAGCTACGTGGAGGGGCTGGGGGAGGTAGTGGTTAATGGACACAGAGTTCTAATTTGGGAAAACAAAAAAGTTCTGGAGATGGATGGTGGGGATGCTTGCACAACAATGAGAATGTACTTAATGCCACTAAACTGTGCACTTAAAAAATAGTATATTTTAGGGGTGCCTGGGTGGCTCAGTCGGTTAAGTGTCTGACTCTTGACTTTGGCTCAGGTCATGATCTCATGGTTTGTGAGTTCAAGCCCCAAGTCAGCCTTGTGCTGACAGCATGGAGCCTGCTCAAGATTCTCTCTCTCTCCTCCTATTTCTGCCCCTCACTCCCTCTCAAAATAAATAAACATTTTTTTAAATAGTAAATTTTATGTTATGTATATCTTACCACAATTTTAAAAAAAGAACCATGTGTATTGGCTAGAATGGGCTGTCTTGGCAAGTTCCCTGTTACTGAGAAGGTTCACACAGAGCCTGGTGACCATCTTGTTGGGAATCGTCTAGCTTTGGAGCTGTCAGGGCTCTGGTCAAAGGCTCTGCCTGCAGGAACCCTGTGTGGAGTTGCAGGGCATGGAACAAAAGCAGGCTCCCTCCATTGCAAAGGGCTCAGCCTCCACCTAGTTAAGGTAGATGGGTCTCGCCAGTAGACTGAGCTATACCCCATCACAGACATGTGGGCCGCTGAGAAGGCGCTGCCTCAGGAGGCTTGAGATCCACCTGGAGGAAGGTGGGTCTGAGGAGACCCATGGGATCTGTCTCCCCAGGAGTGAACCTGACTGCTTTGGGGTTCAGGCCCAAGCCTCAGGCCCTCAGTGTTACCAAGCACCCTCTGCATCCATCACAGTGTTGATCTCCAGCAGGACCAGGCCCCTGGGTAAATCCCACTGCAGGTTACCTGGTATTGGCCCCTGACCAGGATTCTGGCCTAGCCCAGCACTGACCACCAGGTTCTAACCTGAGCCAGGGCCCAATAAAGGGAACTTCAAGGTAGTCTTACTGATAGTATGAAAACTTAAAAGTCTAAACTTTGAACTGCAACATACATCCAGACAGGAAAAAAGAAACTAGAAGCGATCTCTGTCAAAACCTCTGTCAAAAACAGGTTTAAAAGCTCAGCCCTCAACAAGAATAAAACCTGAACCAGCTTTTAGGTCACTCTTCTGCCCTGACTTCCCCAAGAGAAAGTGTTTTTGAAATAATGAATCAAACTTCTTACCTGACCTTATCCTTCAAGACTCATTTTCAAAGGCACCTCTCTCAGAAGCCACTCATTTCACTCAACCATAATCAGGTGTTTGTCCTGTATGTCTTCATAGGGCTTTTGCCCCCGTCTTCACACCTGCTGTGGTTTTCTTGCCAACCAGGTCCAGAAGCTCAGTGAGAGCATGATTTTGGATACCCAGCACAGTGCCTGGCATGCAGCAGACACTCAACACATGGTTGCTGGAAAAGTGAATGCACGCATGCATAAAAATGAACACAGTGAAAGCACAATTTTTAGCTAAGAGCCCAAATTTTGCTTGACTCATTATGACACCTAGTGGTGATTAATCTCCATTGCAGACCCCCCCCAAAATCCACATAATTACCCTAGGTGCATTTCCCTTTGTTCCAGCAAAAGCCCTCTGAGTGCCAGCTATGTGGCAGGGACCATGTGAGTGCAGGGGACATTTAGATGAGTTGGTCAGTACCTATTCTCGAGGGGTTTTAGGCTAGAAGCACCGAGTGCTGCTCACCACCACAGAGAGTCAGTACTGGCATTAATGTTATATCATTGTAGGGAGAAATGAAGGACAAGAAGGCTCCAATGGGCATGATCTCACTATGGAGAAGGGCAGCTTCCGAGGGAAGTGGAAACCCTATTACCTGAGCTACCTCATAACATCATCCTGTTTATCGTTCCCTTTAAAGCTAAGCTGGGTTCCAAGTTTTGAGGTATTATCCCAATATTGCTTCTAGCTTCTGCCAACATTCCTGGAAATGTAATGCCTAAAGCCACCCTGGTTTCCCTTATTCCTCCTCCTATGGAGAAAGGATGCTGGGGAAGGAGACTAAGAAAGAGAACCCAGTCCTGCCTTTTAGTCTGTATTTTCTCCAGCCCTTTATTCCTCTACTTCTCCAACCAAGCTTTAAAAAATAAATCCCAACTGGATGACCATTTTGGAAGCAAAATTAGAGTTGGGCCTCTTATTCTAAAATATATATTTTAATACATTTTATTTATAATTTATTTTTATATACGTACATATTATATACTCACACAAAATTGAAATCATTTGTCTTTCAATTATGTGAAGAAATATTTTTTAGCTATGGCCAAAATAATACTTGGCTCATTAAGACACCTAGGTGTCTTCATTAAATAAATAAGTTATGGTATACTGATGCTATGGAATACCAGTTAGCCACCAGTTTTCAAATGTAATGCTGTATTATCATTAAAATATGTTCAGAATATATTGCTAAGCTTTAACAACATCAACAAAAATGCTAGAGCTATCTCTAAATCCATAAAAACACTGTCACGTGAAAGGATGTTCATCAAAATGTTAACAGTGCCTTATCTATGTGTATTTAGGCTCACTTACTTTCTTTGTATATTTTTAATATTTTTATATGGCAAGAATGCATTGTTTTAAAATCAGAAAAACAAGAGCTATTTCCATGAGCAAACAATGAATCCCTGCCTTTCGCATTACTATACTTGGCTGCTGAGGCAGGAGATAGATAGATCTATAGAAACACATAAGTATATAGATTGATAGAAGCATTGCCTTATGAGAACAATGGAAAACCTACATTCTAAGACTCAAGATGAACTGTATGGTTCTTACTTTCTTTTGGAGTAACATAGTTCTTTCTGATACCCCTAACAAGGGTAACGGACAGTACAATCCATAACAATATACACTATAAAAATTCAAAACATAAAAGCAGTTGTGAGCAGAGGCCTTGGGTTTTCCAAGTCACAGGATCGGGTAAAGCTTCTCTGCCTGGAACAGGCTCTTCCCAAGGCTCACATTTACAGTAAATGTAATTACACTTTAATGGCATTCATCTCATTCTGTCACTTTTTCCATAGCTCCTATTTTTAACCAGCACAATGGGAACATTTGTCCTCTGATTCACTGACGAGTTTTCAGGCCAGGAGTCTAGCTTTTAAAATGACAGTACCCTTAATCCTATCGCTGATTTTTCAAATGAAATAACAGCCTGTAATTAAAACAATGGAGCACAGGCAACCTCAGTGGGGTAAGAATAGCAACTCAGCACCAAATTCAGGTAATGGGATATATCAGCCACTGTGCTGGAAGGCAGGAAAGGGAGAACAAGGTTCTGATCCCAGCTTTTTGGCCTCGCAAATCACTTCAGAGTCCTGCACCACAATTGTTATGAAAAGGGGCACTGATTCTTAGATTCCATCAGTCAAGCCCACCCAGTGGGAATGACAAAAGTCAACCCAGGGTTTCTGCTCCTCTGGAAGAGTCCCAGGTGAGTTCTGCCCACTCGAGCAATGCACTTGGGACTACCAGAGTTGATGGGGCAGTTGAGGTTCTCCTGTCCCATCATATACCATGGAGAGGTGAAGTCTATGTCAGCTCCCCTTAATTCTGTAACCCCACATTGTGGTGGGAGTGACTCTCTGTGATGTCTGGGGCTAGGTCACAAAAGGCTACATGGCTTCTTGCTAGCTGTCTTCACATGCTCTTGGGACACTCCATCTCAGAACCCAGCTATCAGGATGTACAAAGCTGGGTTATGACCAAGACACAAGTAGGTGCTTCAAGCCTGGCCCCAGACATGGCAGTGCAGAAGCTCCAATCACCGGAATCCCTCCTAGCATCTTGAGTCTTCCTCACTGATCAGCACTGTGGAGCAAAGGCAAGCCATGACCACTGGGTCTTGATCATGGAATTTGTGAGCACAATAAAAGGGTGGTTGCTTATGTCACTAGATTTGTGGTGGGTCTGTGGGCAGCAGTAGTAACTGGAACTCCATATCAGATGTAGGAGTTCAGATGTAAACACTGACATAGTGCTTACTGTGTGTGAAGGCCCTGTCTTAAACAAGATACTAATACTAATTTGCTTTATATTTACCTTCATCATAGCTCTGTGAGGCCTATACTATTATTGTCTATGTTTTACAGTTGAGGCAACTGAAGCTCAGAAAAATTAAGTAACTTGCCCAAAGTTGCACAGCTACCAAGTAGCGTTCAAATTGAAATGATCTATCTCTAGAATGCATACTCTTAGACCACTTAGTAGGTACTTAGGTTCTGTCCAAATCTTTGGTACTAAACTTTATGTAACAACTCTACCTAGGCCCCAGCATCCACTCAGCATCCTTTTTTCCTTTCTACCTTCCTTGCCTTGCTAAGATATGATCAGACACTCCAGGGAAACCCACCTATATTGCACACCTCAAGAAAACACTAATAGAAAGATGCTTTCTCCCAAGAAAAGGGCAAGTTCATTATGCACCTTTCAGACCAGCCTCATGGTGACTCCTGGTCCTGACCTGATTTTTCCCAGGCTCCAGGCAGGGGCTAATTTACATTGCTGCGGCCACGCATGCAGCTTGAGATTGCCTCCTGACCTGCAAGCCCTTGCTTAGCAGTCATTTTGTTTGGGTACATGTTGAGTTCCTCGAGTTCTTGTGTGCTTACTCAGCAGGCCTGCTGTCTCCAAAAGAGGACGCTGCATGACAGTGGCCTTCAAGAGCCCTCAGGAGCTCTTAAGTGTTGGCTTTGTTTGCTTCTGTAAACATTTAACATTTATGCACACCCACTAGCAAATCCTGATCAATAAAGGATAATGTTTTGTGGTCTTTTAGCAGAAACTCTTTCTTAAACTTCACTTCTGCCATTTAAAAGTTTTTCCTAAAACCACAGGGTCAAACTCTGATTGTGGTGCCATTAGATCATTCAAAAATGCTACGTAGATGTCTCCTCTATTCTAGGTATCAATCAAAAATGAACAAAACATTTCCTTTGGTTGATCCTTTCCAAACAAATAAAAGCCCTGAGTAAAAAGCCCTAGCTTCTTACCCACCTACTATTTTATTTGCTACTTATGTAATTGCCAGACGGGCGCCCAGATGGCTCATTTGGTTAAATGTCCTATTCTTCGTTTCTGCTCAGGTCATGATCTCATGGTTTGTGAGTCTGAGCCCCAATCAAGCTCTGAACTGACAGCATGGAGCCTGCTTGGAGCTCTCTCTCCCTCTCTCTCTCTGCCCCTTTCCACTTTCTCTCTCTCTCTCTCTTTCAAAATAAACAAACTTTTAAAAACTTTTTAAAAAGTAATTTCCAGCAAACATCACTGATTCTTCCCTCCATTCCCTCCCTCCCTCTCTTTCCACCCCTCTCTTTCAACTTTCCTTTCCTCCTTCCCTCTCTCCTTCTCCATCCTCTCTCCTTTCCTTTTTGCTTTCCTTAAACTATGCACCTATTGGGTTTAGGGTAAGACCTACAGGAGGTCACAGATACAAGCGGACACTAGGAGAAGGCTGGTATAGCACCTGTTTGATGTAAGCCACAGCATGTTACAAAATCATTAGTGGCAGATCCTATACACCTCACAATTCATTTCAAAGAGATTCCCCCATTCCTCCACTATTCACTGACCAGCATACAAATGTACCCACTAACACTGATGTTCATTCTCCCAAGACCTCTCACTGCCAGGAATATTAGCAGCAGGATCTGCTGTGGCAAGCTGGGACAGATTAAACAAGACGTCTGGGAGGGAGTACTCAAGTTCAGAGCACTTTCACTCTGCTTCATGTCCTATTCCTGTTTGATTCTATTTTCTCTCTCATACTCACTCTAACACAATGAAAAACGGAGAATGTGCCTTCAACCCCAGTGATCTTCATCCTGTCGTCTCTGAACATGGTTCTGTGCTGCTATGAGCTGTACATTATTCTAAAAGAATTCACATTTTAGAATCCCAAAAGGGAAGAGGAATGGCCTAAATGCTACATAACCCAGTACATGGCCTGACGTGGCTCAAAACTCCTCGTGTTAATGCCATTCCTGTAATTTAGAGGGCACATCCATCAAAAGGGCTGATGAATAGTATGAGATAACCCAATCAACCAATATGCAGTAGAGACTTGATAGAGAAAAGTCAGTCCAAAAGACAGCATTTAATCTACATGGAGGAAAGTTGTCTTGGGAAGTGACAAATATCACACTGTAAGCATATAAAATCCTCTTATGCTTTATACTGAGACTTTTATTTGCTAGGACGCCAAGAAAATAAATGATCACCTAGAGTGAGAGAGGTATTACTTAACACACTAAAAAAATGTAAAAGTGCGCAGAAAAAAAATAGACTCTACAAGGAGGATTATGTAATGGTGGAAATGTAAAAGGGAAGCAAATTTCCCAAAGTTCCCCAAAGGTCAAAAGATAGAATTTCAAGTTCTTCCCAAATTGCACTGACAAACTTTACCCTAAGAGTTTCCGAGTCATGGGAGGCCCAGTTTAGAATTGCAAGTATTAAGGCCTATCAATCAATCTCAAATGAGCAAATTTATCAGGATGCCAAACCCTAAATGCTTTCAAAAAAACAGGATGCTGGTGAGGATGACCATAATGACATCACTGATAACTACTATTATTACTACATCTACAACAATAAAACCTCAACAAACTGTGCTAAGTACTTTATAAATCTTAGTCCATTTAATCCTCAAGATAACCGTATTTGTTGGATCCTTTTTACAAGGGAGAAAACCCAAGGCACAGGGAGGTTAAGCACACTCTACTGACAACATGACAAGCTACCAGCTCTGCTGCAGGTGATGATAAAGAGAAAGTTGTCTGCCCCATGAAGATTGGTCCTTTGGGGAGTAATTGGGAGTCACCCAGGTTTTAGGGTGTAGTACTCAGCCTGACATAGTCAAGAATATCCTGTGTTGAGTTGACTCTGGGGTAATCAAGTCTGAAGGATGGATTTGAATCAACGTAATTTCACTTTCAGTTACAAACCAGAATACCAATTTATTAATGGAGATTCCTAAACTTCCACTGGTTCATGGCTTAGTAATTTTTTCATTGTGCTCCTAAGAAAAAGAGGAAACATTGGGGCACCTGGGTGGCTCAGCTGGTTAAGCTTCTGACTCTTAGTTTCAGCTCAGGTCATGATCTCATGATTGAGCCTTGCATCTGTCTCTGCCCTGGGGCCTGCTTAGGATTCTCTCTCTCCCTCTCTCTCTGTCCCTCCCCTGCTCATGCACACTCATGCTCTCTCAAATAAACTTTAAAAAAAGAAAGAAAGAAAGATCTAATCATTTATTTTATGAATTACTTAGGGCCAAACAATGAGAATTTATGTTCTAAAAACTTTTAGCTGTTTGAAAAAATTTGAAAATTGAATGAAAATATACTTACTTCATTAATTACTAATGTGATGTGAGTGCCTGTTGGGCTCTGCACTTTCTCCAACCTTGAAATTTGATCAGACACTGTCACCTTCATTCCCTGCTCCATGTTGATTTTTGAGCTGTACCTGCTTTTATCACACCAACTGCCAAAAACCCTGCTTTGGAAAGATATGACATCATCAAAAGGAATGTAGTGCAAGCTAACACTTAATGTGACTACTTGGAGCTGGTATTTCCTGCAGTGTTTGATAAATTGCAGCATGGCTGTGTTTCCCTTGAAAACAGAATATCCCATTCCTGTGACCTTGCTGTGGGAAACTGGGGCACCTCAGTGCGGTTTGGGAACTGTATTAATTTACACTACAAAACATAACTGCCAAGTGTACTGAACTTCTCACATTTTCTCCCCAGTAACATTGGGAAACCAAAATAGAAAGCCTTTGGGACCCAGAGTCAGTAAGGGGGACAACCTGGGGCTCACTAATCTGCTCTTTGATTTAGTTACTGCAATTACAGTATAGTCCAAGTACAGCGTGCATTAGTGGGCGTGTGTTTATTGTACTATTTCACTTGGATTGTACTATTTCACTTGGATATCTCAAACCCCAGGATAAAACAAAAAGTCGCAAGTTATTCTTTTCTATAACATTTGCTAAAAGGCAAAGGATTATTACTAACTACAACTCTTTATGAAATATATATGCATTTTTAAATATCTTTAAAATTTTTCATCACCATCTTACAAAAAGTATTGGGTTTTAAGTTTATTTATCTTGAGAGAGAGAGAGAAAGTGGGGCAGAGACAGAAGGAGAGAGTGATTCCCAAGCAGGCTCCCTGCTGTCAGCAAAGAGACCAAGGCAGGGCTTGAACCCACGAACTGTGAGATCATGACCTGAGCAGAAGAGTCGAACACTTAACCGATTGAGCCACCAAGGTGCCCCAACAGTATTGTTTTTTTAATTTAAAAACAAAACTGTAGCCATTTTAATAAGTAGGTAAGGAACAGTAGCAGCATTTTTCCTATTAGGAAGCTTGTATTTTCAGTATTTTAAACGTCAATAAACAGAAATGAGCTAGAATGGTCAAGTTAAAATAAGCCACTGTGAGATACCTCATTTGACCAATGCTAAACACGTTTCCCCTCATTTTAACATCCCTGAGGTCAGGGTGCATCTTGCAGTCGCTGTTGGCCTGGGGGAACAACACTGTTACTGCTCGCCACCTTCTGGCTGGATCAAGAAGTGCCAGCATCAAACCTAGCAGAAGATGGTGTCAGAGTTGCACTCTTAAGAGCCCATTTTAGGAATGTCTTAACCAATGTGTTTGCTTCTATTTCCCTTCTTACGTATGCAGCAGAGTGATATCCAACAAGAATTTATTTTTGAATGTCTAAGTTCTTTCAAATATATAAAATAGGACTAATTTCCATGCAAGTTCAGACTCACCTTGTACCACCAGCATCCCACCTAAAAGGCCACACTGTATCTGTCTGCCCAAGTTTTTCTCCCAGGCACAGACATTTGCTCAGTCTTTGTGCAAGCATGACCAGAAGTGCAGGGGAGTGAACTCCTCTGGAAGCAGCCTTTGAGGGTTGGAGGGCAGGACTGGTAAATAATTAACTCAGGCTTTTGTCAGTGGATAGACTGTGCTGCTTCAAAGTCCTAAAGGGATTGAGTTCCTACTGTCTACCTATGGCACTGACCTGTCTCAGCCTTATACTTGCCTTTTCCCTTCCCTGCCACTCTCTCTCAGCTCCCTCCCTCCTGCTCCCTGGAATCGCCTCTCAAACTCTGCACCCAAGTCCTTGGCTCAGGCTCTGCATTTGGATAGATCCAAACTAAGACTTGTGCCTTTTATTACAGACATATGACAGTCAAGAACTGAAAACCACCTTTCTTGGTTACAATTTCCATTTTGCCACCATATTTTTAAAATAAACTTTATTTTTTGGGTACAGTTTTAAATTTACAGAAAAATTAAGAATATAGTACAGATTTACCATATACCCCATACCCAGTTTCCCCATTACATTTTACAATAGTATGGTACATTTGTTACAATTACCAAATCAATATTATCATGCATAATCATTGATGAAGTCTACACTTTATTCAGAATTCTTCTGTTTTTAGCTACTATTCTTTTCCTGTTCTAGGATCTCATCCAGGACACATTACATCGTCCTGTTTCCATAGGCACCTCTTGGCTGTCACAGCTTTTCGCATTTTTCTTGTTTTTAATAACCTTGACAATTTTGAGTTCTGGTAAGCTGTTTTGTAGAATGCTCCTCAATTGGGATTTGTCAGATGTTTGTAAAGAAGACCAAAGAGGTGAAGTATTATTTTCATGACATCATATCCAGGGTCCATACTAATAAATGACTTACCACTGTTGACTTTGACCATGATCACCTGCCTGAGACAGTTTGTCAGGTCTCTGTACTGCAAAGTTACTCTTCCCAGCCACCTTTCCACATTATAAACTTTGGAAGGAAATCATTACATGCAACCCACGCTTAAAGGTGGAATCTCTTAAGTCCAGAGTATCTACATAAATTATTTAGGATTCTGAATGAGAGATGGTTTCTTCTCCAATTATTTATCTACTCAATCATTTATCAGCATGGACTCATGGATTATACTTTGGGTTATAATACATTATTTATTTTGTTGCTCAAAGGGTTCCAGCTTTAGCCACTAGATCTTTTAGTTGCCTCCTTCATCCTTTTGACATATTCTTATCATTGTGAGTTTTTTGTTTTTGTTTTAACATTTCTTTCCTTTCTGGTGCTACAAGATGCTTCAGGCTAATCTTGTATATTTCCTGCTCCAGTTTTAGAATCAGCCATTTCTCTAGAGCCCTAGCTCCTTTTTTTGGAGAACAGTATTAGAAGCCAGTATCTACAGGCCAGGTGTGGTCTTTGATACTAGAGTGTCATTGCTTTTAGGGTCACCTTAGCTGATAGAACAATGAAAAAAATGTGTTTACTAGCCTATGTATGTTCACTATCTAAATATATAATCATCTGTATCTTTATTAAGTGAAACAGTTTATACCAATGTCTGCAACTCGAATCCATTACGCCATAGATCATTTTAACCTCCTCTCCTTGCTATCTGTAACCCCACAGTTGAGCAGTGAAACTGGACTCTTGCCATCTGCTATTCATTTAATTGTTCAAACCTAGTACATAGTCTAGCACTAACAGAATTATTAACCCGTACTACTGTGAGAAATAACTATCAACTAGAGTACAGTGCTTATACAGATTCTTTTGCCTTTCACCTTACAGATTCATTTCCAAGGTTACTTAGATCAGAACCCTTCCCTTGAAACCTCTTCTATTAGGTGGTTTCACACATTTGTAATACAGTTAGATTATTTTATCACATCCTGGATTCCATCCAGGGATCTCCTCTCTAAATGAAATTTTTAAATATGCATACATTAAGACTCACTCTCTGTACTATAAGGTTTATGAGCTTTGGCATATTGTCCTATCTTCACCATTATTGTATCATTCAGAATAGTTTCACTGCCCTAAAAATTCCATGTGCTTTACCTATTTCACCCTTCCACCCTCCCTCAATCCTCTGGCAACCTCTTTTTAGCCTCTCCATAGCTCCACCTTCTCCAGAATGACATATAATGGGAATAATATAGTATACAGCTTTTTCAGAATGGTTTAATTCAGTTAGCATCCATGTTTTCTGTGGCTTGATCGCTCATTTCTTTGTAATGCTGAACATTCCATTCTGTCAACATAGCACAGTTGGTTTATCCATTCATCTATTGATAGACATTTTGGTTGTTTTGGTGATTATAAATTAGCTGTTAGCAACATCTGTGTGCAGGTCTCTGTATGCATATGTTTCACATCAGTTGGTTAAGTACCTACAAGCATGACTTCTGGATAAGACTATTATAGTTCATTTGCATTTATTGTGATTACTGTGTTAGGTTTCCAGCATTTTGGACTTCCTATGGTTTTGCCTTTTGGTTTTTTGTTTTGTTTTTGGTCTTCTTTTAAATTAAGAGGTTCCCACCCTCCATGCCCCCACTACTTTAAAAGTTACACACTCATTTTCTTTTATTGTTACCTTGAATGAAATATTTCTTACATGTGTATCTTTGCCAACCTCCTAAATCTACTTTTTAAGGGTCTAAGAACATTTGAACTCCAATTAAGCCTTCAACGTGAACCCTCTTTTGTCTTGTTTTTTAGATCCATCTTGCTTTTAATATCACAAATAAGGCATTATTTGTACTGTTGTAAGTCAATGTTCATTCAGATTTACCCATATTTTTTTGGTCACGATCCTTTCTTGAACTTCAGACCTTTCAACAGATGGTGGTCCTTCTGCATCACTCATCTTCTAAACTGAGAGTCTACTGATGACAAAACTACTCATTCTATTGGAAATGTCTATTAATCCTTACTTCCAAAAATATAGATTCACTGGGTATTGATTCTTGGTTAGTAGTTTTTGTTTTTCTTCAACCACTGATACGGGCCATCTTTCTGGCTTTCCTTGCTGCTGAGAAGTCAGTAAGCCCTACCATTACTCTGTTTTGGGTAATGACTTTTCTGACTACTTGCACAAATTCAACATTCTGCAGTTTTACACACACACACACACACAGTCTGTAACTCGCTTAGGACTTATACAGCTTTCTGAATCTGAAGGCTCATGTCTTTCATTGGTTCTAGAAAATGTCTTTATCTTCTCAAATATTACCAATTTCCAATTCTTTCTAAAACTCTTTTTAAGATTATGCTAGAACTTCTCAGTCTCTCCTCCACATTGCTTTCCTAATTTTTATATTTCTATCTATTTATCTTTGTGTGTTATCTACTGAGTAATCATTTGGCTCTATTTTCTGGTTCGTTCTCTCTTCCATAGGTTGACAAGGGATTTATTTTTATATAAAGAATTCTTATTCCTTACTCTTATTAAACACATATTAAATATATTCATTTTATATCTTATATCTGAAAATTCCACTATCCTAAGTTTTTGCAGGTCTGACTGTACTATCTGTTTCCCACTGGCTCTCATTCAGGATACCTTATTTGAGGCATCCCGTGATTTTGTGGGTTTGTGATTTAGGACTATGAGCTCACGTTCCTTTGGAGCTTTATCTATAAAGAGTGTCTGAGGACTACATTAAAGCTCTGTTCTTACAGCGTGGATATGCAGTTGCTTTAGCCATGAGCTCAGGGGCATTACCAGCTTAAGATGACTTTAAGAACTTGCTTTGAGAAGTTTTTAGACATCATGTAACATGAGAATTCAAACTACTTTTGACCTCTGAGAATGCTTTCCTTTCTTGCCAGTTCAGCAACAATTTAAGAACATTAAAAAAAATTATCCAACATTTTGAGTTATTATCAGGTTATTCAGAGTATCTACTTCACACACTGGAAATGCAAAGTCCCTAAAGTCTAATTCATGACATCACTGAAAGGCAACATTGATAAAGTAGAGGTAGAGCATCTAGATTGTTCTTCTGTTTTATCAAGCAAGGTGAAAGTGGTGAGTAGAAAGCTAGAATGGTTGAGGTTTTCTTTGGTGATGGCCAGGTGACATTATCAGGAAATGTGTCAGCTGCTCCTAAGAGAGACCAAGACGGAAGTTACTTCTTTCCCAGTAACCAAAGTCCAGAGAAGGCAGTCAAGAGCTGGATTATACTGTTTCCACAAGGTCATCAGGAATATTATCCTTACAGCTTTTCCTCTATAAAGATGCCCTATAGCCCAAGTAGTCTTCAACCATATCTACACTCCTGTCAGAAAGTAAAGGGTTAAGTCCAAAAAGGGCACATGCCAATCATCTGTCCCTCTGAAGAGGCTTGTAAAGCCAACTTCCCCACCTCCATCTGGCAATCCATGGCTCCAAGGAGACTGGAAGTTTAATCTTTTGGCTGGTCCCATTGCTGCTGGAGTAGAACTGGAGATTCCTGGATACTTGATAGGCAAATAGCAGTCTCTGCCACAGAACCTGAACATTTTCACTGTGTGAGGCTCCACATCAAGGGAGAGACTAAAATCAAGACGGTAATTTACTGCTGGAACAAGTCCTTAAGAACGTGGGAGAGAATACAGTCAAAAGCACAAAGGGAGGGTTTAAACTTGGAGACTAGACACATCTTCACTTGAGACTAAACGGAACAGAAAGAGAAGACAGGACACTGCGCAAGTATGGGATGGTTAAGACTAGAAACCAAGGGGATTCCTTGTAGCATGCAAATGACAAGGTCTCCTGTGGAGGTCACTGAATTGTGGTGGGAGGGGGATGCAGAAGGCAGAAAGCCTGGACCACCTGCTATGGGAATGTAAACAGTATAAAAAATGCTGTTATGTTTATATTTATATAAAATATAGAGAGAGATTATTCGCACTTGTCACTTCTGGTCTCATTACATAAGAAAACTGAATTTAAAGCTGGAGGTAATAAATGACAAAAACAATTTAGGCATTGATGACAGAGGACACTCTTCTTAACATTCCTTTCATAACTCTCAAAAAGTGCTTTTCATGTCTAGGGTTTTGTTTTTGTTTTTTTTAATTAAGAGACAGAGAGGGTGCAAGTGAACAAGGGTGAAGAGAGAGAGAATCACACAAGGGGCAGAGAGAGAGAGAGCAGGGCTCACCAGGAGTGGGGCTTGTGCTCACCCGAAACAGGGCTTGAGCTCACCCGATGCAGGACTCCAACTCATGAACTGTGAGATCATGACCTGAGCTGAAGTCATAACCGACTGAGCCACCCAGGCAACCTCTAGTACAACTTTTCTGAAGTACTTCTGAGCCACCCACCCCGGAAGCTCTGTGTCAGGTATGTGCCAAAGCAATGGTCTGCAACCTTGGGGAGTGAGGATATAAATTTAGGTTTGCAATGAGATAAGCATATACAATTCATTCACATCCTCTTCTTCCTCTAGAGATGAGGAAAATAAGGAAGAATCAATTTGATTTGATTATATAGTCTTAACTCCATTTCACTTCTCCCAATTATCATCCCAACTTTCCAGAACCATTTCTTACCACTGAATAAAGGGCTACCTAGCACTTGCTTAACACCCTTTCCCAAAATCCCTTCCTCTGAACACTGAAAGACAGCCTCTAGGTAGCCTTCTTGTTTGCTTTCCCTGTGTGGAATTAGATGAACTCAATGCTTAAGGATCCAATTGTATCCCCTCTGTCATGTCACAAATGCCTCACATGAAACAGAAAATTAGTGGTAAATATTACGGCAAAGTCTCCCCAAATTAACTAACCTGTAGAAATTTGCAGGTCACGTTCTAAATCACAACACTCATGTTAGGAGAGAGATGTTTCTCTGTTTAAATCAAGTTCAGTCAGCATAACTAAATAGCTGCCTGGGGCCTGGGTGCCATGTGGCCAGACAGCACTCATCAGCCAATTCCAGAGGCACCTGAGCTCTCCTTGAGCTCCCACTAAGAGCATTAGCCGGGCATGGAGGCAAGAAGATGATGAAGCAGTTTTCACACTTCCACAGATCAAAGTGGCATAGTGAGTATCTAGAACTACATCCTGCATGGGCTCCAAAGCGGAATAAAGCCTGCTATTTTCCATCACAGTAGGTATTACCCCCCACCATGCTCAAGCACTGTTCTCTCAAGAGTTGTGAGCGTTGCAGTGCTCAGGCAAATGCAGCACTCAAGCTTTTCACCTTTATTCTTCCCACAGCATTTCATTTTAATGTCAGCTAACAATAGAAAATCCAAGAAGGCAGCTCTCCCACAAAACCCATGGAACTGGCATGTGAGTGATAGAACTGACCACGCTTATATCAACCCTGCAATTAAAATTTCATGAAAAATCATTCAAAGTACATTGTTACATAGAACACATTTTTAAAAGCAGCACTGGCTCTTATGTGTGTAGAAAAATAAATATTCACTAACACGGACACTTCTGACAGATCAAAATGGGTCACAGCTGTTGTTACTCTTTGAATTATAGCAAAAATAAATTTTGCAATATAATCTGAAGGAAGTCCAGGCCCTCTAGAATTCATATTTTTAATATTCAAACCTACATTGAGTACTACATCATTCAACACAAATATTAGAGAAAAATATTACCCCTAATTTTTCTGTTAATGTCAATTTGACAAGGGTTAAGTGCTAAGATTCTAGTTCAGAAAACACCTTGCCATTTTTTTTACTGACTGAGATACAGTTTATCATTTTATGTGTTTATTATCTGTTTACAAAAAAGAATTTAAGGTGGACTTTTACAGTAATTGGGATTAACTGACATCTCAACAGTCTGAGACAAAAATTATTTTAACTAGAAAAAAAATTTAAGCAAAAATGGCAATAAACTGGAATCATTTAGTTATTGCTTTCATAGGACAACGTTTTATAAAAATTATTGCCTATTTCTTCTAAATAGGACAAATACTAGGATTTTTCCTATCAATCATTCCTTTAATAATTCTATTGCTAGCCTTATAAAATAAAAATAAATGATAATGTGACTACAAAACTTAGTTTGCAATTATCCACTGTAAAACCTCCTCACATTATTAAAAGACACTCCACATTTCCTCTTATATAGTTAAATGTGGACAAATAGTGAACAGTTTTATAGCTTAAAATACAAGTGAGGAAAACATAGACGTCTGTCATATACCAGCAGCTGGTTTTTATTTTTATTTTTTTAAGGAAATGCTATTAATTTAAAAAGGGAGTTCCAAGAAATGTAATAGGATTCCCAGTAATGATTTCTGAGATCTATGAGATTTGAAACGTAATTATAAAAGGCTAAAAGCCAAACACATTTCTACTTTAACCTTTTTCAGAAAATCCAGATGATCTGTCACATCAAGGAAGTTTGGCACATTACCGAGGCCATAGTCTTAGTCATCCTCAGAATCACTGTTCCTTCTTGTGGGGATAGAGCACCGCACCGAGGATAGCAAAGTGTCTTCAATTGGTTTCTTAGGGTTTTCCTCCAGATCTGTCTTGATTGCTCCAGATTCTGACAGTTTCCACTCCAACTCTACGTGACAAAGAAAAGCCAAATCACCTAAGACAGTCAGCACAAGACCCTTGTCCTCAAGCCCATCAAGCCAGTTTTTTTCTAAGCAGAAACTATGATCATCAACATTTGATGACAATTTTAGTGCTACAGTTATAAGGTGCCTAGAAGAAAAAAAAATCAGACCCTTAAGGAGGAAAACAAAATACTTTCAAATGCTTTTTCAGAAGATGAGATCAAATGAGATATTACATACACAGTAAAACCTTGGTTTGCAAGCATAATTCATTCCAGAAACATGCTTGTAATCCAGATCACTTGTATATCAAAGTTAATTTCCCCATAAGAAATAATGGAAACTCAGATGATTCATTCCACAACGCAAAAACACTCATATAAAAATGATTACAATACTGTAATGTAATATAAAATAATAAAATACAAAATATAAAGAAAAATAAACAAATTAACCTGCACTTAACCTTTCAAAACCTTCGTGGCTGATGTGAAGGAGACAAGAGAGGAGGGTTATGTATAGGACGACTTTCACTATCACTAATGGAATCACTGCTATCTATTGGCTCAATGGACTCTCTGCATGGGAACCATTATATATGCTGGCATGGATGTTGGCTACAGTACACTATTAATAAACTCTTGTCATCTACCGTATTTAATGTAACTGGTAATAAAGCAGCAGAGGAAAGGGTCTATATCTGCAGGCAGCCTGACCTAGAATGAAACAAAGCATTCCCAAGCTTACTCGTGTATGGAAAAGCAAAGGACAGTTCGTTGGTGCTTTGAAGTGACAAAAAATACACTAGTGCCAGTTGTGGTTCTGAAAAAACACTGATTTCTGCTAAACAGTGTGTCCTGAGACCAAGCATCTGAAATGATCACCCACAATCCCTCAGATTGAGAGAGAGAGAGAAAGAACTACCACTGGCTCAGTTTGATTGTGTGACATTCAGCATCATGTACTACTCATATTGCAAGACACTGCTCGTTTACCAAGTTAAAATTTATTAGAAATCCTTGCTCATCTTGCACAACACTTGCAGAATAACTTACTCGCAATCCAAGGTTTTACTGTATTTGAACCTACATGGTAATTAAAAACCAAAGACTAAACCTGTTTTCTAATGACTACCGCTTCTCAACTTGCACAGTTTTCCAGGAAAGAAATCATCATGAAACATTCAAAGGAAATACTTTTCACAGTCCTTCTGGCAATCTAATCATTAAGTCTAATTTTAGTTAACAAAAGGAAATTCTTAGGCCTCATGCCCGGCATCTCAGTCTACTAGAGTCAAAGGATAAATGTATGATGACATCCCAGAACTTACACATTTGTCTGAAGTAATAAAAGCAGTACCAAGAAAATAAATCAGTGACTAAAACCTCAGTTCCTGTATTTCACTTGTTTATTTATTTTGGGAGAGAGGGGAGCACATGTCCATGCAAGCAGGGGAGGAGCAGAGAGAGGGAGAGAGAATCCCAAATAGGCTCCACACTGTTAGTGCAGAGCACAACACAGGGCTCGATCTCGTGAACCATGAGATCAGAACCTCAGCCAAAATCAAGTCAGACGCTCAACTGAGCCACCCAGGTGCCCCTCACTCTCTTGTAATCAATGAAACTCCACAAGGATGTGAGGCCTCGTGAAGTGAAATCAAGGGACACATTTTGCATTTGCAGAAAAGACTCCAAGCAGAACTAAGGACTACATGAGAGACTACAGCAAACAGCAAATAGGTTTAAGTGATGCTCTGCCAATTAGATAACTCCATTAAAATATGACGACAACCACTTTATTTAAGTCATTATTAATTTAAAATGCTCCATGGAGATCATTAACACCAGTGTTTACAACTTCTAGGTACCTCAGTTGAATGTTATGAAAATTCAACAAATTTCTTAAAAAAAAAAATCTTTTAACTTTTTTTTTTCTTTTCAACGTTTATTTATTTTTGGGACAGAGAGAGACAGAGCATGAACGGGGGAGGGGCAGAGAGAGAGGGAGACACAGAATCGGAAACAGGCTCCAGGCTGAGCCATCAGCCCAGAGCCTGACGTGGGGCTCGAACTCCCGGACCGCGAGTTCGTGACCTGGCTGAAGTCGGACGCTTAACCGACTGCGCCACCCAGGCGCCCCCAAAAAAAAATCTTAATTCTGATTCTTGACTCAAGAATATATTTAAATCCACCTATACATATATACATACATATATGTTGAGGTGTACGTATTAATGTTATCATTCACTTCCATGCAATAATTATAAGTTCACTAATCCTCAAATTATTTCTACAAATAAAGACTGTAACTACTATCATATACCCCTCTCTGTCCCCTCATGGTAAGATTCAAAACACCAGAGGGGCACCTGGGTGGCTCAGTCAGTTGAGCAACCAACTTCAGCCCAGGTCATGATCTTATGGTTCATAGGTTCAAGCCCCATGTCTGGCTCTGTGCTGACAACCAGAACCTGGAGCCTGCTTCGGATTCTGTGTCTCCCTGTCTCTCTGCCTCTCTTCCACTCATGCTCTGTCTCTCTCTCCAAAAAATGAATAAACGTTAAAAAAAAAAAAAAAAAGAATAAGATGAAAACATATAGTTTAGAAATATTTAGAAATGCTGTATGCCTTTGAAGATTTGAATAATGTATAACTGATGTAATGTGTGTATGTATGTACACATGCTATACTTATCTCACAAGTATCTTACATAAAATAGTTACATAAAATAGTATGTAAAGTCACATTTGAACATTTTTTTTTTTAATGTTATTTATTTATTTTGAGAGAGAGAGAGCACGAGTAGAGGAGGGACAGAGAGAGAGACACAGAATCCAAAGCAGGCTCCAGGCTCTGAACTGCCAGTATGGAGCCCGATACAGGGCTTGAATCCATGAAACGTGAGATCATCATGACCTGAGCTAAAGCCAGATGCTTAACCCAATTTGCCACCCAGGCACCCCTAATGTTTTTTTTTAAAGCACAGGTGGACACATTATTTCAATGAGTGACTTAGGTGGAAACCCTTGGGCCTCAGGTTCTCTCTTTCATGCTATGAGTATGTACATAGTTCAACACCTCGTGTAACAGGTAGAAAGGAATAAAAGACACGTCCTTCAGGAATAAAAGGATATATCCTTCAGGAGTTAAGAGGCAGAATTCAATAAACTTCTAATTTAACTTAAAAGCCACTAAGACATTCAACTGAGAAAATATTCTTAAACATTTTTATGCATGTCAGTATAAAAAAGTATAAATACCAGTAATATGTTCATGTGAATTAAACAAAAAATGAATGCTGAGATCTTTAGTTGTAACTTAAAACATACCCAACTATAGGGGCAAATAAAACCTATTAGACATAAGTATTAAATATACATATTTTAAAGTCCATTGTGTCCTCTTTTAATAGAATTATTAGAGCCCAGTTGTAACTGCCCCCAGTGACTCATCTAATGAGAGATTAAATGTGCTTCTTTCCTTTTGACAACACACAGGGGCAAAGATGACTTTGACAAATCATCTAACACATGTCTGTTCAACAGAAACATCCCCTCATCATCTCTAACATGCACTGGTCATCGCTCACATGCCCTAGACCACCTCAAAGAAGCCCTTACCATCTATTGTCAGGTTCATGCCACCAAACACCAGAGGTCCAATAAATTGAGCCTTGATATCTCCTTCAAAGTAAACAAATATCGTAGGCAGATTCCTATCAGGATAATTAGGTATGCAGGTTGTTGAAATGGCTTTGATAAATTTGACATCAGGAAACTTCCTGGCAAGTCCACTGAAGTGCTGATTTATGAGGGCACAGAGGGGAATCCTGTAAATTAGAAATGGGAAACAACAGTGAGCGAGAAAACCTATAAAACAGAAATAGAAGCAACTGTGATTCTGCATTTATATTGGGCAAAGCTCAACTACCCTTCTACCCTATGTAAACCCTAATAGCTTCACAAATGATTCTGCTACTCCAGTCAAGATGATTAAACATTTTTTAAAAAACCTTTCTGATAAGTTCAGGGAAAATAAAGAACTCAAAATCTAAAATGCAATTTAATTTGACTCAGTAGTAACTCAAAAAAACAGCTTCAATGTAAAAGATTATTATTATGCCCACCTATATGAGAGAACATTCAAGATTCAGAAGGAGTGAAAAAGGTCAGAAAGTATTTCCTGCTTTTCAAAAAATTTCTACACAAGTACACAGTAGGAGAATGCAGCTGGAAGTGAGGCACAGAGGAACACCACTGCGTCACTTGCCTGGAACAATTATTATAAAGGTCACCCCCGACATCTACGAGAATGATTCACTACATGCAATTTTGAAATGCCAGAGTTTCTCTAGAAGGATAAATAAGGAATTCTTTTCAATAAAAACAATCTTCATTGCTATGATGTAATAAAAAGCATTCTTATTAGTCACAAATATTAATTTGAAAATCTAAAGACAAAAATTAGGCATTAGGTTTGGGCAAATCAGCAAAAACAAAATACTAGTTTAAAAAACAAACAAACAAAACCTCCAATGTGGATTAAGCCTGGGATATCCAAGGCATAAATTCAAATTAACATTTAAGGATAGTGCGTAAGGTCAGCTCACCCTTGTTTGTAAAGGTGCAAGATTACCCACAAGCCCTCACCGGCTTTAGTAACTTCTTGAACATAATCCTTTCCTGAGATCTCCAAAACTTCTCCAAATTTATTCTTTAGTTGAGTTGCTTTCCACTCAGCCAGTCTTTGCTGCCTGTACCACAGAAGGAGGAGAAAGACATCTTACACATCCAGCCCACACGTCCCACACACCTTTCACACAGCAACCTTTATAAAGATCCATGTTTATTTATTTGCCACATGGCAGATGTCCAAGACTAGTTCACTGAAATCTGCAAATTACTATTTAATTATATAATCCTTTCCAAATGTTATCTCGGTCAGAAAGTTAACTTTTCAAAAGACACACATTTTAGTGCCACACAAAAAAACAAACAGTCCCTCTGGGTGGCACTAACCTGTACATTTCAATAGCACGTTCATCTTCCTCATTAAACTCGTCTTCATTTTCTTCCAGCTCTTCCAAAGTCATATCTTCATATGTTTTCACTGAATGTAGTTAAGTTAGCAAAAACCAAAATATTTAAAAGATGAACAAACTTGCATTTTGTTTTTCCTCCTTTTCTTTTCTCCTAAAGATGTGCATGCAACACCAATAAAACTCACTCGGCAAAACCAAAATAAAAAATACTGAAGGTATTACACTAGTAAATAAGAACTTAAGTGTGTTTTAAAAAAGATAGGCCTATGTTGACATATGCAGCAGAACTGACTCTCCTACCTCCATGCAATTGTAGGGATATGAATGAGAAGTTTCCCAAGTTTATAAAACAAGAGAGTTGTATTTGCCTAAACTCACCTGGTCTGCTCTTCAAGCACACACACCCATGACCTGGAGTATTAACAATTCTGTCTCTGAGCACATGGGGGATACCAGTGGGTGTCCTCCCTGGCACACCTTCCCTAGAGTTAAAGGGATTATTACAGGACTTCTGGTTCTTCTCTTGTGAGTGGTAGGTAGGCAGCTCTCTTTCCTTTTAACCAACTGCTACAAAATCTCTATTTCGTTTTTACTGCCATATTCTTGCTTCTTGACATCAAATTAGATTTTTATCCTCCAACCCCAACTCCAACACTAAACAAATTGCTCTTATCAAGATCAACAATGACTTCCACTTCCTGATGGATGAGCAGCATTAATCCAACCCCCCACTGCCTTCTCTTTGAAAGATGGTCCTCCTCTGGCTTGCAGGATGCCTTCCCTCGTCCTACTTCTTTCTATGACCGCCCTTCCTTTGAACCTCTACTGATTTGACTCCTTTTTTTATCTATACCCACTCCCTTGGTGACTGCAACTCATGACTTTATGCCTCCAGCCCATACTTCTCTGATTTGGAGAAAAACATGGCCAACAGCCTACCTATCATCTCTACTGGACGAATAAAAATCTCAATGTTACTGTGTTCCAAAGAGAGCTCCTGATCCTAGCTCCAAACTGCTACTCACCAAGCCTTCCTCATCTCAGTTGGTGGTCACTCCATCCCTCAGGCTGCTCAAGCCCAACACCCTGCAGTCATCTTTCGCTTACTTTTCCTCACGCCCCTCACAGGATCCACCAGAAAAGCCTATTGGCCCTACCTTCAAATTATTTCCAGATCCAACCTCTTCTCACCACTTCCACCAACACCATGCAGGCTGGTCCAAGCCAATCATACCTCCTGCCTGAATTAGTGCAGTAGTTTCTATACTAAACTACTTCCTGACTTTCTGCCCATCTTGCATGCTCAGTAAGGCAGCAGCAGGAGGGTGCTGCCAACATGTCAATCCTCTGTTCAAACCTCTAGTGATTCCCACCCCACTAGACATAAAAGCCAAGGCCTTTATTAAAAGATACAAGGTCCTCAATGGTTGGACCCCTAGCTGCCTCTCTGAACTTACTACTCTTTCCCAGTCATATTGGCTTCCCAGATGATTCTCTAACATGCTCTTCACTTACTGAAGTAGCTTGATTCAACTCTTAGGTCTACTCAAAGTCATTCGTACTGAGGCTCTTTCTGACCCTATCTAGAATTACACTCACCCCTCCTCCCACCCTTTTGAGGCCTTTCCCTGCTTTATTTTCCTATATTTACTTATGTATTGCTTATTGTCTATCTCTCCCAATAGAATGTGAGTGCCATGAGGACAGGGATTTTTGTCTGGCCTGCACACAACTAAAGCCCCAATGTTTAGAATTACACCTGGCAGATGATCATTTAATAAACATTCACTGGACAAACGCTTTCTAATGAATCCATCTCTAAATTAGCTCTAATGTATAAACAGAAGACAGAAGTACTAGCCCCTGTGATCAATGGGACAAAAAGTACAACTCAAGTATTTTCTTCAGGTTTATCATGTGCCCATCTGACACAGACAAGAAATTATGGAAATGAAGGAGGCCTCTGAAGTCCCATTTCTAAAGCCCAGGAAGTTGAAGGTTAGAGAAAGCCTATGACTCGCCTGAGGTCCCAGAGTTAGTGCGCATTCCAGCACTCCAATCTCTGGCTCCCAATTCCTGCTCAGAGCATCCTTCCACCAAACCACTTAGAGACCTAGAAAGTTGTTTCTTACCCCAGAGAGAGACAGAACAAAAATGAATGTAAGCAAGCTCACCAACTGACTGCTGAAGGACACGCTGTTCCTCCTCTTCTGCCTCCTTTTCCAGGTCTTTCAAACTTTCCTTTGAGGGCAAGATGCCCTTTTTGCGTAAGATGTCATTCCACTCAGTGTCTGCATTGGGGTCCTAGTGCAAGTGGACCAAGGATACCATGAGTGCAAAGTCCACCATGGAGGGTGTCATACTGAGGAAAGGGTCGAATGCGAAAGGTGGAGGGAAGAGGAATTCAAACCAAATTATACTGTGACCTATTTCTGAGAAAGTGTCACATGACCCACAGCCCCTGTTCTTTTTCCTGTCCTTCACTGCACCTTCACTCTGCACCCCCCTAAACATACACACCCAGGAATTAGTCTTGGGTAAATATCAGGATATGATGCACAGATCAGTATCAATGCTGTACCAAGGCTGAGATGGTTTTTCAGTAATTTAATTACTGACTTGGAGTGATTCATTCAACAGGTATTAAGTACCCACTATATGTAAATTATTGTAATACATAGTAGGGAAGGATGGTGTCACCTATTTTACAGTTGAGAGAAAGAGGCAGGCAATAAACAAATAAATATACAGATATATATATTACACATTGTGGCAAGTGCAATGATCAACAGGCTGCTGACCTAGAGGGTTGCAAGAGGTCTGCATTCCACTGGATAGGCAAGTAAGAAATTACTTTCCAGGCAGAGGGACCAGCATGTGCAAACGGCCCAAGAGCAGAGATACGGAGTATCTCAAAGTTCTTAGTGACTGCAATACAATCAGGAGAGCCTGATGCTAGGCGGCTTCATTTTCTTTCACTTTAAGTTTTAGGCCAATTTCATTAGAAAATTCCAGATACGGGGGGGAAAGGAGGCCAATTTGACTCTATTTTATGACTGAAGAGAGAGACCCCAGGGCTGAGCTCTGAAAGCCAGGGAATCTGAAAGGGAGCACACTTCAACCTAAACACCAACATTAGGGAGAAAGAGGATGTAACTATCCACTCAACCAGCTCTAAGTGGTTTCAGGAACACAGGTTCCGCCACTGTTTCAAGTTACCGGACCTCCAGGTCGGCCCCTTCCCTTCTCAGAGCCTCAGCTTCCACATCCACACAAGGAGCCTATAACACCGCCGCTCAGGTGCTACGGAAATTAACAAATAGGAAGTAACCCTGCCAGGTGGGATGCGACGAGTCCTTCACAGGCTTTGCAGGATCTGACCTCAAGAAGAGAGAGCCCCCAAAGACTGAGATTTGGAGGGGTTACAACTGCGGGAGTGTGGAGGCCCAGCCCGCAGTTCCTCGAAGGGACCACGCCCGCCCTCTCGCACTGCGCGTGCGCCGGGCCTAGACTCGTGTGACCTCCCCGGCGTCGGTGGCGCCCAAGCGCTTCCCACAGTCCCAGCCCGGACGGTCCGCCGATGACACGCGGGGCAAACGAACTGCGACAGTCTTCAGGACTCGGCCCCCCAGGTTCTTTACCTGCATCTTGTCTGAAATCGCTTAAGCCAGGCCCGCCACGGTGCGCCTGCCCCTCAGCTCTTTTCGGCGCACGCGCGCAGCCACCGCCCAGCCTCTTCCCCCACCGCCGCCCTTCGTCCCGCCCCCTAGGAGTGAGCTGGGCGGAGCCAGGGTGTAAGCGAGGCCTCTGGGCCTGCGTACGCTCCTCAAGAAACCGGCGCAGAAGCTGTGCGCAGGAGCGAGGGAGGGTCTGCCTTCTGTCTGCCGGTGCCACTCGCTTCACGTGACCCGGAACCAGGTTTCGGTGCTACCTTATTAGGGCAGGTTTTCATCTTTGGAGAGTTGGGGGTGGATGGAGGAGGTTAATTCGAGGTATGCGCTATATATTGCCGCAGACCCAGTCATTATAAAAGAGGTCATGGCTTTTTCAGTCAGAAATAGAAATGTGTTTCAGTGATCCGATGTTAGAATTAAAAATGATGCAGGGTCGTCCGGTATTCACTGGCTGTCATTTCAGCGCAGGACTATGCAATTAATTCATATGGCACGTATTTATCGAGAGCCTGCTATGTACCAGGAACTATTCTAGGCTCTGTGGATAGAGCAGTGATCACAAGAGACAAAAACAGAAAGGTGAAAGTCATTTCACCTGGTTAAGCGTGGTACAAATTTGCAAAAGTGCTTAACCCGGTATCAGCAGAATCTTATTGTAAAATGCAGGTGCTGGGCTCCAGAGTTCTGCCTACACAGCACTCACAATTTGAGTTAAGAAAGCAATAGCCCTTTTGGGACACCTGGACTAACTTGCTGCCTCTCGGCAACCAAACAGACACAAATAATGTGTATCCACATACCTGTGGACTAGGCGTATGACTCCCAACTTTGGCTGTTCATTAGAACCACCTGGGAGTCTTCAAACATTGCAACTATTTGGGGGTCCATCCCCAGTCAAATTAAATTCCTGGAGAAGAAACCAGGAACTGGTATTTTCTTCAAGATACTCAGGTGTTGCTAATATGCAAAAACATTGCTATACAGAGATGTCCATTTTCTCCAAGTTCATGTGTAAAATTTAACACTATCTTAATTTTAAAAACCAATTATTTTCTGAGGCTAGACAGGTTGATTCTCAAAAGTTTTTATGATGAAATAAACAGCAAGAATGGTAGACTGAGGGGACAGCTAGCCCCTATCAGATATTAAAATAGTGTGCTATTGGTGCATGAATAGGCAAGTAGGTCAATGGAGCAGCAAGTTCAGAATTTATCTACAAATAGAGCCAAGTACATACAAACGTTAGTGTATGCTTAAGATGGCATCTCAGTCACTGGGGGAAGGGGTGGACTTTTTAATAAATGGTGTTAGGACAATCAGACAGCCACTTGAAAATAGATAAAATTGGACATGTACTTTATGGTTTATATCAAATTAAAAATTGAAAACTAAAAGTACTAGAAGAAAATATTGACAATTTCTTTATAACCCAAAAATGGAAAAAGTCTTTGATGACTATTACTAAAAATCCAGAAAATCAAGTGAAAATGATATACTTGACAACTTAAAGAATTTTTGTTTGCATAAGAATAATGAACACAAGCATGCCGCCTTTGGTGTAAAATAAAAGGTTAAATAAGAATACATATATGTGTGTATTCATATTTGCTTAATTTTGCAAAAATCACAGAGGAAATCAGAAATTAATGAAATGGCTAACTAGCAGTGAGGCAGGGTGCAGTGGAGACGAGGTGGTAGAGACAAAATTAGGAGAATCCTCTGATAAACTTTTATTTGGGAGGAGGTATGTTTTATGGGGCCTGAAACACTCAATCTTGGAGGTTCTCTTTAAGAATATGTCACTTAGGGGCACCTGGGTGGCTCAGTCGGTTAAGTCAGCTCAGGTCAAGTTCTTGCAGTTCATGAGTTCAAGCCCACATAAGGCTCTGTGCTGGCAGCTCAGAGCCTGGAGCCTGCTTCAGATTCTGCGTCTCCCTCGCTCTCTGCCCCTCCCCCGCTCATGCCCTGTCTCTCTCAAAAATAAATAAACATTAAAAAAAAATTTTTTTAAACAATGTCACTTACATGTGGAATTTAAAAAATAAGCCAAAAAATTAATAGCAAAAGATATACGATCTTTCTTACCTTAAGGAGAATTTTTTTTTCTTTTTTCTTTTCTTCTTTCTTTTTGTTGTATTTATGAGAGGATGGATGTTAGCTGAACCTATTATGGTAATCATTTCACAGCATATGTAAATCAAACCATTGTATGCCTTAAACTTATACAGTAATGTATGTCAATTATTTTTCAACAAAACTAGAAAAAAATTATAGGGAAAAAAAGAGTGTGAAGCGGTCCTAAGACCCCATTTGAGAGACTTTGCAAATTTTTGTTTAGGGATTAAATGAGATATCTCCTAGAATAATGCCTACACAGAATCGGCATTCAACAAATGTTTTTTAAAATGTCATTGACTATGATATGGCAGGAAGAGTAAGTTTATTATACTATCTTTCCTGTCCTTATAATTTGCTAAGTAATACAATATAAACCTACAAAAAAGGAAGAAATAAAGTATAATTTCTGTGTTGAGTAGAGATTGGCCTGTATAAATATTATGATGACATTTTGACCAAATATAAAGTTTAAAAAATACAAAATTATGAATATAAAAGTGGGCATGAAAGTAGACATTTAATTAGAATGGACAAGTAGTAACAAATTATGAATTTTATATTTTATCTATCTTTAATTTTTTGCAAATTACCAATTTTAAAAAGCTGACAACTACCACAAGCATCACAAAATCCAGAAAAATAACATAATATTTCTATTAATTAACACTCTGACATGTCTATATGATATCATAGACTAACTTCTGGCTTGTATGTATTGTTGAGGAGGAAGAAATTTCCTTCTTTATCCCACTTCCGAGCATTATTCTCCCTGGTTTAGGAATTAAACTGACACGAGACAAATTAACAGGAAAAAAATCCAAAGTTATACTAAGTGTACATGGAGGCCCAATACTGAAATTGAAGCCTAAGGAAATGACCAAGGCAGGCAGAGTTTATACACTGTAGACCAAAAGACAATACGTTTATAAGAAATTGACAGGATAAAGAAAATAGACGTTTGGGAGCTTTTAGTAAGAAATTCTAAATGGAATTCCAGCTAAGGTAGAAATTTAGAATAAAAAGTAACAAGGTTTATTTCCACAGCTTTATCAGCTTTAAAGTCTTCATCTCTAGTGATAAGGATGCCGTTTTACTTGTTAGCATAGGGAGAGTATTTTTCTTTCTTTCTTTCTTTCTTTCTTTCTTTCTTTCTTTCTTTCTTTCTTTTTTGATTTTGGAAAGAACAGTCTTTATTATCTCTGCATCTGATTGTCTCTGTTTGATTTAAAAAAAAATTTTTTTAATTTACATCCAAATTAGCATATAGTGCAACAATGATTTCAGGAGCAGATTCCTTAATGCCTCTTACCCATTTAGCCCGGATCCCCCCTCCGGTACCCCCTCCAGTAACCTTCTGTTTGTTCTCCATATTTAAGAGTCTCTTATGTTTTGTCCCTCTCCCTGTTTTTATATTATTTTTGTTTTCCTTCCCTTATGTTCATTTGTTTTGTCTCTTAAAGTCCTCATATGAGTGAAGTCATATGATATTTGTCTTTCTCTGACTAATTTCACTTAGCATAATACCCTCCAGTTCCATCCACATAGTTGCAAATGGCAAGATTTCATTCTTTTTGATTGTTGAGTAATACTCCATTGTATATATATACCATCTCTTCTTTGTCCATTCATCCATCGATGGACATTTGGGCCCTTTCCATACTTTGGCTATTATTGATAGTGCTGCTATAAACATGGGGGTGCATGTGTCCCTTTGAAACAGCACACCTGTATCCTTGGTTAATACCTAGTAGTGCAATTGCTGGATCATAGGGTAGTTCTATTTTTAGTTTTTTGAGGGACCTCCATACTGTTTTCCAGAGTGGCTGCACAAGCTTGCATTCCCAGGGAGGGTATTTTTCACATGAGAGATTTATTTCCTGCTTTCAGGGGGACAGAGGAGGTTTGAATGTCTTTATACTGGCTGTTTTCTAAGTAACTTTTACTTCAAATAATCAATATGCCAAAGGGGCATAATTTGGGGCAGGCTGCCCTTGGCCCCTACAATATTAAGTTCTGTTTCTTCCAGAACTACTTAAATACCTCATTCAAGGATAGACTCCATATGTAACATTCATATCATATTATGTTCTCTGGCCCTGCAACTTCACATCACATCACTGGGCGGGAGGCCAGTATTCACACAGGTCCTCTGTTTCCTGGATAGACAACCATAACTGTGGATGGAAATAACTGCAGGTATATAAATGTATACCAGTAAATATATCCCCAATTCAACTTTCCCTTAGCCAGATTCCAAAAATATGTGAGACTTCTCTAATAACATCTGACAAAGAGGTGTCATGGTGAATACAACTGGTACATAGTATACTAATACTGTATGTTGCCTTGGTAACTGAAATACTACAGGCAGAGTGAGGATTTTCTAAAATAGTGAACAACTTGGTAAAATTCCAATCAAAGCAAAGTACAATATTCCCTCAGTTTAAAAAAGAATTGCTCTTCTAGTAAATTTGGTGTATTACTAGAAAACCTCAGCTAAAACTGGACAAAAGTGTATGCTTAAATTTAAGTAGGTTTCACAGCTACATGAAAGCCCTCTGCCTTGTAGAATATCTAGCTTTCCTGAACCCCATGGATGCCAGCAGTATTCCTCTCCTTATTTAGTCATTGAGGTAACCAAAAAATTCTCAGTAATTTCTGAGATGTCCTATAGGGTCTGTCCCTGCCCTCCTTGGAAATCATTGCCGTAACCCAACCTTGTCAAGCTGATCTATTCTAAATCAACTTCACAAATCCTAAGGTGAACGAAGAGGACATTTCTTAAAACATAAGCAAAAGCTAAGAAGAATGTGGTGTTTCCCAAAGCCCAGGATCCTTATCTCATTAGTATAATATTCCCCAAAATGAACAGTTCACGCTTTCCATAAGTCCCTTTCTACTACACACAAGGAGATAGTTTTGTGAAGTATCAACACCATACAACTACTTCCAACAAACAATGATCGTGGCTTGTATATTAGAGTTCACACATTGAAAAGGCCAGTCAATCTCTTTTACCAGTCTTCTTAACTGCAAAATGAGAACAACAATCGCATGAGGGTCTTGTAAAGATTCATTGATTTAGTACTCAAAACAAGGCTGTTCCATGAAAAGGATGTGCAAAATGACCTCCAAAGGCCAAAGTATCCATAAGGACTGAAGGAAAAGGCCAAGTCCAGTTTGATGAGAAATGGTTTTTAAGGAGACCAGTGAACAGAAGCATGTCTTGGGAGGCTATGGGACCAGTAGATCTCTACAATGTCCCCTCTTGTAAAACCTGCTTTTATGTAGTCATGCAAGAGTCATGGAAGATCGGCGGGGAGGGAATATTTGAGAATCATAGACATATCTCCAGAGCAGATCAAGGACTTTATTTTCCCAGGGTGTACTTGATGGTGTGGTTAAACAAAAAGAGAGAATGGGGGGATGCTGTGCTCAAGAACGCTTCCGGTCATGGAGCAGTCATCATGGCAGATTTGTCCAAGATGGCATCAGTCAGGTTCACTCAAATGCCTAGCACGTGGTAGGTGCTCAGTGTTAAATGTTTTTATTATGCTTTATTACAAGGCTTTCATTACTATAAAATAAGTTTAGTACTTCTTAAACATGAAGTGGAACATCTCATGGAATGTTCTTGGCTTCACATTGTCTGACAGGATTGAAGAGCACCGCTTTACCTGCTCATTGTAAAATGGACCCCCTCACCCACACCTCACCCCAAATTCAAGTAGGATCTAAGTTGACCCACAGAGCTCTACTCCCTGAACACCAACTCTTATTTTTCCCTTTTGTTAAACAGCAAATATTCAGCCAAGTAAATTCGAAGATATAATTGGCTTTATTAAAACAACTCATGAATCAGTGGCATCCCATCTAGCAAGTAGAGGAGAACTCTGAGGTGTCTAAAATGGAAGGTCTTTCTAGAAGGATATGACAAGAAAGTTATTAGCAGAAGAAAAGAATAATTCCAGACAAAGTCACTTTCCCTCATGATAAGAGCAGAGGGTCTTATCATGCCGATTACCTTATTTTTGTTTGGGGGATGGAGAGGACCCATGTGGCAGATTCATTGGTGCCTATCAGAAAATTCCTGACTGGCCTATTAAAACTACATTTATGGGGGAGGTTGAAACTGCAACTGGATTATGTATTAAGCCCCAATTTGGGAGTTTGGACTAAGTGATGCCATTTTGGGCTTGTGGTTTCCTTTTTAACACTCTGATATCTGCTCACCAACCATTTGGGGCTCATTGACCTTTTCACTGTTTCTCAGGCCATTCAAGCTGCAAGGAGTGAAGTGAGGATTCATGTTTCATGACCCTCCATTCTGATCACTCTAGACTCCCTTCGCTTTTTTATCAAACTTGCACACCATACCCCAGGACTAGTTACATTCCATCCCTTGCCCACTTGGGGCCCAAACACCACCAATCTGACTCACTTTGCTTTACAATTATAACCACACACTCCCAGTGGGCTTCCAGGACTTCATCTACTGGTCTATCCACTCTTCCCTTTATTAAAAAGGAAACCATAGGCTCAAAATGGCATCAGTTAGGTTCAGGCCCCAACTCAGCAAACCAAGACAGTTTCCACCTCCTGTGAATGTAACCTTTAGCCAGTCAATGTAGAATTTCCAGGTCAATACTAGGAAAATTTACTGATACACCCCTTCTGCTCCCCTTTGAAGGACAAACCTTGCCTAAACAATGCATTCCTTGCTAATAAATTCCTTTCTTTTTTTTTTTATGCCCTCTCTCTGCCTTTAAAAATCTTCATTTTGTTTTGCTCAGAGGGGCTCCCCTCTACTTGCTAGATGGGATGCTGCTGATTCATGAGGTGTTTTAATAAAGCCAATTCGATCTTCAAATTCACTTAGTTGAATTTTGGTTTTAACACCCTATCCTAGAGAACTATTTCATACTTTCTCTTTTCTCAAAATCCAGTTGCCTTGTTCCTCTCCTGATTCTCAGAAGATGATCTTGAATCTATTATACCTAAATAAGAAAAGCAATCAGAAAAGACTCTCCCATGCTCCTGCTGGCAGCTCTACCCATCCACATGCACTTGAACCCATTGACTCTACTGTCCTTCCTTCTGATTGTCCTGTCTGTGCTACTGAGAAAGGAGAGCATTGCCACACCCCTTTGTGCAGTGGAGCCCCTAGCCATCTTTTATCCACAGTTGGACTTTGTTCCAGCAAGCAGACTCCTCCCGCTCCCCTACCTACTGTGTGTTTTATCCTCTCTAGTGGCTCATTACATCAACACATAAACGTGCTGAAATATTTCCAGTGTTAAAGACAAAAGACCCTCTTTGACCCCACATTACCCTCCAGCTACAGAGCTTTCCAGCAAAGCTCCTGGAAGACTGTGTTCATTGTGTCCACCCCCCCCCCCCTTCTATTCAACTCACTTCTGTCAGGCATTTGTTCACCCATTAAATAGGCTTTTGTTGAGGTCACCCTTGACCCCCATGTTGGGAAATCCAATAGCTCATTCTCTATGGACTTCTTCCTCTGATCTCAGTAGACTTGACTCCGTTGCTCACTCTCTCCTTCATGAATCCCATTCTTTGCTTGGCTACTCCTACTCTCCTTGATTCTCCTATCTGCTGCTCCCCTCGCTGGGTCCTCTTTTCTTCCTAAGCTCAAGGCTGGGATTTCACAAAGACTCTGTCCTCAGCTCTCTTCTCTATCTATAGAGATGGGGGATCTCAACTGATGCATGGTTATAAGTATAAATGCCATCTATATGCTGAAGTCTTCAGAAATGAACTCCCCCTTGGTCCTCCCCTGAACTCCAGGCTCATAGATCCATGGTGTACCTGGATGTCTGTTGGGTTCTCAAATTTAACAAGTCAGCCCCAGAACTTGGGGTACCCCACCCCCAGTCTTCTCCCTCCAGTGTTCATATCATGGTAGCATTAGGCTCAGCCCCGATGCCTCAGTTTCTCTTGTATCCCACATGTAATCCAGCCTTAAATTCTACCACCCCCTCTCCCTTCCTTCACCCCCTCACTCCTATGAAGCAACCTTCATGCTCTCCTGGACACTGCAATGTCCCAATGGATCTTCCTCCTGCCTTCACTCTACTTCCCACTCCATGGTCAAGTCTCCTCAGAGAAGAAAGGGACCTGCCCAGTTATAAGGTCAGATCATATAATTTTGGCAACCTTCCTTTGGCTCCATATCATAATTAGAGTAAAGTCCAGAGTCTCTATATGCTCAGGCCCCTGGCCCTCCCTGAGTTCCCTGCCATTTTCCCCATCTTCATGCTCCAGCAACACTAGCCTCTTGCTGGTCTGTGTCCATACCAAGCATGATTCTGTCTGGACTTTCGCATTTGCTGTTTCCTCTTCCTGAAAAACCTGGCCCCAGATCTCTGTGGGGGTCACTTTTTCACTTCTTTCAGTTCTGTGCTCAGATATTAACCTACAGAAGACTTCTCTGTGACTCTTTCTACAATGATTCTCCCCATTCCCTGTCACTCCTGACCCTTTTTTTACTTGTCTTCATAGAACTTATTTGCCACGATGTTTTAGAGTAATTGATTTAATGATTATCTGTGTCTCACATCTGTCTTTTTTTTACTATGTCTCTGAAGCCTAAAACAGTACTTGTCACATCACAGTCTGTTAGTAGATGGGGATTCAAAGTGATAGTGGCTTTCAAGCTGGGTTCTAACAACGAAATCCTTTCTCTTTCACATCAAGGCTGTATTTTGTGGTGATAAGGGGATGGGGTGAGGGTTCCAGTTAGCAGACTAGGGGTTGTGTGGTTTGAACTGCCTGCTGGTACCAAAGGAGAGAGCACTCACCCTTCCTTATCAGCTTACAAAGTTGAGAGGCAGAAGGGGGAGAGGATGTGGCTTAAGTTAGCATAACATGATTTTCTTCTCCAATCATACTGCTTGGGAAGACTCATGCCAGAAGGCACAGGAACCTACTTCTGGGATGCTGGCCTTCTTTCAGGTCGATCAGCAACTGATGAACAAAGTATAAAGGAAGATATATTATTGTAATGTGAAATAAAAACCAAAAAACGTGTTTTGATTTTGGTGTGTTATTGCAGTCATTTGTGATTAAGCAATTGCTTATGCATACCTGAATGTGCAATGTGATGGAAAGCAGGCAGAGCTGGAAGGCAAGAGACCTTTCTCACCTTCTGGATTCAAGCTGCTTCATAGTAAAAGTTACATGATAATTTAAGCACTCTGCAAATGTCAGAAGGCCATGCATGTCTGGGTCATTGACCATTGTCTGGTAATAACATGTGTGACCATTTTTCAATTTTATACAGAATTTGCTTTTAAAGCCTTTTCAATATATAATAAATATGATATGATCTATTAGCGCAGAAACCATGTGAAATAGCAGGTATTTCATTTTATTGGGTTACCAGTCAATGTCTCACAGCTGAGGACAGGGGAGTGGGGAAGAATATAACATCAAGGTCTTCTGAAACTAAATCCAGGGCTATTCTCACCGTGTGATTATGTCACTAAAGTTCCCCGTGAAATTTTTATTGACTCGAATTCATACAGGAACAGGGGCAGGACTTATCTGGGGTGTTTGTTTGTTTGTTTGTTTGTTTGTTTGTTTGTTTGTTGAGACTCTAGAATCCATCTTGTAATAATAAAGCTCCTTTGTTGTGTCAAATCATTCTCAAGCCTCACAAGTGCTTAAGATTCCATCACCAAGGCTTGGGAATTGAGTGCAAAGTCTTTGTTATAACTTAAAGTATCAAGATGAGTCATGGTACGATAGAAGGAAGGAAGGTAGAGATTCAGAGATTGTTACTGTAAGTCAGTCTCAAAATATAGTTCGGACCTTACCATATTGAACTCATCCTCAGTACTGATCCCTTGTTAACTCACTTCTCTAGACTCCCAAGGAGACTTCCTCACAGCAAGGATAAGCCATGCTAGATTCTGACTGCTCCCCTGGCAGTGATGGTTTCAGTGCAAGGATAAGCAGAGTAGGGCCTTTCTCAGTGCATAGAGATTGGTGCTGAAAGCCCAGACAAAGGCCAGAGGGAAATAAACTCCTCTTATTTTAATGAGCGATCAGTTGGGGCTAGACACCTCCCTTGGACCTTCTAAGATGTGGGTTACCTGCCTTTGCATTTTATTAACTAGTGAGATGTCTGCTGACACTATGGACAAACACGTTTACCCCTGTGCCACTCTGAACAGGGAACTGGAGAAGCCTGCATGGCCATCATGGGTCGCCAAGGAAACACAGTTTCTAGGAGCTTGGAGATGACCAAGCTCAAATCCCTGTGCTGGATGGAGTCAAGGAAGGCTGCATGTATGGTGAGGCATCTCTGGCACTTGAGAGGTGTTGAGGCTTCTGGGAGGTGTAGAGACCAGTGGGGATAGAAGTTGAGCCAGCTCTCGGGGAGCTGTTCGGAAAGGCTGCTCACCATAGACCTCTGAAGAGCTCTTGTGGATGCCAGGGAGTACTAGCAGGAAAAGCAGCAGAGGACACCAACTGCTGGCTGTTAGATAAAAAGATACTTACCCTTCCCCCATTGTTATTCCCAAACCCAAATGCCAGAGGAGTTAGGTGCCATTAAAGAGCAAGTGGTGGTATCCAGACCCAGGCCACCTTCTCCCCTTTCCCAAGACACCTCCTCATGCATGCACTTGGAAAAGAAAGAATGGTATTATAGGCCGCACTGTGTCCCCCCCCCCAATTCATATGTTGAAGTCATAAACCCCGGTACCTCAGAATGTAACTGGATGTGGGCACAGGGTCTTTCAAGAAGTAATTAAAGTTAAATAAGGTCATGAGAGGGAGCCCTAATACTGTATGACTGTAAGCCTTATAACTAGAGGAGATTAGGACACAGACACAAAGAAGGAAGACCATGTGAAGACTCAAGGATAAGATGGCCATCTACAAGCCAATGAGAGCAGCACCACAAGAAACCAATCCTGCCAGCACCTTGAGCTCAGACTCCCAGCTTCCATGATCGTGGGAGAGCAAAGTTCTGTTGTTTAAGCCTTTCAGTCTGTACTTTGTTACAGCAGCCCCAGCAAACTCATACAGAGGGTGTGAGATCTAAATTAGAAGGGCAAGGGTTTAATCCAGGCTGGACTTAAATAACTTGGTATATTTAGGAAACGTATATCTGCCCAAGAGATAGGGAAGGGGAATTTGAAAGAGCACAGTTAAAATCGGGTAACTGACATGTAGCAGTTTGAGTCTTTTCAACCCCCCATGCGTTTGGACTATTCACTCCCAACCCCACGTCTGCCATCCTCCTGTGAATTGAAGCAAACACTGCTTTCTTTAAGGCTGGAGGGGAAACTGGGTCTCTGTTCTCTGCTAGTTCCCTTGTGAGAGGGCCCTGATGTCCAACCTGGGCTGGTTTGGGTGTCGGAGGTGCAAGGCGAGAGGGCCAGCAGTACAATGTCTTGAGCTCTTGGGTGATCCCCTGCTTTTTCTCTTGTCTGCTTTGAGAGCTGACCCTGGCCACTAAGGCACTTGAGTCTTTGGACCAGCAGCCTCTAGGTAGGTAAGGAAGCAGCTGTCACCTGCCCTGTCACCAGCTTACATAGCTGCATAACAGACAGAAAGGGCTCTGCACCCTGAAATAAACTACCCACATTACCATGCAAGCACCAGTCCCCTAAATTGATTAAACATCGAATGTTATCTTGTAAGTTACCGACTTCTTCCTTGACTTTCTTTATGCTGACAACTACAGATATGTGATGGCTTTTGCAGAGATGTTCATTTTTTGGGGAAACCACAGTTTTATTAGTTTATTTTTTATTGAAGTATAGTTGACACACAGTATTACATTAGTTTCAGGTCACAATCTGGTGACTTGACAAATCTATTCACTAAGCTAGAGAAAACCACAGTTTTTGCAACATAAGCAGAACGTGGTGTGCTGTGTGCTTGCGTGTGTGTGTGTGTGTGTGTGTGTGTGTGTGTGTGTGTGTATAAAACCTGCATACTGCTCTCTGGGCTTCCCAGATCTGTCATTAATTCTGGAAAATCCTAGTCTCTTTTTTTCTCTTTGTTTCATTCTGGGTAGTTTCTCTCACTGTGTCTTTCGATTTACTAATCTTTTATTCTGCAGCACTGACCTATTAATCTCATCCAGTGCAATTTTCTTCTTAGATATTATAGTTTTTTATCTCTAAAATTTGACTTCAGTCTTTTTATCCCTTCTGGGTCACTCCACTTCTCTGCATATGATGCTCAATCTCTCCCCTTTCCTCATGGTTTATCCTCATTTATTAGTCCTTTACAGTCCTTAGAGGAAGTGGCACTAAATTATACATCTTCAAATTGCCATGTTTGCCAAGAGCCCAGACCTTCTGATTTTGAATTAGGAGACAACTGATTGATTCGCTGATTTCTTGGCCAATGATAGAACGAAGAAGGGAGGTTGCTGACATTGCCACGAAAGTGACCCAGTGAGTAGAAGGGATTGTTTCCTCCTTCATGCAACTATGAATGACGCAGTCAAGACTGGCCTCCTGCTCCAAACCCTGCCACTTCTACAGTAAAATCACTTGGTCTTTAGTTGCATGGTGTCATTGCCACTTTTATAAAGTCACCCAGGTGGCCCAGTCTTGGAGAAGTGTCAAAATCCAAGAAGCACAGTCAATATATCTACAAGGAAATCCAAAATGACTTTGCCCTGTCTTGTATTTCTTAAATACCAGACAGAAACATGTTGACCACAGGGACACTTATGAAAAACCCACTTTCTAGCCCATTAATTGCTATACTTTTGTAGCTACACCCACAATTCTCTTTTCAAAGTAGCACAGAAAACACACCACCTGGTACCACTTTTAGACTTTTTGTCTTTTTTATACCCATTTCTTTCCAATTATGTACACCACCACCCCCCCCCCCCCCAAAAAAAAAACCAAGAGAATAAGTTGAGCAAGGCAGGAGCCTCCTCAGGCTGGTTAACTCAGAACCCTCTTCATGGTAAGGGCTGGGTGGAAGACCAGGGAATCAGAATCAGAACACAATTACATTTTCCCAGCCACATAAATATTCACAGTGGCGTGGTCAACTTCCTCTAATTCTGGTCCTTTGGAAGTTTCCTTCAGTCCTTTCATGATGATCTTTCTCCTGGGGCCTTCATGTTTTCATATTTTGTGCCCCATCCCAAATAAAATCCTTTTTAGTAAGTTAAATGTGAAGGGTAAGGCTAATTATCTTCCAGAGGTATTTGCATTTTTAGGGGCACACCTTTAATTCAAGGTCCTCTATGCCCCAGCAAGCCTAGGAATGGGGCTGAGATATTATCCATCTCTAGAAGAAATTAGTCCATGGAAATAACCATCCACCAAGAGGCATATGGAGAACTCTGGCTGAGGTGCCCCAGGGATACATAAACTGGAATTAGAAAATTGTGTTAAAGGAGCAATGGTTGAGTTCCTTCTTCTTCTTCTTCTCCAGAGAAATACAGCTCCTGAACTCAAAAAAGCATGACATAACTTGGAAAGGGCTGCTCAGCATTATGCTTGGAGAGACAGCTTCTGCAAGTTGCTAACTGGTCAAATTTATGCACCATTTATTTTCATTTTCCTCTCATCCTCCAGCCCTAGTGAGGTCATTTGATTCTCTAAAATAAATGAGGGATGAAGATTCATTTTGTCTTAATGTACAGAGAACCTGGATAAAAAACCTCCTAGGAATTAATATAAGGCAACCTGTTTATTGTTGAAGACACCATAGGGAATTAGATGCAACTAAGGGTAAAATGAAAGTTCAGAACTCATATCTTCAAGACAGCAATGAGCGGGAGACATAGCTATTTCACAAGTCAATTTAAAAGTAATTACATACATTAGATGCTTAGGGATGGAATCCTAACTGAGGCATGAGCTGCTCCTTATTTAAGAATGAGTATCTGCCAAGTATTATTCTGTGTTTTACAAGTATCTTTAACCATCAAAGTTATTGTACAAAAACAGGTGATCTTATCCTTCCTTTATCTATGAAGAACCTGAGGCACAGAGAGGTCAAATGACACCCCTAAGTCATATTATGGCTAAGTAGATCTCTGTTCCAATCCATGTTTTCTGATGTTAAAACATGGTTTCATTTGTCCCACTTCATTAATCCCACGTAATGAAATAACTGTTTTGAAGAGATAGTTATACTCTCATATTCAATGCGGCATTATTCACAATAGCCAAAACATGGAAACAACCTAAGTGGCCATCAAAAAATGAATGGCTAAAGGAAATGTGGTATATATAATGGAACATTATTCAGCCATAAAATATCCTGCCATTTGCAGCAATATGGATGGGCCTTGAGGGCACTATGCTAAGTGAAATAAATCTGACAAGGAAAGACAAATACTGTATGATCTCACTTATATGTGGAATCTAAAGGCATAGAACTCATAGAAGCAGAGTAGAATGGTTGCCAGGGGCTTAGGGGTGGAGGCAGTAGGGAGATGTTGGTCAAAGGGTATAAACTTTCAGCTATACAATGATTAAGTTCCAGGGACCTAATGCACAGCATGGTGACTATAGTTGATAATACTGTATTGTGTATTTGAAACTTGCTATGAGAATGTTGCTTTCACCTTCTCACTATAATGACAACAAAATAGCAATTATGCCAGGTGAAGGATGTTACCTAACCTTATTGTGGTAAACATTTCAGATATATACAGGTATCAAATCATCACACTGAACATCTTAAACTTACACAGTGTCATATATTGAGTATATCTCAATAAAGTTAAGAAAACAGAAAACAAAATCTATGGGCTTTTGCCATTTTACCATCCCACTTTTTCTCTGGCACCTAAAGGTGGTATATTAATTTGATTCATGTTTTCATAATTTATATGAAATATATATATTTCATTAATTTGAATCAAATATATTAATTTGATTCATGTTTATCAGAAAGGACTTCTAATTTCCTGTACCACCATTTAAAATTGTAGATTGCAGGATTTGGGGCTACGATTGATTATCCATGTTTTATTTCTGTTTTTGCAGCACATAGACTCAGATCTATGCTGCGTCCAACAATTTCTCAGGATTATGATAAGAATTACAATTCTATTAGTATCACCCAAAAAGAATATGATTCTTAAGAAGAAACTTGACCTCTCAGGGGGAGAGTTGTTCTTCCTTAAGAATACTGGTGAAAACACAGGGCCAGTGCTTACCACTTAACATCTGAAAAGATGAAGTGTATTAACTCTGCTTCGACTACTGTGGAAGGAATATTTCATTGCACAGTATTTCCTGAATTTGTAGAAGCATTTTTCAGGCTTCTGGACTCACTTTAGTAATGGAGGCACCTTGATTCATCTCAAGCATATGGCCCTGAAAAATGACACTGTTGTTCCTAACTGCTGAAATGAGACTTTCTCCTGAGTGTTAACCATGGAAGAGGTCTGAACTCGTTTCTGAGGCTTCATTAATCGGTAAGTGGAATAGGAAAAAAATCTATCACAAGACCTGAGATCTTGCACAACTGCAAGATTGTGATTATTTCTTGATAGTTAAGATCCAGAAAAGAGAGATGGGCAATAGAAGATAATGCAATGCTGGGGGACCATCTCTCTACTTCCAGCCTTTCCTTAAAAGTGTGTAGATGTGTGGGAGCTGGTAAATGGTTTACTAACGCTGAATGATTCTATATGTACTCTGTTTTATTTTTCACCTCCGCACTGGGCTCATTTTGACCCTTCTACCAGGAATCCCTTCCTCAGCCCCCACGCCCCCTATACTCACCTTCCCCACCTTTGCTTGGCCAACTATTATCCAACTGGCACACTCTTCCAGAAGCCTCCACCCATGTTGAGATGGTGCTTCCTTCTGTTTGAGTGCCCATCTTATCTGTGCACCATTGCAATATAGTATGTATCTGTTTCCCACCCTGAAATGGGAACTAATTTGGGGCAAAGTCTGGGCTTCTGCTTGTTCTTTAAACACAAAGCATAGAGCTTAGCATGAAATAGGTGGTCAGTAAATATTATGAATAAATGACTAAATATATGAGTAAATCCATTACAAAGCTAAACACCAAAGGTCATTCAAAAATGTCAATCAAGAAAAAACCAACACAGTTTTATTTCTGGATGGGAAAGTGCCTGACCTGCAGGACACATGAGGCAGGGGCAATCTAAGGCTCTGAAGATATGTCTTCTCAGGGACTGAGACCCAGGGAAACAGTTAGGGGCCAGTGCTCCAGCTGTTCTTCTAGGAAAAACTGAGACTAAGTGAGTGAACATGAAATCATCCAATGAGTTTCAACTGGGACAAGAATAACTTATAATAGATTTAGAATAAGCTAAATGTTGAGCGTGCCCTTAAAGCTTTTCTGGTTTCCTTCCCCAGCAATTTGTTCACCTCATCTCACTGCTTGCCACAGGCAGACTGACCTGCTGCCTTCTGCTGCTCTACAACACGCACTCTGTCCCTTGGCACATCCTGGACCCCACCTCGTCTAGGTGCATCGCACTCTGGGGACAAATGAGTCAGGGCACCAGGGATGACGGAGAGTTGTAGCTGGAGATTCATGTTGCCCAATGACCTTGATCCCAAGTGTGCAACTTCCCCCAAAAGGTCAATAGTTAACACCATGCCCATCACCCAGAAAGATATTAAAAATCAGAGATAACTGTCATCCTAGCTTTGTCATAAACCTTAATAACAGAAATGCCTAATGGGGCTCGGGGTACTCCCCTTCAGAGAAAAAACATGGAAATGAAGTGAATCCAGAAAAGGGAAAAAAAAAAAAAAAAAACAAAAAACAACTGACAATATAAGTATGCTGTCAAGCCACGCTTCTAAAACACATTCCAGAATGCACTGGTCCTTTGAGAGGTTGTATGAAAAATAATCCCAAATCAAATACATTTCGAACCCTGTGGATCATGTTCCTTTTTTGACTATTTATAATGTATTTCAGTTCGTTAAAGGTGTCAAGCTCTTTAATAAAAATTACTCTTGTTCTATGCAGTGTTTGCCAAACTGATTTAGCCATGGAATCTTGATTTCACATAAAAATCTAGTAGGACCCCAAAAATTACACTTTGAGAAATGATGCATCACCGAGACTAGTTTCTTCACACTGTAATAATGACTGCAAATAACAACTTGCAGTTAAAATCATGGACTTTGGGGCAAGTATATCTGGGTTCAGGTCAGTTTCTGCTGCTTAATAGCAGTGTGTCCTCAGGAATAAATACACAAATAAATGATAGTAGCTTTCATTTAAAACTGTATGATGTTAAGGGGCACCTGGCTGGCTCAGTAGGTTAAGCAGCCAACTCTTGATTTCAGCTCAGGCCATGATCTCACAGTTGATGAATTCAAGCCCCACATTGGGCTCTGCACTGACTGTGGAGCCTGCTTGGGATTCTCTGTCTCCCTTTCTCTATGCTCTTCCTCTCCTCATGTTCTCTCTCTCTCTCTCCCTCTCTCTCCTCTCTCTCTGTCAAAAATAAATAAAACCTTAAAAAAAAACCTGTAGGATATAAAGACAAATGTTTACACATCAGTAAGCAAAGGAATATGGAGAGTATAGGTGTGTTCATCAAATCCACATCAAATCCTGATCCTGAGTTTGGAGAGACTAGTTTTTAGGTAATTAACAAGCAAGCAATCAGGGATCTCTCAGTCACTCTCCACAATGGGCTTGTGCAATGGGGAATATAGAAATTTCACAAGATGTAGTCTCTATTCTTAGAGATTTACTGGGGGAGAAAAGAAACAGTGAGGGATAAATGATGGCACAAAGAGGCTAATATGTTTCTCAGAGTAAAAACTTGCCATTTGGGTTTAAAGGAGGAGGAAATCAATGGACTGGAGCTGAATTTGCAGAGACAGGGAAGGTGTGGAAGTTCGAGAAAAGAGGCTGTCCCAGGGAGAAGTGTGAGTGGAACAGGTTTAAAGTGGGGATCAGCTCAGTGAGTGAGAATGAAGAGCAGAGGGGCAGGTGAGCAAGACTCAGGTGTGGGTTAAGACAGATGACAGAGAGCTTTGAAGGGGCCGGAAGAATTGAGATGTGAAGAACTGAAAACAGGGAGCCATTGAAGGTTTTTGAGGAGGGGAGTGGTGTTGTTGAAACAAGGCTTAGGGCAGATGGGGCTGACAACAGTGTGCAGAGTGGGCAAGAAGAAGAGAGATCAGGGGGTTGGGACTACAGACTAAAATAGAGCAAAACCACCGTTAACGAACTAATGAGGATGATAATCCTAAGAGATGGCCGGAGCACAAAATAACTTTTGAAGGATTTGGTTTTAAAGTTAAAATGTCAGATCCATAGTGTGTTGTTTCAGAAATCAGTCCCTTGGATTCACACCTTCAACATCCCCATCCGAACACAGAATTGTAAATGCTAAGTGTGTGTTCAAGATGATTATTTTGACCTCCATCTTCCTAAGTTCTGTGTCTCTCTCTCAACTGGTTCAGAACTTATAAGGGAAATAACAGGTTGTATACGTTAACCCAATTCTCCCCAGACCTCATCAGGAAGCATCATGCCCTTGACCATTTTGAGGGCCTGGGTCTGAAGCATCACTGGAAGCCCAATGTGGTCCCCAATCTTGGGGGCCTTTGTCATGATGATGCCTCAAGGGCAGACAGGAGGGATGTCACATTGAAAGACTCTACAGACCTTCCATTTCATAGCTTCAAGCTATTAGCGGCAGTTACCTCAGTGCCTCAGCAGTAGATAGTACTATTATAATGTACTATAATGGCTATGCTGGGTACTAGGATCATGAAGGAAGGAAAGGAATTTGGTTAAGTGAAAATAACCAGCACCCATCACATTCTGCTAGAGAAAAACGGGTTGTGAAATAGGGTTTCCAGATAAAAATATAGGATACTCATTTAAATTGGAATTTCAGATAAATAATATATAAATGTTTGGAATGTCTCTCAAATATTTCATGTGACATACTTATACTAAAAAATATTCATCGAAATTAGAATTTAACTGGGTTTCCTGTATTTTATCTGGAAATCCTGGTTTGTGGTCAAAAGTCCTGGTTCTCAGAGCCAAACTTAGCACACACTGAGATGAATGGACTTAAACAACCAGGTAACTTCTTTAAGCCTGTTTTTGCAAGGACCATGTAGAAATAAAATCATCTTGTAGGTTTAAAGTTCTGTAAATGTACTTATTGTTGTCATATTTTTGTTATTTGGCCCTTCTACTTTGCAAGCTTGGCAAGAAAGTCCATGCATTATTCAATTTTGACTCCTCAAAGCACCCCAGAAGGGCCTTGACCTATTGAAGGAAGTGTCACATATTTATCAAGACCGTAACAAAGTATTCTCACCTGAAGTCTATCACCTGGTGGCGTCTCACCCTAGATGCTCTAAAGACTCAGTCAGTCTATCTGGCAAAGCGAGATGGAGTGCTGTATGTTCCCAGGTAGCAAGACATTGGAAGTCATGATTACATGAACCCAGGGAAAAGCTGGGGGTAAGACTAGAAACAGTTGAAGACGGAGCTGCAGGTTTGAGACAGGGAGATCATGCAGAGGTATCTTTTACACCAGCACTTCTCACACTTACCTGGTCATCAGAGTCACCTGGGGATCGTGTTAAAATGCAGACTATGAGGGGCGCCTGGGTGGCTCGGTCGGTTAAGCGTCCGACTTCGGCTCAGGTCATGATCTCGCAGTCCGTGAGTTCAAGCCCCGCGTCGGGCTCTGTGCTGACAGCTCAGAGCCTGGAGCCTGTTTCAGATTCTGTGTCTCCCTCTCTCTGACCATCCCCCGTTCATGCTCTGTCTCTCTCTGTCTCAAAAATAAATAAACGTTAAAAAAAAATTTTAAAAAATGCAGACTATGATTGCAAAGCCAATCACCACTCCTTCGGAAATGGAGGGTCTAACACAAAGAGACTGTGGCAACCAGTATGGGCTATTCACGGCAGTTTCTCTCGTTAAATGGATGACGACATTATTCACAGGAGAGCCAAAGCCAGTGATTCTCAGGAATGACTGCACGTTGGGAGTTATCTTGAAGCTTTGAAAATCCACCTGTGCTCAGGCTCATCCCCAATTTACTCAATCTCTGGGAGTGGGATCTGGGCACCCTTTTTTTTTTTTTTTTTTGTATTTGTTTTTATTTTTAAAACTCTCCCTTTTCTAAGCTGTTTATGGCAATGTTATCCTTTCTGAGGCATTGATTTGGACATAAGGTATGATTCCATTCTGGCCCATGAGACACAAAGAGCTGGGCGGTTTGGGGTAGTATTTTGGTGTTGACAACACAGGGGAGGAAAGACTGTTCTTCAGCTCAACATTGTCCCATCTGCTTTTGAGGCCATCTTGTAAACCCAAAAGGTAAGTCTCAATACAGTGGATGCAAGAGCCCAAAGATCCTGTGTCCTTGAGATTAACCTTTAGGACCACTCTTTTGTGAGACAATAAATGTCCTTGTGTTGGGTTTTCTGTTACTTGATAGCCAAAAATGGTTATCTGTCAAGCACTGGACTGGACACTTTGTACACATCATATAATTTAATCTTCACACTAGTCCTTCAAGATAAGTACTATTATCTCCATTTCACAGCAAGGAAATGGAGACCCAGAGAGGACTGAGCTGTAAGCATATCTCAGAATTTAACTGGAATCACGGTCATGGAGAAGGCTTGGTGTTTTAGCAAGGACGCACCTTGGATATGTAGAGGAGCTGTTGGATACGTGGAGCATTTTCCCTGCACCCCAAACTCTTCTCTCATCAGCCCGAGGAACCAGCACAAGCTGACCTGAAATCCTTTACCTGTGGCTTTGAACCCTGGGTGCACATTGACTCCCCTGGGATGATTTTAAAAATCTCAGTTCCCAGGCTAGAATTTTTTTTCACTAATTCTAAAAGTGCATCAATGACAATGATTTGTTTTAAAGAACCCGCTTTTTGTCTCATTAATTTTCTCTGTTTTTCTGTTTTCAATTCCATGATACCTATTCTTATCTTTATAATTTTCTTTCTGCTTGATTTGGGCTTATTTTTCTCTTCTTTTGCTATTTTTCTGTTTTCTTGAAGTAGAAACTTAAATTATTGATTTGAGGCCTTTTCTCTCTTCTAATCTGAATGTTCAGTGCTATAAATTTTCCTTTTAGCTTTGCTTAATTGCATCTCAGAAATTTTGATATGTTTTCATTGTAATTCAGTTCTATTTACTTTTTTTAAATCTCTTTTGAGACTTCCTCTTTGACCCATGATAATTCTTTTTTTTTTTAAAGTAGGCTCCATGCCCAACATGGGGCCTGAGCTCACAACCCTGAGATTGAGAGTTGCATGCTCCACTATCCAAGCCCCACACATTGATGATTAAGAAGTGTTGAGGCTGGATGCTTGGTTCATGGACCTGTTTTGAAAGCATGAACAGAACTATGGTTTTATTAGTTTGATTGTTAACTTAGCTCCATGTTCTGTTTAGCTCCCTACTTAATTATGCTCTTTGCACCTCTTGACATCATGCTTGACCAATCATTACCCCTATTCCTTACTTACCCAGTGATTGTAGAAACCTAATGGGGACAGGATGGTAAAATTTGTCTTGACATATCTGATTGTACCAGGTCCTAAATAGTGTCCCATTTTGCAAAAGAATGCTTACCTCCAGACTGTTTCAAGCCTCCCCATCCCTGGTTTCAAGAAACCCCTTACCTTCCTCTTATGTGGATAAGCTATCTGTAGGCTCAACAGAGCAAGGCTGCTTTGGGGAATGATTCTCTGCCTTCTCATTGGACTGCTCTTCTGACCATAAAGCTTTCTTTGCTTCAAAACCAATATTTCAGACATTGGCTTACTATGCATCAGGTGCACAGACAAGTTTGAATTTTGTAACCACGTGCTGCTAATTTTTCAAATGTTTGAAGATTTTTAAGTGTCGTTTTATTATTTATTTTTAGTTTGATTCCACTATGGACAGAATATACTCTATATGGTTTCACACTTTTAAAATTTGTTAAGATTTGTTTTATGATTCAGGATATGGTCAATATTGGTGAATATTCTATGGGGACTTTAAAAAGGTGTTTCAGGTTCTGCTACTAAGGAGCTCACTCTTGACTGATTGCTCCACCTGGGTCCCCCTTACGGAGTAGGAGCTGTACGTACTGATAGTGGGGAGTGGGTGCTGGAAGGTGGTCCCATGCCAGGCTGCTGCCACTCCCAAGTTTGTCCCCAGTATGGATCTTCGGCAACACAGACCCAAAGAGGATGAGATCTGAAATTTCCTGGTTGCCAGAATAGGTCTTCATCCCTGGGGAAGAAGGGAACTGCCATTCATCTGCTGAGCCCACCACAGCATCTCTTCTGCGACACAGAGCTGTATTAGAGAGGCGGGTTCTATTCTTCAGTGGCTTCCTAATGAAAGATCTTCTCTATGTAGTAGAAGTTGTGAGTAAGGAAACGAATGCCACCTAACTGCTCCCACTTACTTGTTATAGGTCTTCTACAGCATAGAGATATGGAAAATGGAATCTGCTCATGTTCGCTGTCTGACAAAACCAGCAGGAATACCTGTTTCACCCCCAGAGATCTGGGAGAGACGTGAACTGCCACTTGGTTGCCAAGTTCACTGAAACAGTTCTTCCAGAAGGCAGAGCTGTGGGAAGATGGCTACAATCCCTGGCTTGAATATCACAGATTTCTACTCTTCTTGTTACGTGTCCACACATTTTGCAGGATTAAGGTTTCTCAATTTGTTGTAAACCCCTCAATCAATCTCCAGAGATTTTGAACAATTGACTTTATTAATTTTGACCAGTTTAATAAGGGTCTTTGTTGGGGAATGGTTGCCCTGAACACCTCAAACCACCATTCTGGGGGTCCTCCCTGGGGTCCTTCGTCATGCAGCAGTAACTAGCTAATACAATGGCCACAAAGGAGGCATACCAAATTAAGACAAGCCATCAGTTAGATGGAGAGCAGGGAAGGCATTTCAAGCAGGAAGAACAGAAAGTGCAAACGTGTAGAAGGTGGCAGTACTAAGAGTTACAGAAGTGGCTCTCAAATGTGGTCCCTGCACCAGCACCATCAGTATCTCCTGGGAACTTGTTAACGATGTGAATTCTTGGAGCCTACTGAAGCACAGTAGGTGCTCCACAGTCTGGTGTTCAGCAAGACCTACAGGTGTTTCTGCAGCACATTAAAGTCTGAGGACCACTAGAGTATAGGAATTATTTTTCATTAGCCACGATAGCTTGGCTCCAAGTGGTTTTCCTTTTTTTGTCTCTTTTTTTAAGAAGTGAGAGATAAGGAACTAATAAGCACTTTCTCTTAGTGAATGCTTTGGGCCTCATTAGAGATAAAGGTTCTCTGATACCAGTCACAAGAAGTTGGTCATGCTACAGCAAGCAGAGGTTGGCTCCACTTTTGCCAGGAAGAAGTCACTTCTGAGTTTTATTTGACTCCAATTGTTTTAATGAGGCATCCTGCAGTTGCCCTGCATATGGCCCCATTGAACTTGGCGGGGCCTCTGATCCCATGTGTGGTGGGTGGTCACGTTACCGTAGCAGAGGAAATGTAGACATATGACATTAGCATGATTTAAAAGAGAGTGTTTAAATGGGCAAAAGTTATTTGAAAGAGTTAAAACTTATCCAGGCCTGAAAGAATGAAAGTAAGCTCAGATTGAAAGGGAGTGAAAGCAGCCCTGCTGTTCCCCGGGCTGGCAGAACAGACCCAGGTAAAGCCAAGAGCAAAGTCACAGAAAATCACATTTCTTCCAAAGTCTGGCTTGTGGTTATAAAATGCCAGAACAACCCCTGCTTTGAATGGCCACTGCTTTCTTACCAGTGATTCCCCTAGATCTGCTTTACTACACCCATCTTTTACTACGAATATCCACAGGCAGAATCATCCCTGCTCTCAATGGTATGCAAACCCTGATTCATTGTAGTTTCTCCTCATTCTGCCTCAGAAACTTCAACCAGCCCAGACATGATCCCCACTTCATTTTTTCCCTATTTATTTATTAAAAATTTTTTTAATATTTATTTTTGAGAGAGACAGAGACAGAATGCAAGCAGGGGACGGGCAGAGAGAGAGACACAGAATCTGAAACAGGCTGTGGGCTCTGAGTTGTCAGCACAGAGCCTGGTGGGGGCTCGAACTCACAAACCACGAGGTCACGCCCTGAGCCAAAGTCAGATGCTCAATGGATTGAGCCACCCAGGTGCCCCTGTTTATTTTTTTCTTTGAAGTTAACTCATTTTCAGAGAGAGGGAGAGAGAAAGAAAGAGAATGGGGGAGGGGCAGACAGAGAGAGATACAGAAAGCAGGCTCCAGGCTCTGAGCTGTCAGCACAGAGCCAGAAGGGGGGGGGCTCAAGCCTGCAAACCGCAGGATCCTGACCTGAGCTGAAGTCAGACGCTTAACTGACTGAGCCACCCAGGTGCTCCGGTCCCCACTTCCTTTAGACTCTCCTCAGATCATTCTGCTGGAGCCTTGACTTTACAAACTTCCTCCCTCCTACTGAGCAGCACTTCACAGCTGCTTTGATGTCACTAAACTCACATCAATAAATCTGATTTTGTTGGACTACAGTCTCATCCCTGGAGGTCCTTGTCTGATGAAGCTTTAATAGGAGGAAAATGGTCCCTTGGCCCTGTATTTGGGTGAAGGGGTAGTAGTGATTTTTGTTTGTTGTTTGTTTTTATTTGACTTCATTACCAGTTTTACATCCCAGAAAGGAAGCCAGAGGACTGAAATTTTCAATGATGACTTATCACATTTCAGATCAGACCCTATTTCTGCCTCCCCATATCATTAGGTATTTTCTTATAATAGCCCTACACAAAGATCTGAAATTATCAGTCATGAATCAAGTATGGCAATCTTTCATTTAATCAAATCACTAAAGTTATTAATAATACGAGCATTCTCCACCTAAGGAACTTGCACTGAGAATTACAACAAACCAAAGCTAAGAGCTTTGTGACTTGATTAATGCAGTGTCTCTGAATTATAAATCTAGTATATTACTTCTGTATCTCAAATATGGGCTAGGCACTTATCTTTGACATGTTCATTCTTCCATTCATGCAAACATTTTTTGAGAACCTTCTGTAAGCTGAATACTGTCCTAGGTCTCAGATCTTAAAAGGAATTAAACAGAGCCTCTGCTCTTAGGAAGCTTGCTAAACTAAGGTTGGGGAGAGAACCAGAGGGCAGCTGAAGTGAAAAGATGAAAAGTTTTGTGGATGAGGTCAAGAAATCCAAGTCCTGATGTCCACAGGGGCTGTGAGGCCAATCCAGATGACACAGGACATGAGATACAGATGGAGATCATGAACAAATTACTATATCCCTCAAGGGAAGAGAAAAGTACAGTCAGGATGTCTGTAGATGACAGAACTGAAGCGGGGATAGGATGGCTTAGCTGGAAGAAATGAGCTGCCCAGAAGTGCAGAGCTTTAGGGAAGGGTAGAGTACAATTGGTCTGGAATTCTTAAGGTGGTGAGGAGGACCCCTCCCCTGAAGGCATTCTGGAATACCTGGTACTGGACACTGAGCATCTTCTCCCACCCCACCCCCTTCCCAGAAAGAGAAAGGAAATGGAGGTACAGATTTCAGGAAGAGATTGTGGATAAAGAAGGCTTTTCATCCTGGTGCAAAGGTTGAGAGAGCCCAGATAGAGGAGTGGCCCTGGAGGACAGGGAGGCAATGGGAGGATGGCTGGGAGATAATTCTGGGGCAGAGTGATGCTTATCTCTTCTTTTGTGGGGGCTGTAGCAGCCAGCAGCATATGCTGTGACCATGGGTGTGGGGAGTAAATGGGTCCAATGGGTTGGGCTGCTTTGAGGAATCCTGAGGCACTGGGCTGAGCAGTCATGAGCAGCTATCAGGGACTGGCCTGGGTGGGAGCTCAAGCACCCTGTCTAAGGTCCTAAGGTTGATGCAAGCAGATGCCAGAGGTGGCTTTGAATCCCTGGGAGGGATCCCAACTGCATTAGATTGCAGTCCCTCCATTTGCATTGTCACAAGCCTTTCCCCTGTTTGGCAGCAAGCCATAGGGCCTGGAAGAAATTCAATTCAGTTATTAATTGAGCACCTACTATGTGCTGAGCATGTGTTAGAAACTGTATATATAGCATATACCTAGACAGCTGGGGTCCATGCCCTCAGGCCCTCGTGCCCTTTTGGTGTTTTAATATCTGGGCAGGAAGACATATTAAATCAGAAATTATGAGTAAGGAGTGGTTCAGGGGTGAAGCACAGCTCCCTAGAGGAGAATGTCAAGGAAAATCTTCCATGTGTGGGCCAACAGAGTCCCTGTGGAGAACCTTCTCACTAAGTTAGACCAGAGAAGCACTATGCTCCTTGCACCCCTGCCACAGTAGAAGAGAGTGGAACAGTCCATTCCTAAACAAGTCACTCATGATCCAGAAGGATTTCATACAGTGTTTTTACTTCAGGTTCCAGTCACGCCTTCTCATACTTTGAGAGAATATTCACAGGAATGTTCAGGAACAGAGTCTCCTTACTATTCAATTTACCTTCTCTCACCCAGTAACTCTTCAAAAGACACAGCCTTCACTTCACTTCTGGGGCAGCTCCTCCTAGCCAGCCCTTCTTGTAGCTACTGGGTCACCAACCCCTCCCTCTCTCTTTCCTCTTCTGGGTAGTCTGGTTCACTACCTCCTACCTCCTCTCAGCCTTCAATTTCAGTAGACGGCCATTAAGTTCATCAAAGCCCACTCAGATGAGGAGGACAAGGGGACACATTGGGTCCCACTGGTAGAGCATCTACTAGCCCCTGACAGGCTCTTGCACTGTTGATATCCTCTTCCCCCTCACATTTCATAGCATTAGTACTTTGCTAAAAGAATCCCTTCCCTGAAAACTTCCAGACTCATTCTATGAAGCCAGGATTACTTTGATTCCCAAACCAGACAGACACCTCACAAAAAAGGAGAACTACAGGCCAATATCCCTGACGAACATGGATGAAAAAATTCTCAACAAGATACTAGCAAATCGAATTCAACAGCATATAAAAAGAATTATTCACCATGATCAAGTGGGATTCATTCCTGAGCTGCAGGGCTGGTTCAGTATTCGCAAATCAATCAATGTGATACATCACATTAATAAAAGAAAGGATAAGAACCATATGATCCTGTCAATAGATACAGAAAAAGCATTTGACAAAATACAACATCCTTTCTTAATAAAAACCCTCAAGAAAGTCGGGATAGAAGGAAACATACTTAAACATCATAAAAGCCATATATGAAAAGCCCACAGCTAATATCATCCTCAATGAGGAAAAACTGAGAGATTTCCCCCTGAGATCAGGAACATGACAGGGATGTCCACTCTCACCACTTTTTTTTTATTTTTAATGTTTATTTTTGAGAGAGAGAGAGAGCAGCAGCAGAGCATGAGCGGGGGAGGGGCAGAGAGAGAGAGGGAGACACAGGATCTGAAGCAGGCTCCAGGCTCTGAGCTGTCAGGACAGAGCCCGATATAGGGCTCAAACCCACAAACCGTGAGAACACGACCTGAGCCCAAGTCGAATGCTTAACCAACTGAGCCACCTAGGTGCCCCTCACCACTGTGGTTTAACATACTGGAAGTCCTAGCATCAGCAATCAGACAACAAAATGAAATAAAAGGCATCAAAATAGGCAAAGAAGAAGTCAAACTTTAACTTCTCGCAGATGACATGATACTCTACATAGAAAATCCAAAAGATTCCACCAAAAGATTCCTAGAACTGATACATGAATTCAGCAAAGTCACAGGGTACAAAACCAATGTACAGAAATCAGTTGCATTTTTATACACCAATAATGAAGCAACAGAAAGAGGAATAAAGAAACGGATCCCATTTACAATTACAACAAGAACCATAAAATACCTAGGAATAAACCTAACCAAAGATATAAAAAGATCTGTATGCTGAAAACTATAGAAAGCTTATGAAGGAAATTGAAAAAGACACAAAGAAATGGAAAAACATTCCTTGCTCACGGATTGGAAGAATAAATATTGTTAAAATGTCAATACTACCCAAAGCAATCTACACATTCAATGCAATCCCAATCAAAATTGCACTGGCATTCTTCCTAAGCTAGAACAAACAATCCTAAAATTTTTATGGAACCACAAAAGACCCCGAATAGCCAAAGCAATCTTGGAAAAGAAAACCAAAGTGGGAGGCATCACAATCCCAGACTTTAGCCTCTACTACAAAGCTGTAATCATCAAGATAGTCTGGTATTGGCACAAAAACAGACACATCGACCAATGGAATAGAATAGAGAACCCAGAATTGGACCCACAAATGTAGGGCCAACTAATCTTTGACAAAGCAGGAAAGAGTATCCAATGGAAAAAAGTCTCTTTAACAAATGGTGCTGGGAGAACTGGACAGCAACACGCAGAAGAATGAAACTAGATCATTTTCTTACACCATTCACAAAAATAAACTCAAAATGGATGAAAGACCTAAATGTGAGACAGGAAACCATCAAAACCCTAGACGAGAAAGCAGGAAAAAAACCTCTCTGACCTCAGCTGCAGCAATTTCTTACTTGACACATCTCCAAAGGCAAGAGAATTAAAAGCCAAAATGAACTATTGGGACCTCATCAAGATAAAAAGCTTCTGCACTGCAAAGGAAACAATCAACAAAACTAAAAGGTAACGGACAGAATGGGAAAAGATATTTGCAAATGACATATTGGATAAAGGGCTAGTATCCAAAATCTATAAAGAATTTTCCAAACCCCACACCCGAAAAACAAATAATTCAGTGAAGAAATGGCAGAAGACATGAATAGACACTTTTCCAAAGAAGACATCCAGATGGCCAACAGACACATGAAAAGATGCTTAATGTTACTCATCATCAGGGAAATACAAATCAAAGCCATGCTTAGATACCATCCCACCCCAGTCAGAGTGGCTAAAATGAACAAATCAGGAAACTACAGATGATGGCAAGGATGTGGAGAAATGGGAACCCTCTTGCACTGCTGGTAGGAATGCAAACTGGTGCAGTCGCTCTGGAAAAGTGTGGAGGTTCCTCAAAAAATTAAAAATAGATCTACCCTATGACCCAGCAATAGCACTGCTAGGAATTTACCCAAGGGATACAGGAGTGCTGATGCATGGGGGCACTTGTACCCCAATGTTTATAGCAGCACTTTCTTTCTTTTTTTTTTTTTTAATTTTTCTTTTCAACGTTTATTTATTTTTGGGACAGAGAGAGACAGAGCATGAACGGGGGAGGGGCAGAGAGAGAGGGAGACACAGAATCGGAAACAGGCTTCAGGCTCCGAGCCATCAGCCCAGAGCCTGACGCGGGGCTCGGACTCACGGACCGCGAGATCGTGACCTGGCTGAAGTCGGACGCTTAACCGACTGCGCCACCCAGGCGCCCCCAGCAGCACTTTCAACAATAGCCAAATTATGGAAAGAGCCTAAATGTCCATCAACTGATGAATGGATAAAGAAGACGTGGTTTATATATACGATGGAATACTACTTGGCAGTGGGAAAGAATGAAATATGGCCTTCTGTACCAACACAGATGGAAGTGGAGAGTGTTATGCTAAGTGAAATAAGTCAGTCAGAGGAGGACAGATATCATATGTTTTCACTCATATGTGGATCTTGAGAAACTTAACATAAGCCCATAGGGGAAGGGAAGGGGGGAAAATAGTTACCAACAGAGAGGGAGGGAAGCAAACCACAAGAGACTCTTAAATACAGAGAACAGGGGCGCCTGGGTGGCGCAGTCGGTTAAGCGTCCGACTCCAGCCAGGTCACGATCTCGCGGTCCGTGAATTCGAGCCCCGTGTCGGGCTCTGGGCGGATGGCTCAGAGCCTGGAGCCTGTTTCCGATTCTGTGTCTCCCTCTCTCTCTGCCCCTCCCTCGTTCATGCTCTGTCTCTCTCTGTCCCAAAAATAAATAAACGTTGAAAAAAAAATTAAAAAAAAAATACAGAGAACAAACTGAGGGTGGATGGGAGGTGAGGGAGAGGGGAAAATGGGTGATGGGCATTGAGGAGGGCAGTCATTGGAATGAGCACTGAGTGTTGTATGTAAGTCAATCTGACAATAAATTATATTAATAATAATAAAAAAAGAATCCCTTCCCCTTCCTTGACATTGAATCCTGTGTTGCCCACTAGGCACCCTTCTTTCTTCTAAATCTAAGGCAGCAGGGTTTAGTGGTACATGGCCACCCCAGGTACAGACTACATCCCCTGAGTGTGGCCTTGTTGCTGATTTCTCTCCAAGGGAGGGAAGCAATGTTTGCCATTTCCAGGCCCCGGACTTAACACACTGTGTGTGCACCTCATCAAGCTGGAGCATAGACTGGTGGAAACTCAGCATTGACAGCGCAGGGTACAGTGGGGCAGCGATTTTCAGGGTCCTGTATCTCTGAACGGCTCAAGGAACAGAGCTGCTCCATTGATCTGGGTCATCCACATTGGAACTGTAAGCTAGAGAGAAAAACTTACTTGTTCTTCAGATCACAATATTGTTGGGTCTCTCACTCTAAGTAAAACAAGTCTCATTACCCAGAGGTTTCTTTGTTTTCTAGTTCAGTGGGAGTAGACCCTATCCCCTGATAAAAAGGTACGTTTTACAGTGCTGTCCATCACTCAAGTGCCAATCAAGCATAAAATAACTCTCCCGCAAATGTTCCTCATGCTTCTTCCACTGTTTGAGGTCAGGATGAGTTTTCCCTGGGAAATGGTGACAAGTGGTAACTCTTCCCTTGGCCACCTCTCTTTCTGAGTGTGCAGCCACATAGTCTACTGCCCACTTCCCGGTGCTCCAGTGTCCCTATAGCTGCTATGCAGTGAAAGCCTCTTGTCCTGGGCTCTGCTTTATTACAGCAATTTCCTAAGTTCCATTTCACCAATGTCTGGAAGACAAAGACTGAGAGTATAAATAATGTAAGTCCTATTATCTTCTCCTTCAGGGTTTCTATTGATCGTGACTTAATCTCTTGAGGCAAATTGATGGTTTTAATATTAAACTGAAATGCTAGGAGTCAGCAAAGAGATCAGACAATTGAACAAAAAATAAAATTGTCCAGAGGTGGAACTTTTCCAACCCTCTGAAGGGGTTTGTTTGGGCCAGGCACATCTATTTCTTTCAGAGATTGAGATATATAGGAAAAATATCTTTATAAATACTAAGAAAGCCAAAGTGTCTAAACATGTTGAATTGGAAAAGAATTTGAGAGCCCAAGCAGAGGTGGGGGAGGTCCCTACTCAACCTCCCCCAATTTACCCAGAACCCTCTCTTGACCCCTAAATAAGAAGTGGTCCTGGCATTACTCGGCTGCAGCGAATTCTTGCTTCACTCTGTTCTTGTACTAGGTACATCATCTCTACCTAGCAAGTCCAGGACTGAGGTGACAGGCATTATAGCTTCATAACTTCCTGTAGAACTCAACCCTCCACCCTCATCCCATCCCACTCCTGCACACAGCCAAGGGCTAATTCTGTGTCCCTGAGAGACAGCTGGCAATGGTGAGTCATGAGCTATAGATATTAGAGCCAGTTACACCTGGGTTTGAATTCTGACTCTGCCATTTACTGAAAGATCTTGGACAAGAATTTAATACCTATGAGTGTCAGTTTTCTCATGGCCTAGAGATAATACTTTTACTACAGTAGAAACTAACCAGCTGTTCACCAAATCTGCCTCTCCTTCTTCTAGGCTCTCACAAATAGTGAGAGGCAGAGGTGGAATTTGAACCCCTGGTAGTCTGGCTGCCAAGTCATGCACACTGTCCATATATCTCAATTATGGCTGGTCATAGCACCTCAACATGGGCCATAGCTTCATCTCCAAGTTACTTGAATCTAGCCTCACCCCAGTTTCAACAAGTGTCATCTAGCCCAGCAGGAAGGTTGGGTATGTGTGCAGGGGCTGGGGTGGGAAAGCAGGAGGAAACCACCCTGCAACGCACCCTGCCCTCTGGTCAGACTAGGCTACTTGTAGTCAGTCTTTTGAACATGCCCTGAATCTTCCCACTTTCCTGCCTTTGTTATTCTGTCAGGGATGCTCTTTTCCATTGCCATCTATAGAAATCTTACAGATACTTCAAGAATCAATTCAAGGGGTGCCTGGGTAGTTGAGTCTGTTAAGCATCTGACTTCAGCTCAGGTCATGATTTCATGGTTCATGGGTTCAAGCTCTGCATCGGGCTCTGTGCCGACAGCTCAGAACCTGGAGCCTGCTTCAGATTCTGTGTCTCCCTCTCTCTCTGCCCCTCCCCTGCTCACATGCTGTCTCTCAAAAATAAATAAACATTAAAAAAAAAGAATCAATTCAAGAACCACCTCTCTCTTTGATCTTCCTGGACACAATCTCTGTGCTTCCACATAAATTCATTTGTAAATTATTATTTTTTTACACAATTAACACCCACTGTAAAAATTACCAATATAGTTGAAGCCCTGCTGTGGCTCCCTGGTTTGTGTCAATTTTCCTACCTCAGGAATCACTGCTCTCCTAAATTTGGTATTTGTTCTCACAATAGTATTCAACTTATATCTTTCCATAAAAATCATCTTGCTTGTTTCACTCAACATCATGATTTTAAGACTCTTCTAACATCATGCAAATGTTCATTTATATGAATATTATATTTATTTCTTCTCTTCTCATGGACATCTTGGTTCTTTCCAACTCTTTTGCTCTAAGAAACTATGTGAACACTCTTGTACCTGTGTTCTCATGGATTTGCAAGAATTTCCTCTGGTAAATTGGTATCATGAAGGATAACTTGGCAGTTAAGACTTATAAGGCCATAATATGATTAAGATGTAAACCCAGAAAGGTAAAATAAACCTTTGGGGCTAGTATATTTCTTATAGGAATATCTGAAGGTCTCAGGAAGGCAGCTGTGAGACTGAAAAACTGGGCAGCAATCTTTGTCACCCTCTAGGACCAGGGGGCAAGAACTGGAGTGTAGGGTGTGCAATGGAGGAACCCATGAAAAACTCTCAACTATTTCATTAAGGCCCCCAAAGAACTATACTGTAAGAATAAGGGTACGTAATAAAAAACCAAGATAAATAGCAATCGTGAAACATACATAAAGGGAAGCTACATTATTTACTTATCAGAAAGACTCTAAAAATATCTATTCTTAATAGGCTAAAGGAGAAAAATGACAAGATTGAGAATCTCACCAGAGAGCTAGAAAATATGAAATTAGCAAATGGAAATTCTGGCACTGAAAAATATAATAACCCTAATTAAGAACTCAACAGGTGGCTTTTTAAAAGTTTTTTAAGGTTTTTTTTTTTTTTTTTGAGATAGAATGCATGGGAGGGGCAGAGAAAGAGGAGGGGGGGAGGGAACCCCAAGCAGGCTCCACACAGTCATAGTGTGGAGCCCAATGTGGGGCTCAAACTCACTAACCATGAGATCTTGACCTGAACTAAAATCAAGAGTCAGAAGCTTAGCTGACTGAGCCACCCTGGCACCACTCAGCAGGTGGCTTTAATAACATAAGAGACACAGCTGAAAAGAGATTTAGTGAACTGGAAGACAGACTAAAAGATAATATCCATAATGAATATCAGAGAGACAAAACAATATGGGAGATATATAGATTGCAGTGAAAAGAACTAATATGGGGCCCCTGGTCCCCTGGCTATCAGTTAAGTATTAGACTCTCGATTTCGGGTCAGGTCATGATCTCATGGTTTGTGAGCTTGAGCCCTGCATTGGGTTCCATGTGCACTCTTTCTCTCTTTCAAAATACATAAACAATTAAAAAAAGAACTAATATAAATGTGATTGGAGAAAAAAGAGTGAGAAAGTATGTGTCACTATTATTTAAAGAGTAAGAGAAGATCTTCTGCGTCATCTACTCCTTCAAATGATCTTGGGAGGCCTGGAAGTCACATCCTATTTACAGAGGAGGTGCCTAATAAGGTAAGGGGCCTAAGACTCATGGAATTGTTAGACATTAACTTAGTGCTATAACCTCAAGGCCCTGATCAGCCACAGAGAAGCAGTTCTCATAAGGGCAAGTTGCTCTGGTACCATTTGTGTCATGAAAATCATCTCTGATTTAATCTTTGAAGTGTAATTAGAGCCAATGCTTACTGAGCGCTATGTACCACTATGCTAAGCCCCTTACTAAAACAGGTGGTCTCCCCAGTCATCACAAAAATTATGTGAAGGTACTATCATTACCAACTGCACTTTACCATGGAGGAGAATGAGGCATAGAGAAGTGACCAGCCCATAGTCCTCCAGCTAAAAGGGGGAAGGGTCAGAATATGAAGCCAGACAGTCCTCTCAATTCTCAGTAATAACAAGATAGCTGAGGCACATGAAAACAATACCAAAACCAACACATTTAAAAAATATATATCCTGTTATTTTAAAAATACATCTTATCCCTCCCCGAAGACTTCCCAACAAGAAATGAAAATGTTATGCCTATGCTACTTTATTTTTTACACAACTGAATATTCTGGAGAATACAGAGCAAGAGAATTATCTTTAAGTATTGTTCACAGAAAGAAATTTGACATTTGTTCAAAATAATTGCTCGATTTCCTTATCTGATCCAGTTTGTCTTTGCCACTGAATTCTGCAAAAGAAGAGAAAAATGTACCACTTGGAACAAATCATTATCAGAATCAAGACGAGACCGGCGGGTATGTTATTATACAACATATTTTAAATTTATGCCTCATTGGACAAGTCATAAATGCCCCAAAATGGTACTTATTTATCTTTGCTGTATCTAATTAGGCCATTCGGTCTGTGTGAGTGCTATGGCCTCTGTGAACATCTTCCCCCACCTTCACCCGGAGAGCTCTGTTTCCCAGCATCTGGACAGCTTTCTCAGGCACCTAGGCCTGCCCAGGCTTTAGCTGCTGCCAGCAGGTCAGGATCAGGCTCTAGGAAGGAAACTGTGACACCTCTGAAGGACAGCCACCTGATGCCCCTGGGACCACACAAGAGACAGAGGAGGCCCAGAGCTGCCCTCGTACATGGACTTCACTTCCACAGGCTTGGAGGCCAACGACTCTCCCCAGATTTAAACTGGGTCTCAGAACACGGCTGAATGGATAGAGTAGCCTTGCTGGCTGTACTCAGAGATGTGCCCACTATAAGGTACCCCCCCTCCCCTGCCAAGCCTTCCAGGGTGGCTTTTCCCTCATCAGAAGAGTCAGGTGAGAAGTCCTGGGGATCAGCTGGGCTGTGTGGGGTTCTCACTCCCTCACAGCTACTGCTGGAGCCAACACACCTGCAAAGAGCTGGCAGGCAGCAAAGCCTGCATTATGTGCTTGGGACAGCCTATCAGGCTGCAGTGGAGGTCTCTGCAGTGTGGAGAGCAGGGAAGGGAGGGGGTGGGGGGCCCTCAGAGCTTCCATGTGGCCCGCCTCTTCTTGAACTACCACCGCTCTGGCTGCCTCTCACTCCCCTTCAGTCAGACACAACATTTGCTAGGAGGAGAAGACTGCAATGGGGCTGACCTTGGACTATCCTACTGGGTGTTGGCTTCAGTGTTTCTTCCATTCCTTGGCTGGAAAAAAAAATGGAGCAGCTTACAGATACTGAGACAAAACTGCCTAGAACCTGTTTCTGGGCTTCAGATCCTTCCTCAACTGGGCCTTATGGCCTTATTCTCCTAACTGGGATGTCAGCAGCCCCCTTGGGAGTTCACCTGGTAATCCCTAGCCCAGGGCTGGTAGTAGGTCACCTGAGGCAGTGCTCCAGGACCCTTGATGATCCTACAGCCCACTGTCCCCGCCCCACCATTCCACCACCCCCAGTCTCTATTTATGTGGTGGGATGGTCTTCAAACCATTTATCACAGGACTTCTCACCCTAAAGACAACATAGAGACCCACTGTTTCTCAAAGCACTTTCTGGAGAATAACCACTAATAGGTCATGCAGGCAGCATGGAGGTGGAAGAACTTCCTTGATCAAACAAGTTGGGAACTACAGGTTGTTTCCTGAAGGACACGCCTGTGTACACTGTAAACCTTTGAGAGTGTTGGGTGCCGTGTTTTCCAATCTTATCCGATCTTTGCAGAGTTACCTCTTGGCGAACCTCTTAGTGACCCACAGAAGGCAGTTTGAGGGCCATGGGTCTAGTCTGATTCATAGTCTGATTTTTTTGATGAAAACAATTGAAGATCTAAGGGATGAAGCATAGCTAGCCAGTGGAGGATCACAAACACAGTTTCTGACTCTGTGACCTTTGCAAGAGGCTCGGAGATCCCAGGGCAGGAGGAGAGGATGGAGATTATACTACTTCCAGTGCATTTGGGGGCCATGTATCCTGACCTTCGTGCTCAGGGTCACAGACTCCAATTCTGGTTGCCCCCATGTCTGTCCATCAGCAGTACTCTTGCCTCCCACCCACGGTCCCAGAGCCCTGGTTTCTCAGCCTGGGTCCTTCTGGACTCTTTCCTTTATAAACATCAAGCATCTAGGAGGAGACTCTGAGAGTTACCCCTAAGTAAAGGATGAGATAGTCCCCATAATTATTCACCAGCTTGCTGGGCTATGCTTATTCTGCAGGAACTCATAATTGGGTGACAGGGGGGAACTGGGGTTAAAAACAGAGAAAAAGAAATGTGTTATACCCTGAAAAGGAAAAATGGTCGTCCCAAGGTGGCAGTGTGATCCTGCAACATAAAAACACAAACCATTATGTAACCACTTTGTGCCAAAGGTCTTCTGAAGATGTCTATGACAGCAGTTTTCAAAGTGTGGTCCCCAGACCAGAAGCATCAACAACACCTGAGAATTCTTTAGAAATGTCTATTCTCAGGTCCCTACTGAATTTTAACAAAGTCCCAAGGTATCTACGATTCATGGTCAACCTCGAGAAGCGCTGGTTTGTGCCGTCTGCAATACCTCTCCCCCAGTTTATACAACTGGTATGTGAGCCCCTGAGCCACATAAAGCAAATCCTCAGGAACAGATGGCTCTAGGTGACTCATCTGCAAGAATGGAGATGAAATATAAACAGCCAGAAGCATTGCCCCATGATTCCTATCTGCCTCAGGACAAGCTCAGGAAAACCTGAAATTAAATGCTCAGCCTCAGAGATAATTTTCAGGGGCATACTGTGAGACCAGTTCTTTCAGAAGAGATCTGAAGGGGCTATAAGACTGCCTAGCTCCAAGCACTTCCTGTCCTTCCCTTGTAGGTCTTTGGGAGTTTTGTTCTCCATGGGGGCTTACCTACCTTCTTGGTGAAATCTCCTGCATCAGTCCTCGAATCCTGTGAAGGAGGGAGGCACAGGTTACTTTAACAGGAACCACATCTCCCAGGCTTGCTGTTGTTCTGCTGTGACCCTGCACCTCCCTGGCTCCATCCTCACTAATCTTTAGGTAGCCAGAAATCAGGTGCAAAAAAGCAGTTCAGGGGAAGGGCTAACCATGGGTAGCCAATTGTAACTTCCTGTTCAGGAATGCAAGCATGTTTTCTTGAGGTAACATTTGTGTCCAGGACACAATGTTAAGTTGGCTTGCTCTTCCCAATAGCCTCAACTTGAAACTGACCCTCGGTTTGGGCAAATTTTCAAGGTTAAGCCATGGCAGCTTCGTCAGCTGTCTCTACTTGTGGGTCTGGCATAACAAGGATCAGGCTCAGTCTGGAAGGCTGCAGTCAGCAGTGGATCAGACAAGACACACTGTTGCCTGTGCATAAGATGACCAACCAATTTTCCAGGATCTGAGCAGCTTCCTGGGGATCTTGGGATTTTCAAAGCTAATACCAGGAAGGTCCTGGGCAAACTGGGATGAGTTTCAGCATTCAAAAGAAATGTTCTCGGGGAACCTGGCTGGCTCAGTCTGGCCAGTATGCGACCCTTGATGTCGGATCTCTGAGTTTGAGCCCGACCTTAGGGGTAGAGATTGCTTAAAAAAATATATTTGTAAAAAAGAAATTTTCTTTCTTTCTTTTCTTTTTTTTGCAGGGGGGGCTGCCATGCAACAAAATCTTGATTAGCATTTTGAACAATTATAGCTATTACTGAAACTGGTAATTTCTAAATTATAAAACACGATTTTTAAAGAAACAAAATTCTGAGATACAGATAAAAGGGCAGGTGGGGGCAACAACGGAAAGCAAGGGGATCACCAAGGCAAACTGTTCCCGTCAAGAGAAGAGGAAAGGTCAGGGAAAGTAAAAACAACATGGAAACTAAAAGGAAACATAGGGATGGCGAGAGCAGAAGAGAACTTTGCACTAGCCCCCCACCGACCCACCCCTGGGGGGCTCTGCAGCCACTGGGTCTGGTTCCAGGGCTGGGGACTGAGGCACAAGGTGGGCCAGCTCTCCTTCCCAAGGTGGAGGCTTAGATTCAAAGACAGCATGCAAGCGCGTGCCTCCCCACCCCCACTCCCCCAGAGACCACATGCATCTGCCATGGTTAAGTGAACTTTGGGTGGCCTAAAAGAGAAAAACACCTACGCGCTGCTGCTGAAATCTTTTCATCTTTCGGTTGGCGAGCTGCGCGGCCAGGCGCATTAACGGGCGCACCGGCGGAAACTGCAACAGAGGGCGCAGGGAGGGCGGGACACGGCCCTCTCCATTGCCCGCCTTACAGATAGTTTAATTTCCAGAATAAAGTCCATGTCAGAGCCTAAGCTTAAATTTTATGTTTTCAATAAAGAACTGCTTGCCTTTATAGCAGTCCACAATTCCAACACATCACTTACAAATATTCCCTGAGGGTAAATCAGACTTTTATCTGCCTTAATGCCAAGCGTTCTGCCCTAGTATGGCGTGCAGTGTCCCAAAGAAGCAACCCAGTGCCAATCTCTTTTCGCTCCAGGTGTGCGCTCCTAGTCTACGGAAGGAGGCAGAAGGGCAGCGTCCATAACCCTCTCCCTAATGCCTTTGATTTTCCTGCACTTCTTGTCTGTGACCTTCCAGCACACACTCAGACATACATACCCGTGTCTTGTATCTAGTTGTTGGGAATCCTCCCTGAACACTTTGGCTCAGAGTCAAGGTTCATTTGTCTCACAGAGTTTTCTTCTTCCAGTGTCCTTTCTCCCTTTGCAGTGCTCATGGCCCTTCCTGAGAATATCCCCATCCTCACTTATCCTCATTCCTAACCTATACTACAGCTGAGTCTTCGCCTCTTGGGGAAACAACACTTTGCTGTCTTGTTTGTTGTTGTTTTTTAAGGGTGTTCTTGAAGACTTGGAAAGCCTTGACTATATAAATAAGTGACTTTCTAATGGTAGAATTTCAGTTACTATGACAGAGCACCTGAATTAAGAATTTTATTCTATGACCTTCCTAATATTCCTCAAATCATACCCTGCAGAAATTCACTTACACAGGCTGCTTTTCAGGGTAACTCAAGTTTATAATAACAAACTTAGAGGTAGTGCATGTTATTCCCATAGCACATACACACGGTGATGGTTATAGAAAGTGCAGCTCCATGGATCACTACTGGAGATATGGCACTTTACACTTCTCAAAGCATTTTTTTAAATTAAAAACAATAAGGCAGTATCATAAATGCAAATAGAGGTTAAGTAATTATGGGGCCTTTTATTTTTTTTTTTTAAATATTCTTATTTATATATATTTTTTCAACGTTTATTTATTTTTGGGACAGAGAGAGACAGAGCATGAACGGGGGAGGGGCAGAGAGAGAGGGAGACACAGAATCGGAAACAGGCTCCAGGCTATCAGCGCAGAGCCCGACGCGGGGCTCGAACTCCCAGACCGCGAGATCGTGACCTGGCTGAAGCCGGACGCTTAACCGACTGCGCCACCCAGGCGCCTTTATAGGGCCTTTTAAAAACATGTATTGTAAGTGCATAATAAAAAGTTATTCCTCACTTATTTTTCCTTTTTGGTAATATATTCTCTAACTTTTCTGATGTGTCAGCCTCACATCACTTCCAGCCCAGACAGGGAGAGAGATAATATGCCGGAAGCCCCACGAAAAAGCTCTTTGAGAGCTATTATACAGACAGTGTCTGTAAGGCCCTGCTTTTCTACTTATCTGCACATATTAGGTAGGGATAAAAGGCAAGCAGAGGAGAGTGACTTTTATAGAAAGAGGAGTATGGTAAAATACTGACCCCACTTTTAACTGGATGTGTTGGCTCCTGAGTTCTGGAGTAGTGAAATTAAAAAAAAAAAAAAAAAAAAAAAAAAAAACTGAATAAGACAGGTTTTAGTCCTATTTTAGTAAGTTGATTTTAGTACGAGTTGATTTTAGTACAAGTGTCACTTGCTATAAATGTGAAAGTTACATGCCTGTGTTGCCAGGCTGGGCAGTACTCACCCTTTTGTATATATCTTGATTATCCTAGAAACAGAATTGTGAGGGTAAGTTACATGGCATTTTACTGGGGCAGGCAATTGACAAGGTTTTCAGTATAAGTTACACCAGGGACCTTATTGAATTTATCTGAATATTACAAAATAAATTGGCAATCTAAAAGGAAATCAATTAGACAAACTCAGTAAGACTAGAGTTGATGCAGGGCCTACAAAAAAGCAAGTTGTCAGCAATACATCATTATTTTAAAACTAAATCTTATTTCACCTTTCTTTGGGAGAAAAACATGGTCTGTAGTACACACAAGCAATCCCCTAATCATGTGCCAGATAACCATCGAAGATTGAAATAAAATTAATGATTGCAATTTTTGATTTGTTGCTGGGTGTACCCTGGAATTCAGCTTTTTTAGGGTTGGTTCGAATCAACCAAACTCTTCCTCACCCCCACCTCCCCAAATGCTTTCTACATGAACTTCCAATCTCTTGGCAGAAAGCCCAACTTTTCATTTCTAAGTCCTTGTTAGAGCACCACCTTGCCCTTGTTGGCGTGGATGACAGACAGGGATGGTTGCACAGGCAGCACACGCTACTCCAGGATACTGCTGTGAAGAAGACATCTTACAAAACAATAAATCAGGTTTCCATGCCCGCATTTTGTAAAATTGATTGAGAGGATTACTGTCAATGATATTGCAAATATGCTGATCTGGATAATATTGATCATTCACATCTCAATCACACTGAAATCTTCTTGAATCAACTCAAACTTCAATCCAGACAGAAATGAAAGTTGTTAATAATACTTCTAACTTGTTGCTGTTGATAAAATTACATCTTTCTGCAAACTGTGGAGCTGATACTTATGTATTCTACACACACACACACACACACACACACACCCGTCATGTATGTGTGAGTGTATGTGTGTTTTCTGGACACTTATTGGGCACACAATCGTTTTTTGTGCCATATTCATCAGCTTTATACTGTTATGTTTCAGGCCAAAAAATAACAAGGAACATGAAGATGCTTTTCCAGGTGCTAGAACTCCACTCTCAACATTTCATATGCACCTTCCTTGTTTTAATTTTGTCTTTTTACATTTAAAAAATTTCAAAATGTACTTACTTAATTTATGATTTTTTTCCTTAACTAGAACTTAAGGTTTTTTTAAATTTTTTTTTAACGTTTATTTATTTTTGAGACAGAGAGAGACAGAGTATGAACGGGGGAGGGGCAGAGAGAAGGGGAGACACAGAATCGGAAGCAGGCTCCAGGCTCTGAGCCATCAGCCCAGAGCCCAACGCGGGGCTTGAATTCACAGACCGCGAGATCGTGACCTGAGCTGAAGTCGGACGCTTAACCGACTGAGCCACCCAGGTGCCCCTAGAACTTAAGTTTCATGAGAGCAGGTAGTTTTGTTTATTTTGGCCACTACTGCACCTTTAGCACCTAACATATGGCATGCTTCCAATGAATGTATTTTTCTGAATGGATGAACGGTAGAGCTGTGTTCATAAGAATCTATTGCCACCCTCCCATCTAATCTTCTGATCCCACCAGAAACACGAAACAGGAAGACTTTCCACAGGTGTCATTATTTGTAGAACATAACTCTGCTTTCTGAATTGCTTAAAGATAGAAGTCCCCTAGAGACACACACCTGGCTTTTTTGGAGAGCAGGACTGGAAGTGGACTTAGAGCCCAGGTAGCTCATCCAGACATGGGATAGTTGAGGGAACCAGAGCCCCAGGAAAGGAAGTGACATGCCACAGGTCATATTTTAATGCAGGAGCAAGACCAGGAAGAGCCACAATCTCTCTATCCATAGATTTAAAAATATTGATAGTTCTGTTCACTGAACAAGCCCTTGCTCTTCTACAACTGGTGATGATGAACAGGATCAGCTTTGGGAAGATGGAGAAAGTGGAAGGAAATTCATTCCATGTGGCACCTTGCACTTGGGGAAACCTATAACCCAATTTAATACTGTAACTAGCACATGTGACTGCCACACTTCCACTTTTTCTGCTTATGTAGGGGACATCCTTGCAGCCTTCATTTGAGGGGTAGGGAAGCCCATTTGGTGTGAAGTGAACAGGCTGTGGCAAGGAGATGGAAAACTGAGTTTTCACCCTAAATTTTTGCTCTGGATATCAAGGCTATAAGATTAGTTTTGAAGATAAGAGAGGACAGTTGTCTTCAAACATATGCATAAGATAAACTGAAAATAAGAAGAAATAGGCATGATATACTTATGAAGTGTAAGCGAGAAAGTGATGTTTGAATCTTGAAGGATGGCCATTAGTGGCATCAGAGATAATGGTAACAGCTGGCACTGAAGTGCTGTCATTTACTGTGTTACTGTTGTAAACACTTCACAAATATTAAAGCCCTCAATCTTCACAATAACATGAGGTTTATTCCCATATTACAGATGGGAAAACTGAGACACAGAGAGATTAACAAACTTGCCAAAGTTAAGTAGATCTGGGTGTTAAACCCAGGTACTTTGGTTTTAGAGTCTGAGCTGCGAATACAGCCTGCAAAGGCATTTTGGCTAAGGAAAAGCCTGTGCAAACAAACATATAAAGGCCTGGTGTACTTGGGGAATAGTGAGCAGCTCAATGTGGCCAGGATATGGTATGCTGTGGCTTGGGGGAAGTGAGGAAGAAAAGATGTGCCTCAAGGTGAAAATATTCAGTGTATGCTAAGAGTCATGGACTCCACCCTAATACCACCCTCTTGTACTTTCCACTGAATCAAAAGTGGTTCTGTTGTGGTTCCTATCGCTGTTAGGTTCTTTACATGAGATCTATTTACCTTGTATCCACTGAAACATTACTGTTGTGGTTCCTATCACTGTTAGGTCATTTACATGAGATGATTGTTTTGAAGAACTATTATATCATAGTATATCAATTTGTAACATATACCATGATATGTCACAATATACATAATTATATATGTATGTATTATAATAATTATAAGAATATACATGAAGTACCAATATTTTATGGTATTTTATATATGACAGATTCACTTGTTTAGGAAACCTAAAACTACATTCTTACACATGTATTTAGACATACACACAGATTTCTCCTGTAGGTACCAAAAAACTGTGCTTCTTACAGATATCAATTATTATATAAACATGTGAATTGTTATAACTTAAAGAATAATTATATGCATATAACTGTTTTACCTTAGTTTGCCAAGAAAGAGTTGCCCCATATGCCAGCCACTAAAGAAAAATATGAAAAATGAATCAAAGATAAGTCTAAATTCAAATCAAAGATAAGTCTAAATTCCTTAGTCAATAGAAATCTATTACAGCACATATAAAACTCTAAAACTGTCCCATTTATGAACCTTGCATTACCTTCTCGCACAGTGGCAGTGAATTTCAACACAACTCTCAGGATGCCTTAAATGAGGCTATGAAAATGGCAATATGAGTTCCTGCTGCAGCCAAGAATCTGATCTTAAAATAGTTTTAAGTGAACATTATCCACATGATATTTTCAAGGCCAAGATGAAATAAAAATCGCACATTACTGAATAGCAGCATACCTCAAGCTGCATGATATCCAAGTCATCTGGAGGATCAGCTAGAGGTCGAGGAAATCCTATTATGAGAAATCACAAAAATATTAATTAGAGAAAAAAGTTCATAGCATTAACTTTTAAATCTTTACGTTGAAAAACATACAGAGATTCTAGAAATACAATATTTTAAAAAGGATTTACAAAGAAAACACATTTCTACCTACAACAGTAAATGTGAGATTTGTACTAAAATTAATCAAACACAATTCCTTTTTTAATTTACCAGGAGTTACCAACATAAGAGTTAGTAACTCAAGAGGGAAAAACTTAATTTGTATTTTTATGGAATTTATGGAGATAGCATATTAGGAGATGGTGTCAAGAAAGTGTGTGCATCAGAGTCAGTCTAGGGACTTTTAAGAAGTACAGATACTTGTTCTTCTGCTTCGTCAGACTTTTCAGGGGTAGGTCTGGGCAAGGGTGTTACCAGCACACAGCCGCACCCTATGCCAGTCAGCCTTTACCTGGCCTAAATGAAGTCTCCATCTCATTTGTACACAATGCAATACTTGGGGGAATAGCTACTACAGAAATTGGAGGAATCAGTTGGAGAGGTGAAATTAATGGGATAAATGTAAAACCCTGAACTTAGATTTTTTTTTAAATGTGGGACAGGGAATATTTGGTTCAAGAGTATATACATAATAACTCAGGCTAATGGTTACAAGTTACACGTGATCAGATTTCAGTTTAGTGTAAAGAAATTTTTGATGGTTGGAGCCATTCAAAAATGCAAAGTAATTTGAACCAATCCTATAAGGATTTATTAACAGGTTCTGTGTTAACAGTACAAATGAGAAAGACCATAGGAACCTTATCCTCGGGAAACAAAAAAACTTAAATAGGAAAAAGGGGGAGGTGGATATAAATATATAGATAGATAAATAAAAGGTAATAACAAATTCCCCAAAGTGTAATATAAACAAGATTCTATTGGACCCAAGAAGAGGCAGTTACTGGCTCTCTTAGGCTGGTAGTGAGTTGGGTGTCACTGAAAGTAATCAAACAGGGAAATCATAGATCCCTGCTTGCCATGAAAGGTGAAATTAGATGACCTCCAAGGTTCCTTGCAATGTCTAGGTTTTGTGATTACACTGTAAGACACAGCAAAACAAACATACTGTTTGAAATATATTTTCTGTTTGAATATATTTTCAAAACTTTTCTACACCCCTAAATCAAAATTCTAATGGAAAAGTCTGAAATTTTGAAATAGTCCACATTTCCAATTGGAGCTGCCACCACATGCCTCCCTGTATCATTTGGTGAATTACCTTGAAATTGGTAATGCATTCCGACTACTGATCCCATATCCCACCCTTGGTTCCCTGTAAAGGTACTGGTTTCTCAGAAGCTGGTGAAGCAATAGTCTTGTCCAGTCAGATCCTCGGACAGCGCCCAAGCCCACTAAGACTTGGGGCCTCCGCAGCTCTGTCTGGGATCCTGCCTCCAGGGAGCCCACAGAAAGGCCATGAAAATATTCCTTCTTCCTGTTTGCGTTCCTTTTCCCGCCCCTCTCCAACTGTCCCTCAATCCCCAGTCCTCATGTCTGTAAACTCAATTTTACTGTATTCTCTCTTCAGAATTCCAGGAACACAGATGGCTAAGACATCGGGGTCTCCAACTCATATCCCTCACAGTTTTAGCAGCTCATCTTTGGGACAGCCCTAAGTCAGGAGCTGTTTAACGACAGTTCCACAAGGGAGTCATGTCCTTTGGTAAAAGGCTGCAGCATCTAGTTCTGTCCACCCTCTCTTAAAGGTTAGGGACAAATGGGAAGCCATTTCAAAAGGGTGGAAATGGAGGTAGGTGAGGGGATTATGTTGGACTCCTTCCAGGACCCAGGATCTGAAGGATCAAGGGTTAGAGCTCAGCCCAGCTGGGGGTCTGATGAAGGGATCTCCTTACCTGAGGAGGGAATCTGTAGCATGTAGAAGCAATAGATGGCCAAGATGGAAACGAATTAAGGAGGAAGTTGTTTCATTTTCAGAGCCAGGTTCCTCTTTGCTGGCCACAGATGTGTGCTGCCCAGATAGGAGTTGAGCATTTCCTGAAGTTCCAAAGGCAGAGGCAATACTCTGCCCTGCATCTGATAGGTCCCAGTGGAGAAGGTGCCTTTGTTTGCAACGCCCGGGAGCCCGTTGGCTGAGAACCAATCAATTTTGCACAGGAGGACCCTGGCTTTCTCATAAATGTCACGCTGGGCCCTTATTTGTGGAATAATTCCTCCTGGGGTAGGCATTGTAGAGAATCATCTTTTTCAATCCAGCAATAAAAATAAAAAGTGGAGAGTCATAATTGTTATTCTATAGTGGTTTGAGAAACATTTCTGACTCTAGAAAGGCGTTTTCTCTTTTTTTAATCAAAGAACTGGATATAAATCTATACACTCTTGTGTGACGAAGTCTTATTTCCTAAGAAGCTGTTTATTTTCCACCATTAACAAAGGATGTTTTATAGTCTTTGGTGCATCTGAGAACAAAATTTGGAGTCCTGGATATAATATTACAAGAAACTCAAAAGTTCAAGTAGATATTTTAAAAAGCATAGTTAGAAATTAGACTCCTTAAGGTTTGTCCAGACTCCTTTCTATGAATAAGTTAAATATTTCAAATAAAACCAGCATATAAGAAAACATAAGTGTTTAATTACAATAATAATAACAACAATAATAACATGTCATCTACTGAGCTTCTATTTAGGATTTCACTTAGGTTATTTTATGTAGTTCTCACAGAAGATCCGTAAGGAGTGTATGATTATCCTAATTTTATGAATGGGGAAATTGAGGCTGAGAGAGAATAAGGAACTTGCCAAGGTTACCAAACCATAATGAATGCAGAGCAGGGATTGGACTCAAGGATATCTGAATCCAGTCATGTCTGTAAAAGTGTGGGATTTTAGTCAATGTGTTCACTTTTTTCTAAAAAGACCTTCCTTGATAGGGAATATATTCAATCTGCAGATTGCTTTGCCTAGTATAGGCATCTTATAATAGGGTATTATGCTAAGTGATATAAGACGAAGACAAATACTATATGATTTCACTTACATGTGAAATCTTAAAAAATAAAACAAACAACCACCACAAAACCTAGAAACAGATAGACTTATAAATACAGAAAACAAACTGGTAGTTGCCAGAAAGGAAGAGGGTAAAAGAGTGGGAGAAATAGGGGAAGGGAATTAAGAGGTACAAACCTCCAGTTACAATATAAATAAGTCATAGGATGAAAAGTATAGCAGAAGGAATATAATGAATAATATTATACTAATGTCATATGGTGACAGACGGTACTGTGGGGAACACTGTGTAAGGTATAGAGTTGTCAAGTCACTACGTTGTACACCTGAAATTAATATAATATTGTGTGTTAACTATATTTCAATAATAAAAAAAATTTAACAGCCTCTTTGAGATTGGATATGGAATAGAAAGGAGAAAGAATGAAGTCTGCAGTCTTGAAAACAGCACAACCTGTATAAGGCATATATCACATAAATATCTTTTTTTCATTATGCATATCTTTAATTTTTGCTCTTTTAAGGATTAGGAGGCAACTAACAATTGTTGAATGTTTACAATGTATTTAAAACATGTTAATACTTTACCTAAGTCATCTTATATCATTTTTTTCAGTTAATGAAAGTTTTAAGAATAATTTTGTGTGGGAGTCACTCAGAATAAACACATAAACTGTTTAATTATGACTTAAAATGTGGTATTTTGCCAAAAAATTCTAATTCATAAGAGAGTGGGAATTATAAACTACTGTATAGCAATAATATTTTGCCTACTTCCTTAAGCCAGCAAGAAAATAGAGATTTCTATTCATTACAGTATTTACCACTTTAGTTCAAGGAGAATAAACTAAGGTCTTCAAACACCAGGAAGAGATGATATCTTTGTATTGAAATACACCCACTTCCCAACTGCAAGTCTTTACTAGGAACGAATGGGAAAAAAATGAATGATTGCTTTTTGAACATAAACCACTTATCTATATGATATTAAAACACAATTACTTATGGACATTTTAGACACAACACACACATACTAGCAAAGGTTTGTGGCAGTTCTACTATCAATCAATAAGTATTGTTTAAATATTTGGTCTATCTCTACCATGAACTAAGTGATCTATGCACAAACATACATTTTTCAAATAAACCTATGTGATAACTCTGGTTTATATCAAATTAATTTTATTTTGTACATTTTTCACACATTATTTCTCAGATATTTAGAATAAAAAATAGAAATATTTTTTAACTCATTATTTTTAAAAAGATTTTATTTCTAAGTAATCTCTACACCCAACATGGGGCTGGAACTCAAAACCCTGAGATCAAGAGTCACATGCTTCACCAACTGAGCCAGCCAGGTGCCCCTAAAAACATTATTTTTAATGCTAATTCAGAAATTGGATTATGCTGATATCCCAGAAATGGAATATGTTGAAGCCCTGATCCCCAGTGTGGCTATATTTGGAGATCGGACCTTTAAGGAGATAATTAAGGCCAAATGAAGCATAAAGATAGGGCTCTAATCTGATAGGACTGGTATCTTTATTTTTTATTCAAAAAAAAATTTTTTTTTAATCTTTTATTTTTGAGAGGGAGAGAGATACAGAGTGCGAGTAGGGGAGGGGGAGCCTCCAGGCTCTGAGCTGTCAGCACAGAGCCCAACGTGGGGATCAAACTCACGAACTGCGAGATCATGACCCAAGCCAAAGTCGAATGTTTAACTGACTGAGCCACACAGGCGCCCCAGGACTGGTGTCTTTATAAGAGGAGGGAGACACCAGAATCCTTTCTCTGAGAGCACACAAAGAAAGGGCTAGGAGAAGACACAATGAGAAGGGACTGTCTGCAACCTGAGGAGTGAGGTCTCATCTGAAACATTTTGCTAGCACTTCATCCTGGACTTCCAGAGAAGTAAATTTCTGGTGTTTAAGCTACCCAGACTGTAGTCTTCAGAATGGTAGCCTGAGCAGACTAATACAAACACATGGGGGAGTGGGAGGGTTAGTCAGTTCAGGAGCCCTCCAAAAGTAAAATAATGAAATGAAAAGTGTAATGAAAGTTAGAAACTCTCAGTTTCAAATGATAAGATTATCTACCCAGAAAATCCAAAAGAATCAACTGGCAAATTAGTAGAATGAATGAGTTTACCAAAATGGCCTAATTAACAAAACAAAACAAAACAAAACAAAACAAAACAAAACTATTTTCAGGAGTAATTTTCTTGAACATAAACAAAAATAAATTTTAATTTTTTTTTTCTTTTAAAAAAAAAATTTTTTTTTTCAACGTTTATTTATTTTTGGGACAGAGAGAGACAGAGCATGAACGGGGGAGGGGCAGAGAGAGAGGGAGACACAGAATCGGAAACAGGCTCCAGGCTCTGAGCCATCAGCCCAGAGCCCGACGCGGGGCTCGAACTCACGGACTGCAAGATCGTGACCTGGCTTAAATCGGACGCTTAACCGACTGCGCCACCCAGGCGCCCCAACAAAAATAAATTTTAAAATGTATTAGGTGGGGCGCCAGAGTGGCTCAGTTGGTTAAGTGTCCTATTCTTGATCTCCACTCAGGTCATGATCTCCTGGTTTGTGAGTTCCAGCTCTGCATTGGGCTCCGTACTTACAGTGTGCAGACTGCTTGAGATTCTCCCTCTCTCTCTGCCCCTCCCACGTGCACTCACTCACACGTGCTCTCTGTCTCTCTAAATAAGCTTAAAAAAATAAAAACACATTTAAAAATTTATTAGGAAATGTAAATAGCCTTAAAAACTATGCAATTCTGAGGACTAAGCCAAAAAATAAGTATGCAATATAATAAAAAAGAAAAATACAAAACTTTACTGAAGGACGTAAGGAAATATGTGAATAAAGAAAAGACATATCATGATCGTTGAGGACAAGAGTCAATGTTGTTAAAAGTTCAACTGATGGTTGGGGCGCCTGGGTGGCGCAGTCGGTTAAGCGTCCGACTTCAGCCAGGTCACGATCTCGCGGTCCGGGAGTTCGAGCCCCACATCAGGCTCTGGGCTGATGGCTCAGAGCCTGGAGCCTGTTTCCGATCCTGTGTCTCCCTCTCTCTCTGCCCCTCCCCCGTTCATGCTCTGTCTCTCTCTGTCCCAAAAATAAATAAACGTTGAAAAAAAAATTAAAAAAAAAAAAAGTTCAACTGATGGCAAATTAATCTATAAAGTTAGTGTAATCCTTATTAAAATTCCAAAACTCCTTTTTCATGGAATTTTAAAACTGACTCTCAAATCATTTCCAGAGAGAAAATATTCAAACTATACTTTGCCAAAAAGATACTCTGCCAATGTCAAAATGTACTATAAAGCGGTAGTAATTGTTATATTGTTGTAGTCATTTTGTTATTGATCTGGTAACAGACAATAACAAATAGATAAATGGACTGGAACAGAGTCTTGAAGCAGATCATTTAAATACAGAGTAAAAGTGGTTATTTCAAATCAGTGCAAAATGACGAACTATGCTAAATGGTGTTTAGAACAACTGGCCATCCACGTGGCACCTGGTGGAGCATGTGATTCTTGATCTCAGGGTTGTAAGTTCGGGCTCTACATTGTATGCAGAGATTACTTAAAAATAAAATCTTTAAAAAAAACAATTAGCAATCTAGTTGGCAAAAAAAAAAAATCCCTAGGGGCGCCTGGGTGGCGCAGTCGGTTGAGCGTCCGACTTCAGCCAGGTCACGATCTCGCGGTCCGTGAGTTCGAGCCCCGCATCGGGCTCTGGGCTGATGGCTCAGAGCCTGGAGCCTGTTTCCGATTCTGTGTCTCCCTCTCTCTCTGCCCCTCCCCCGTTCATGCTCTGTCTCTCTCTGTCCCAAAAATAAATTTAAAAAAAAAAAAAAAGTTGAAAAAAAATCCCTATTTCACACTATAAATTTAAATAAATTTCAGAGAATTAATGAATTAAGCCTAATATACCCATAAATACACAGGGGCGCTTATATAAAATTCTATATTAGAAAGAAATAGAGTATATATTTGATTGGAACACTGTTCTTGAGCAAAATTTAGAATAGAGAAGCCATCAAGGAAAAGATTGATAAATTTTATTATATTTTAAAAATATCTATATGAAAAAGATAACCAATATTATCAAAGAAAAGACAGAGTGGGGTAACTATACAACAACTATACAGATATAATACAGAAAAAGAAAGGGGAGGGAGAGAAAGGAGGCAGGCAGGCACAACTTAAATGTCTAACATAGAGAAAATATTAAACTGTAGAATATCGTTTATATGGAAATGTATGCAACTCTTAAAAAGAATAAGATGGATCTATCTGTATTGACAAGTCAAACTCTTTGTAACATAGTGAGTAAAGAAAAACAGTTATAGAACTACAATACAACTATCTAGTATCAGTTTTCCTCAACCAATAACAGCCCAGTCTCCAAACTTAGTTGTTTAAAACAATTTATTTAGCTCAAAATTATGCAGGTCAGTAATTTGGGCTGCATTCAACTGGGCAATTCTTATGGTTTGGGCTGGGTCAACTAATCTCAGCTGGGCTCACTCAGACATTTGCATTCATCTGGTAAGCAGACTGGGTGTCTGGGACCGCTTTCCATGTGGTCTCTCTATCTCCAGATGGCTAGCCCAGGTTTTTTTTCCTATACTGGTTTCAGAGTTCCAAGGCAGTGAGTGTAGAAGCTACAGTCTTCTAGTTTGGAACTGGCACAACATCACTGGATTCACGGGGTGGGAAAATAAACTCCACTTCTCAATGAAAGGGGCTGAAAAGTATACAGCCAATTTTGTAATCGACTAACCTACACTTACATACAAGTTTTTTCAAAATGGCTCCTGCAGTCCCATGAGTGCGAATGTAGGTAACACAAAGAGAAAGGGTAGGATTCCACACAAACACACAAAGAGCAGTGATTCTAGACAAATGGTATTATGAGGGAATCATAAAAGCTTTTCCATTATCTGTACTTTTGAATGATCACGTTGGCTATTTATGAATTACTTGTATAACTAAAACTAAATTTTAAAACTTTATTCAACTCCAAACACTATTATGAGTATGTGGGTTCACATTTAAACATCTGAACTTACATACATGAAAACGCAGCTTCTTTCTTTATCTTATTACATTTATTTTTCCGAAGTGTTTCTTTTGTTAGGCATTACTGAAAAGACTGTAACCAGTGGATTTGTCAGTGTCAAGTGAATTTAATGAAATATCATTTTTTTTAAATACATGAACTCACAAGTGGAGCTCCCACACCATTTGAAACAGAAGTGAATGCTGAAAATTACACTAAAAATTCCTCCTCTTTTCCACATTAAATTAGCTCCCACTTTGTAAATGGTTATTGTGAAAAAACTCAGCAGGCTTTTAAGGAACTGAACTTTAATCTGTAGGATATAAAAAATGTAATTTCAAAATTGATTATAAGTTTCTGTGTTCAAAGCATAGCTTTCTGAGATCTTCAGTGGCACCTAGTATCCTTCAAGAACCTCTGAGTCTAAAGCAAATTAAGATGCAGGTATGAGAATTAATGTTTGAGGGCTTCTATCTCTCTAGCAGGGTTTCACAGAAAGTAATGACAGGTTTATTTCAGAACCTGGCTGTTAAAGCCCCCAAAAAGCTGTTTGGTGGTAGAAAAGGCCAGCCTTTCCAATCTGCTAGCACTGTCCCCACTCACCTGAATACACTCTTTCTTTGCCTCCCACCTTCTATGCCTATATCCTGTGCTTTTCTCGTGGCCTTTACATCTGCTCTTATAGTGGGCTATTTAGTGGAGGCAGGGGATGGGAGAGCCATGTAATCTCAGGAGAACCAGGAAGTGCTAAGAGACAAGATCCACAAAAGTAAGAACCATGGCTTTACTCATTTTATATTTTCCTCTGCCAAGAGTAATATATCAGACAGTTGGGTGAGTTACTTGTCCATTGGCCTTCAGCTCCTTAAGTGCCTTTCCTTATTCCCCTCTGATCAGGGAGAGCTAGAAACCTGCAAAATAAACTTTCTTCCCAGCTAGCTTCCCCTTAGTTTCTATCATTGGTAGAAAAGGATGGGAGGAATTTGAAAGACAGAAGGGAGAGCCATTTTTTTTCTGCTTTAGGTGATGGCTCCTGCACATGCAACTCTCCTAGATTCCATGAGCACTCCACAAGCAGCAGCATTTATACATGACTTCATACTCCCCAGGTCCTGTGGTGTAATGAGAGTGTGTGCTCCTGGATTCCTGGAGAGAAGTAGAGGTGGTAATTGAAACAGTAGCTCTTGTGGAGACCCCATTAGTCTTAGTGGTCAAGGAACACAGGCTCTGTGAACATCATTTTTCCTTATGATTCTCCAACCCTAGGGGTGGATGGGAGCTTTCTTCAGTTGCTAATCTCTGGGTAATGTCACCATTTACCATTTTTCAATTTTTCAATTTTTCAATTCCAGACTCCTTTCAACTCCTTTACAGTTTTGTTGAGATATACCACATGTATTTATAATCTGATATTTTAACATAAGTATATGCTGTGATATCATCATCACAATAAAAATAACAAATGTGATTTCTCATGCTACAAAAGTTTGTCATGCTCTTTTGTAATCTCTCCCTCTTCTTCCCTCACCACAGATCTGCTTCTTGTCATCATAGCTTGCATTTTCTAGAATTTTACATAAATGGAATCATACAATATTTTCTTCTTTAAAATCTGAGTTCTTTCACTCAGCACAATTAAAATGACCTATGTTACATATTTTAATCTTTTATTCCTTTTTTGTTGCTACATAGTATTCTATTGTTTATATGTATCACAGTTTGTTTTTCATTCACCTTTTGGCAGACATTTGTTTCTAGTGTTAAGCTATTACAAATAAAGCTGCTATGATCATTTGTGTACAAGTTTTTGTATGGGTATCTTCTTTCATTTCTCTTGGGTAAATACTTAAGCTTGGAATGACTGGATTGTATGGTAGTTGTATATCTCACTCTTTAAGAAACAGCAAAGTAATTTTCCATAGTTGTATTATTTTACATTCCTACCAGCAGTACATGGGAATTCCAGTTGCTCCACATTCTTATCAACACTTGATATGTAATGTCTTTTAAAAAATTTTTTTTTTAATATTTATTTTTGACAGAGAGAGAGAGAGAGAGAGAGAGAGCATGAGTGGGGGAGGGGCAGAGAGAGAGGGAGACACAGAATCTGAAGTAGGCTCCAGGCTCTGAGCTGTCAGCATGAAGCCCAACGTGGGGCTGGAACTCACGGACACGAGATCATGACCTGAGCCGAAGTCGGATGCTCAACCAATTGAGTCACCCAGGCGCCCCAATACGTCATGTTTTTAACTTTACCCACTCTACTCCTTCCAACACTTTTGTAACCAATTCCCTAAATTAAATTCCTCTGTTTAAGATACCTAGAGTTATTTCTTTTTCTTTTTTCCTAGTTGTATGCTGAGTCAATACAAAAATTAAGTAACTCAATACTCAATCTGTATTAGGCGAATGAATGAATAATTTATTGAAAGGAAAGCTCTCAGGGCTATGTAAGTATGAAAAATCAAGAATCCTGTCTAGGCAGGCAGAGACTATGATGAAATGAGAATATAAAGCCTCTATTGAAGTGTAGGCACAGGAGAGAAGCAAGAAAGAATCTCTAGGAAACACATAGGGGAAAGTTCAGAGGTATTACATAGGAAACATTTAAAAGAGTAAATTGCTAGCGTTTGGAAATAGAGACTATATAATGGGAGAGTATAGATGAGAATCAGTATCTTTACTAATTACTAAATCAGTAATTTAGTAAATAGGAATGGCAATCAATAGAAAAGATAATGGTTTGCATCCAGTGGATTTTTTTTTTAATTAAAAAAATTTTCTTTAATGTTTATTTATTTTTGGAGGAGAGAGAGACGGAGCATGAGGGTGGAGGGGCAGAGAGCAAGAGGGAGACACAGAATCTGAAATGGGCTCCAGGCTCTGAGCTGTCAGCACAGAACCCAATGTGGGACTCTTAACTCATGAGCCATAAGATCATGACCTGAGCCAAAGTCGGATGCATCCACTGAGCCACTCAGGCGCCCCTCAGTGGGTTTCTACATAAGGGTAAATTTGAATAAGAAGGAGGGGTTTCATGAAGCCCAATTAGAATAAGAACTTAACTGAGACAAGAAAACATAAACAAGCAACTCACATGCCCCAGGTCAGCCTGTTTGAGATGAGAACAGCCTATGTCTTCTAGACAGGTTACTGGGGTGTGTGGGTGGGATAAGTCAATTTGCTGTGGAGTCTTTCTAGCCTGATGATTCAGAAGCTGGAGAAGGAGGAAAAGAGGAATGGGGATGACTCTTGCTTGGAATGTGAAGCTGTTACGGAACCAGGCTGGAACACTGGCAGAAAAACCAAGCAGCACTCGGAGATCTTGGTGGATTGGAGATTTATGTAACACCGGCGGGCTCAGAGGAGACTGTTTCTCCAAAGATCTGAGCCCCGAATGCAAGTGGGAAGGGTAATTTATAGTTATCAGCCTCCATATTTGGGGGGGGGGTTCATGCATGCAGCAAACAAAGGAAGAAGAACCCAGAGGAGGGGTCTCTAAGCTAGAGACCAGAGTTTATTTTAGCCCCATTAACCATCTTTGGTGTACTTTATCCACTTCTCCAGCAAAGCAACCTGAAACATTGCCTCCTCCTCTCAACAACACCATTTGCTAGTTGATTCTACTGCCCTCTCTGCCTTAAGGAGTTCCCCACATATTCACTTTGCATCATCTACTATTTTTAACCCTCAGAAGGATGGGGGCTCTGTGTTACAGTCCTATTGCTCTGCCATGGCACTTGGAACAATGATAGTCTTTCACTCATTCATTCATTTCTTTATACATTTATTGAGCTCCAACTATCTGCCAGGCACCAGGGATAGGAAGATTAATAAGAAATAATCTCTGATCTCAAGGAGGTCATACTGTAGCAGGAAAAGCAAACACATCAGTAATTCCCTATGAGGGCATGAGAGCAGTATGTCCTTTATGGGGAAAGCAGAGAAGATTCTACAGTGGAGGTGGCTTCAACAGGGGGTTTGAAGACCAATTGAGTTTGCCCAGCAGAGCAGGCAGAGGAGGGGGAGTAGCCATATGAAAGGTACATAGATGGGAAAACATCAGAGAAAAGTGAAGTTTGGTGCTTCCAGAGGCGGGGGCAGAAGCATGGCTGATAGCTGGAGTAGGAGGAGAGAGAGTTGTGGCATCTTTTGGGAGATTCTTATGACTATGACAAAGATGTTAAGAGAAACAGAATGAAGGGGTAAAATGGAAGCAGGTTGTCAGGTTGCAGACTTTTAGAGACAGTGGGAAATGAGTGGTATCATTTTTATAAGCTTACTCTTGCCATCTGCAGATGGAGTGCTTGCCACCAGCTGGGTACCTCTGATACTCTGATATTAGAACTTGGCCTTACTTCTGATAGAGAAGGGAAGTGAGAGGGAAAGAATCATAGTGGTTAGAGACATGGAATGCTATCCTAAAGAGCCAATATGCCATTTCAGGAGTAGGATGTATTGTGTATTAGGAAGTCATCAAAGGTATTGGGGCCTGCCCACACCTTAGCTACAGAGAGCTTATGTGAGAAGTGAGACCTAAAATGGAAATCTATCAGAAAACATCTGCACGTGAAAACCAGTGAGGGCTAGACCCAAGGTAGTGTCAGCAGGAAGGGAAAGTGGGGGTGGACTGAGACATTTTAACCAGAGAATTGGCAAGAACTGGGGATGCCTATCTGGAGGCTGAAGGAAAGGAAGGAGCTGGAGAGGCCTCCAAGGAGTCAGGCCTGTGATGCAGAGCAGAGAGTGGCCTTCTTCACAGAGACCGGGAATGGAGAGAAAACAGTGGGTTGATGTGTGGTATAAGCGCCCGTGGAGGATGCAAACGGAAGTGTCCAGGATGTAGCTGGAGATGAGTGCCTCATGCTTAAGAAAGAGACTGAAGTCATGTGTGTAGACTTAATCATCAGGAGTATGTGTGAGGCAGCTGAAGTCACTAGAGAAATTGAGAACGCTTTGGGAGAATGAAGGGAGTGAAGGAGCATGAGACCCTGGTGAATATCAGTGCTCAAGGGCAGGGGAGGAACAGAAGCCAAGAAGCAATAGTCAGGGAAAATGCCCTGCAGGAGAGGAGTGGATTTAGCAGTTAGGGTCTCACTGGTGAGCAGTATCAGTAGGGTCTGGGGTGAGGGTGTGCAGAAGAGGCAGATACAGCCTTTCAGGAAGGATGGAAGGTGAAGGGCCAGGGAACCAGGGGAGCTTTAAAATAAATGAAGGGTGAGGGAGACGCAAACATGTAGATAGGCAGAAGAGAGGAAATGGGGGAGGCAGAGAAATGAATGGAAATTGAGGAGCCAAAGTCATGGAGTAATCAAAAGGGATATAATCATAAGCCAAGAAGAAGGATAAGTCCTCTATTCCTGAAACAGGAGGGAGGGAGTGTAAAGACATACTCAGATCTGGAGGTGGTAGGAAGGAATCTGAGCAAGTCACATGATGGGGAACCTCTACCTTCTATGTAAAGAAGAGGCTGAGTTACCTAGTTGGAGGCTGGTGGGAAGAAGCAGGGAGTTAGAGAGGGCAATCAAGCTCCTCACACTCACGCTCCGTACCCAATTTGTTAAATTCTCTTCCTACTTTTTCCTACTCTAAATTTTAAGATTTTTAAGGATGTTAATACAGAGGTGTGCATTATTTCTCACCGTGCTAAGTCAAGGAAATCAAAATCCTGAAATAACAGACCCTCTACTTAGAGGTGAGAGAAATCTCAGCTAGTTAAGAAGAAAATATATCTTCTTCTAACTGAAACAAAACAAAATGAAAACACAAAGAAATATTCTTCTACATCTTTAACTATGCCTGTCAATGTTATTTCTAACTCAGGAGTAATAAAACATCTGAATTTCAGAGATTGTTGCTATAGCTTGTGGATGTAACTATAACTTCCATGAAGGTGGTAATCCTCCATTGGTCTTGTTTTAAAACGTGTTACTCTGGTAATATTCCCTACGAGATTTTTTTTTTCTTTCTGAAAAGCATACGTATTGTGAGTCCTCTAAGTCAGAAGAGGGTTATGGACACTTCTCTCATCTCATTTGTGCAAAGGTAATATTAATAATAATAATAAAACTAAATTCTATGACTCTTTTATCTTGCTTAAACAGTTTGAAAAAATAATTCATGGAAATTAACAATAATAAATGCTTGAGAAGTTATGTGGTAAATGAAAAAAATGGCTAAGGGCAAAGTTAAGGTTAGCATGCTCAATGGGGATGCCCTTACACTGTAACTCCAGGCTGTTCTTCAGTTTTACATAGCCTGAGGGACAGGAGAGGAAGGTTCTGGAAGCTCAAGGCGCTGTGGGGGCTCTGGAACTGAAGCCAGAGGACTAGAAAGACCTCCTTCTAATCAGACCTTTGACTCTGAGGGTCCTTTCCCAGGCACTGACTGAGGAGAAGCAGCTCCTGGGGGAGTTCCATGCCCCTCTGGCTATCTTTGGGAGCCATTAGCAAGGCTTTCTAGTGCACAAAACAGCACTGCTATCTTTGTTTGCAGAGACAAGCTACCTATCCATCTCAGTAGGATGTCCCTTTGTGTTACTTTCCCAATACTGACAACTGAGTCACAGGGACCCAGACATTGTCTCCGACCAGAGCCTTCCTAGGGCCAAGAATGTTCATATTTGTGTGAGATGCTGGATGGATATGGGGCAGTAATCTGGAAGAGAAGTTAAACACCTGTGGCAATAGAGATCCGATCATTTGCTTTGTGGAGATTACATGCTATCATGGTTTGTAACTTCTGAGGGACATGGATCCTTCCAAGTATGTGAGGAAACGTATGGACTTTCTTTCTTTCCTTCTTTTTTGTTAATAAAGTTTGTTTATTTATTTTGATAGAGCGCGCAAGCGTGCACACACACATGAGGAGGGGCAGAGAGAGGACAGAGAGAATCCCCAAGCAGGCTCCATGCTATCAATACAGAGCTGGACATGTGGATCAATCTCATGACCCTGAAATCATAACCTGAGCCTAAATCAAGAGTTGGCTGCTTAACTGACTGAGCTACCCAGGTGCCCCTAGATTTTTATCTCTGAAAAATGTGATGAGGTTTTTGGGGTGATAGTGGGGTTTGTGGGGCCCAGAGCCAATGGCCAAGAAAGAATTGTTGAAGATGTCTTTGGTGTAAACAGGTAGATTCTACTGAAGCATGGGGACAAGACCCATGGGCAGGAAGAGCTGCCCTGGAACCATGAGGAGAGACTGGTTTTATACTATGGAGTTGTGGGGAGGTAAAGTCCAGGGGAAATCTTTAGCAAGATTTTCATAAACTAAAGACTCACAGGATACTGGAGGTCTAGCTATTGTCAATCTAAGTTTGTTTTTTCCTCTAGCAAAGCATTAGCATTAAGACAGTAGGGAGTTCAGGGAGAAAGGTTTCACTCTGTCAGCCTCAAGTATTTGTCAATGGGATGCAGGTGATAAAGAAATTTAATTCTGTCATTTCCTTCTGCCTTTGTTTCCCACATCACTATGGAGGGGTGATGGAGACTTAGGTCCTATAGAACTGTGATCTCTATCAGTTAACTATTTGTTTTCCACTTTCCTTTGTTCTTGGGCAGCCAGGAGTACCTGAGGAGTATCACACATATCCCATCTGGGTGTGGGGGGTATGGAGGGTGTTTGTGGCCTGTCAGCTTGCCTTATGCTCCCTCATCAAATGCACAGGCATGTCTGGATGTGCAATTTGTCATACTATGTTGGGGGTTCAGGTGCATGGTTCCTTTCCATAGTCCTTTTTCATGAACCCCCAACACATACAACTACTCATCAGCAGTAGAGGATTTCCTCTGAATATAGTTCCTAGACCACATACTTCAGAAACACCTCGGATGTGCACATTTGTGGGTCCATTCCAGACTCTGTAAATCTGAATTGGGGGTGAATCTGCATTGTAAACAAACTTCCCAGGGGATTCTGCAGAAATCTAAGTTTGAGAACCCTAAGTTCAGTCCCTAGGTTGAGAATCTCAGTTCAGCAGAATTAAGCATTTTCTCTTATTTGCTCAACAGCTCACTCTCAGCCCTTTTGGGCTCTTTCTGCCTCCTGTCTCTAGCCAGCATGATCCTGGATTCTCCTCTCTACATCACCTTAGAGATACTCAGGACATGCAAAGGTTATTGGTGTATATTAATTCTGGAAAAACACTCACAAAGATAAATCTTATGCCCCAAATAAATAAATAATAGAGGACTCCCAAGAAGCCACATGGAATTTCTTGGGTGATCCGTGCCACAGTGGGGACCCATCACAGCTGCTGGCGTCTATATGATCCGTGCACAGCTATCTGTAAAAATATCACTTGTACACTAGCCTAAGCAGCCCTGGTGAATGGAAAGTTTTGAGAAGGCTTTGATGATTACAGTTTGTCACTTAGAGAAGCAGTGTGCAAACAACACCCGAGTATTGCTGGCTGCTCTGCTCAATGTGCATCCTGGCCTTTTCATTGACCACTATGAATAATTCTCACTATGCTCCATCTCCCTATTAGTCAGATGTCACAAGCTCATTTTTTCATCCCAGAGCCATATTTTAATACCATTTAGCAATGTTCTTCTTCAGGATTCTGTGTTGTTGTTGTTGTTGTTTTATTTTATTTTTTTTATGTTTATTTATTTCTGAGACAGAGAGAGACAGAGCATGAGTGGGGGAGGGGCAGAGAGAGAGGGAGACACAGGATTCTGTGTTTTTATTATCCATCATAATACCATAGGAGCATGCTTCCCCAAAGGCACTGAGACACACATATTGACCACTACCAAGGAAGCAATCAGTTCACAGGAAATTAAACTGGACTATAACCACACATTTATTCCTCCACTTCTCACATTAGTAATTTCCTTTGGAGAGTTTGCTGACCAATTCACAGACTGACTTAGTTTCCTACTGTGAGAAGGCTACAGAATTATTGCAATTATAATCACCTGCTATGATATCTGACACCACCATATTTATCAGAAGGCACAAATCCAAGTCCTGAGCCCATGTCATACAATTAGGCATCAATATAAAAAGGCTCTGGATTGTGTTATGAATCTTTAAAAACTAGAATGTGTCATCAAAAGGAAAATAAGGATTTAGTTTTCTTTCACTTCAACTCTGAATCATTTGAACTTTGGACATTTAGAATCCACAAACCAAAATCAAGATGGACAACATTTGAAGTTGTCTGGTTTTTTTTTTTAACTTTTTTTAAATGTTTATTTATTTTTTAGAGAGAGACAGAGACAGAACATGAGAGAGGAAGGGGCAGAGAGAAAGGGAGACACAGAATCCGAAGCAAGCTCCAGGCTCCAAGCTATTAGCACAGAGCCTAATGTAGGACTTGAACCCACAGACCTTGAAATCATGACCTAAGGCAAAGTCATACGGTTAACCAACTGTGCCATGCAGGTGCCCCTGAAATTGTCTGTTTTACATAAATGATTATATTGGCTATTGTATTCATAGACAGACATTGGTTTTTGCAGGTCTCTGGTGTGGGACATGTTACCAATCATGGGGAGAACTGGTCAATAAATGGAGTTGGGACAACTGTGTCACCTCACATCTCACAGCACGAAAAAATCAAGGAGGCCCAATTAGAAATGGAATAGAAAGTATGCATTGTACCAACACCTTTAAGAGATCACAGGGTCACCCTTAAGTGTTGATGTAACACTTCACACCAAAACCCTCTTAAACTCCAAGATGATATAAAAGGCGGGTTGTCTTGATTCTGTAGCCTCTGGCACTTTTCTCTCCCAGGCTGCTGAGACCCCCAAGTATTTAGGGGCAATTCCACAGTGACAAAGAAATTTGGGAGAGCTGTTTCCTCGAAAGCATGCTTTTACCCTCCTATGATCCTTTGCCCTGGTTGTTGACTGGGTCACTATTAAACAACCAAGAAAGTAACCCAAGCTAAGTGAGGTCACCATTCTCAACAGACTTCTTACCTATACTAGCACTTGTGGTCTGACCTAGCTCAGTTTTCTATATGAAAAAAAAAAAAATAGATATGTACTTCCTCATACCATATAAAAATAAACTCCAGGTAGATTAAATATCTAAATATGAAATTCAAAATTTTAAAACTGGAAGAGAGGCGCCTGGGTAGCTCAGTCGGTTAAACATCCGACTTTGGCTCAGGTCATGACCTCACGGTCTGTGAGTTCGAGCCTTGCATCTGGCTCTGTGCTGACAGCTCAGAGCATACAGCCTGCTTCAGATTGTCTCTCTCTCTCTCTCTCTGCTCCTCTACCACTCACGCTCTCTCTCTCAAAAATAAACGTTAAAAAGAATTTAAAACAACTGGAAGAAGGTATCTCATAATGTTTTATTGTTTGAGGGAAAGATGAGTTCTTTATAAAGATAGAAATCATTAAAGTACTGATATATATTATTATAAAAATGTTAAACTCCTATATGATAAAATATGTTATAAATTAAGTTTAAAGACAAGCCACTGTCAGGGAGAACATATTTATAACAGAGCAAATGGGAATTTATATCCAAATGCCAATTAACATATGTGCTATGAATTAATAATAGTTAATATACATGAATACACTTTATCCTAAAAATTACTCTACATTTATACAGTAATCCTTTATATGTATTTCTTTCTACAGATAAGGAAACTTAGATGCAAAGGATTTAAATAACTTGTTCAATTTTATACAGCTGGTAATGGCCTGGGCCAGGACTCAGCAAAGGATATAAATAAGCCATTCAGAGAAGAAGTAACCTAACAATCAGTAGACTAGTATTAGAGAAATATAAGTTAAAACAATGAAATACTATTTCACACACATTGGATTGGCAAAAATGCTTATCTTGCACAGTTAGTGAGAAAATTAGATATGATGTATTAAAAGCCATTTGGCCAGGACATGACACACAGCAGCGACTCGACACATGACAATGGGTAGTATTTAGGCTCAGTGGGCAGTATTATTATAAAAGACAGTCTGCTTGCTATGTATTTGCAGCTTGATGGAAGAGAGAATAGTGAGTTATTGTTTTAGTACATAATTAAGAGACATACTATCATTGTTTCCCATTGGGGAGAAAACCTCAAAGTATTCATTTACTTGTTAGGAAGACTGACATACCTTATGGGTTACTGTTGGCTTATATATACGTTTTTCTATCAAATCTTCATATTTAATGTGTTTTGATAGTCGGCTTGACAGAAAGCAGCATTTCCAGAGGAAGGCCTATGTCACAGAACAATAAACATAAAACAACTTAAAATGATGATACGGAACTAATCCTAACATTCACCCAATAATTTTACAAATCTAGTCTTTCTCATCTTTACCCCATACATACAAAACAAAAAGTGGCTAGTGCTGTTTTTTTAATTATCTTGGAGAGGCTTGGGGAGCCATAGAGGATAGGCAACTTGTCCGTGGTCCTCCCATGGGTTAGTAGCAAATAAAGGCCATGGTAGCTTGTACTGTATCAACTTAGTCAAGCTGTATGGCTAGAATTCCTTCTCCTGTGTGGCCACAAGACAGTCTTATGTGGGGCTTGAAAGGAACCAGAAGCCATGTTTATTTATACTCAGAAATATACTTCTACTCCATTTGGTTGTACCAGTTGACCCTTGAACAACACGGGTTAGGGACACCAACACCCCCACTCCCCACACAGTCAAAAATCCACATATAATTTTTTTAAGTTTATTTATTGAGAGAGAAAGAGAGAGAGAGAGAGTGGGCAAGTGGGGGAGGGGCAGAGAAAGAGGGAGAGAGAGAATCCCAAGCAGGCTCCGTGCTGTCAGCACAGAGCCTGATCTGGGGCTTGAACTCACAAATTATGAGATCACGACCTGAGCCAAAATCAAGAGCCAGACACTTAACCGACCGAGCCATCCAGCACTCCTATAATTTTTGACTCCCCCCAAACTTAACTACTAATAGCTTACTGTTGACCAGAAGCATTACAGATAATATAAACCGTCGATTAACATGCATTTTGCATGTTATGTGTTATTATATATACTGTATTCTTACAATTAAAGTAAGCTAGAGAAAAGAAAATGTTATTAAGAAAATCATAAGGGAGAGAGAATACATTTACAGTACTTTACTGTAAAATACCCAGGTATAAGTGGCCCCTCTGTTCAAGGGTCAACTGTGTACTTCTACCTGGTTTGTAGAGAGTCAGGTGTGGTTGCAGACCATGACTGATACCACAGATCTGCCTCCCACCTTGGTGTGAGACAGCAGCCAGACCCACAGCTGTTCTAGTTCCTGCTGGATTCCTCCTTGGGCTTCTGAGCTTTCTACCTCCTACCAGGTACACATTAGCTTTGTGACAACAGGCACAAGTATCTTCTTCAAGTTATCATTGAAGTCAGAGCAGTGAAGTCGGTGAGAAACTGATGTGGCTTTTAGTTCATCCTTGCAGATTCCAGCTTGTCTCTGCTCTCTCTCATTTCACGCCCTTTCTTTCCTGACTGCCTTCCCTACTGACATCAGGCCCAGCTCCGGATGCGGAGATAACCTCCGTGTATAAACTATTTAACTAGCTCCCACAATTTTGTAAGGCCAAATCCCTGTAATACATCCCATTCCTACTGGTATGCTTCTCTGATTGAACTCAAGAAGGAAATACTCAGATTCTTCCATATTCAATAACCACAATCATGGTTAATATTCTGTTGAATACCTTCCTATCTATGCTGCAGATGAGGTGATTCAAAAACAATTAAACAGTTTTTTAAATGTCATCCTGTTATGCCCAGAATTCGTGATCCCCAAAGACCACTAGGGAGCCGAG
>NW_024412441.1:20446495-20462383 GCF_014898765.1 Herpailurus yagouaroundi | reverse complement strand
GCAGCGGTGAGATACCAGGGAAAGAGAGCGAGTTTCAAAAGGACAAAGGTTTTATTGGGGCCTGGGGGCAGTTGGTGAGGTAATGGCTATGGCCTCAGCCGATTGGCTGGGGAAGGGTCCTGGGGAAGGGTCCGAGTCCTGTTAGGCAGATGAGGGGGGATTACTCAAGGGGAGGAGGTGTGGTCAAGGTGAAGGACACAGAACAAGATGGAGTCGGCTGGCGTAGGCCCGCCCTTTCAATCCAAGTCAGATAGCTGGAAATTCTCACAGCAAGGGTCCATATTCACTCATCTTTCAATTGCTCTAATGCAATTTATAAAGCAATAGCTTCTATTTTTCAGTATTACAAACAAAAAGCATAGACTTTTTTTTAAGAAGTTGTTTTAAACTGCAGATAAGCCAAAAAATATAATCACCTATAATCCCCACTCCAAGAGACAACAACCGTCAACATCTGGTATTTATCCCTTCTGGTATTTTATCAAAGCATACAGTATATAATATACCATCTGCCCTTTAAAAAAATTGAATTACATCACATATAATATTTGTATCTTTAAAATATAGTAGGGGTGCCTGGGTGGCTCAGTTGATTAAGTGTCCGACTTCAGCTCACGTCATGATCTTGCATGAAATCTTTGTGTGTTCGAACCTCATGCTGGGCTCTGTGCTGACAGCTCAGAGCCTGGAGCCTGCTTTGGATTCTGTGTCTTCCTCTCTCTCCCCCTTCCCTGCTCATGCTCTGTCTCTCCCTCTCTCAAAAATAAATAAACATTTAAAAATCAAATTAAAATATAGTAGGAATGTTTTCTATAGAATGAAATATTCATCAGAAGCATCATTTTTGGCCTTATATTCCAATATAATAAACTTACATTACCTAATTGAGAATATTTAGGCTTTTTGTAGTTTTTATAGAACTCTAAGCAATATTATGATAGACATCCTTATAATTAAAGCTTCACAAATGTAAATAGTTATTTCCTTAGAGCAAATCCCTAGATATGGAAATGCTGCATCAAAGGACTGCAAAATGATGTCTTCTGAAGCAAATTTTCTGACTTCCAACAACCAAGACCATGTCCTGCTCCTTCCTAAAAATTTGGTACTGCAATTAACTAGGCCAGTTTTTATCCCACTGTGTGCCATGAGTCAAGCAATATCTACATCAGGAGGTTAAATTACTCTTTATAGGACATTTCATATGTGATAAAATGACTCAGAATTAGAGAGGCAAAACAACCCAGCTCCACATTCCATTTGTCAATAATTCTATTCTGCCCTCTTTTCATATTATAAATTTTGATTCTCCAGGGCTTGGCTTTTTTCTTAGTGCTAATGCAATTCTAGTGCTGAGCCTTGAGAATGTAGGCCCTTCTAGCAGTGGGTGAGAGACATCCCATCCCAAAAAGAAAAGAGGAAAGCATCTTTGTTATCTCCATGCCTCTGGGAAAACAGATTATTTGGCATAATAAAGCTATTCTTACAGATGTAACTGGACTGCACAAACTTTTTTTTTTTATTTATTTATTTTGAGAGAGACAGAGTCAGTGTGAGTGGGGGAGGGGCGGGGGGGTGGGAATCCCAAGCAGGCTCTTTGCTGTCAGCTGTGGAGCCCTATGTGGGGCTCAAACCCATGAACTGTGATATGATGACCTGAGCTGAAACCAAGAGTCAGAAGCTTAACCAACTGAGCCACCCAGGTGCCCTGAAAGTAAACTTTTATATCAAAAGTACATAATTCTAATTGGTTGTCTTAATGTTTTGCCATGATTATAATAGCATTTCAATTTTCTGGAAAGTTTTAATATATTGAGTTTTATTAAGACAAAAGAGGTTCATTGTCATGTCCTTATTTGCCCACAGACATTATGAATAAGCAACACTTAGTAGCTCATATCTTACAAGAAGAATTCGAGATGCCATTTCATAGTTCTTATGGAAGCAGGGAAGAATCAAAATGTGCTTCCACAAGGCTGCTTTTAGGCAATAGGCTTGAGCAATGGAAAACCGAGGAAGGTAAAAGGACCCACAAGCGACCACCAGGGTGAATGCAAACAGGCTTATTAAGTGATTCACTTCAGTATAGCCATAGGCCCCAGTTGACAAATGGGCTACTTACAACAGGGCATAGTTACCAAAAAAGGAAAATTCCATATGTTCCCATACTTCCTCACTCCCTCCCATAACTATAGAAACCCCCTCTTCCGCCCCCCCCCCCCCCCAACACTGCCTCCTGGCAGACTTTCCCTTGCTGTCCTGCCCACTACTCCCTTACAATGTATTCAATACATTGCTATCTCCTTTGTTCTGCCTTGGGCAAATTCTTTCACTGCCTGCATGGCCGCCTCCACCTGTTGGGGTCACACCACAGTCTCCTGGTAAAAGGTATTTCATAAGATAATGCCAAAAGATGTTTTGTTAGATATATTTTAAATAAGAAATGATTTGGGAAATTGTGACTATTGTTCTGATAGTCACAAAATTATGCTGCCATACTCCTCAAGCTGAAAGAAATTAAATAGAACAAATCAAACAGAACCATTGAATTATTGACACCAGCAGGCCAGACCCAGATGGGGTCCTGCAGGAAGAGGGTCCTTGACTTTGTGAAGGATGGAAATCAAATGCAAACCAGCAGGAAGTGAGAGCAGAGTTTATTGAACATACAGAGAGAACAGATACAGATGAAGCATCCGGGAGACATGGAAAGGAGCATGTGTCTGATCTTTGTTCAGGGTCTGGGGGTTTTTATTAAGGATTGTGATCCAGTGAATTTGTCCTTTCAGGCATCCAAGAACAAGTTAGAACATAGTCAAGGGCCCAAGTGTTATTCCTTGGAGGCAGGGGGCCATGGTGCTGAGCCCTCTAGTATCTGTGGTCTGGAATATGCATATGACAGCTTCCTCTGATCATTCTCACCTGGTCCTTCCTTAGATGTTATCTATTCCAGAGAAATCATTAACTCCTGTCCCTTACAAGGAGGACATATGCTATTTGCATTACAAGGCATGTGTAAAGTGGGGGTGCAGGTCCTAGTAAGGAATAGAAGCAGGAAAAGGAGCAAAATGTAGGTTTTTATGGAGTCTTAAAACCATATGACTTGGAATGACTTGACAGGTAAGTATTCTGTCAAAATTTATAGAAAGTAGCCAAAGTTGTACTTAAAGGGATATTTACAGCTTTAAATGTAAATATTAGAAAAGCTGAAAATAAATGATTTAAGCTTCTATCTTAAAAAGAACAGCACCTCGGGTGCCTGGGTGGCTTAGTTGGTTAAGCATCTGACTCATGATTTCGGCTCAGGTCATGATCTCACAGTTCATGAGTTCAAGCCCTGAATCAGGCTCTGTGCTGATGGCATAGAGCCTGCTTCGGATTCTCTCTCTCCCTCTCTCTCTGCCCCTCCCCTGCTTGCTCTCTATCTCTCTCTCAAAATAAATAAAAATAAACTTTAAAAAAAAAGAACAGAAAATAATAAAAAGGAAGAAAAAAGATAAAGGCAGAAATCAATAAAATAGAGAGCAGACATGCAACAGAAGAAATCAATAAGATCAACAAATCAAAATTTTTTAAAAATAATAACAATAAAGTATAAACATTAGCAAGATTGGGCAGGAAAAAAAGAAAGAAAACACAAATGACCAGTATGAAATGAAAAGGGAGATGTTAATGTAGATTCCACAAATATTAAAAAAAGATAAGATACTATGAATAACTTTATGCAAATAAATTTGAAAAGTCAGATGAAATGGAAAATTTCCCCCCAAAACACAACTAACCAAAAGATAACTAACCAACTTATATAAAAAAAATTAAATTCTAAATAGCCTTATATCTGTTAAAAAATTGAATCTGTAATTAACCCATTTTAATGCTTCTAGTAATAGTGTTCCAGATCAGTGACTTTAAAACTGTTTTGACCAGGGGTGCCTAAATGGCTCAGTCAGTTAAGTGTCCAACTTCAGCTCAGGTCACGATCTCCAGTTTGTGAGTTTGAGCCCCGTGTTGGGCTCTGTGCTGGCTGCTCAGAGCCTGGAGCCTGCTTCAGATTCTGTGTCTCCCTCTCTCTGTCCCTCCCCTGCTTGCACTCTTTCTCTGTCTCTCAAAAATAAAATAAACATTTTTTTAAACCATTTTGACCAAAACAATAGGAAATAAATTTTATATTGTGACCCACTGGACATAGATGTATGAGTATAGGTGTGTATGAAATAAAAGTTTTATGGAACAATTCTTACTGTTGTTGAAAATTTCCTATGCCCTTCAAGGCCCTTCTACCGGGTCTAAGATCAAGTTGACTAGACACAGATTAATAGGAAAAAGTCAAATTTAATAGCACACACACAGGGAATCCACACAGACATGGAAATTCCAAAGATAATGAGGCAACATGACACTTACATGAGCTAAGGAGACGGGTAGGACTCTGAGGGTACAAAAGGGACAAAGAACATTAGCAGGAAGGTATAAGGAGATGTTTGGAAAACATAGGTACCCTATTATGCAGAAAAATTTCTTGGGTAAAGAAGAATCTCTATTAATAGCTCTCTTCCTTGTACTAGCAGACAGTTAATGGAGAGATAAAGAGCCTTTTCCTGAATCTGCTGGGTTTTGATTGTTTTAACTCAAAATAATGTCCATGCCAAAATGGCCTAATCCTAATACGAGGGAACCACTCTGTTAACTTCATTTCTCTTCATTTTTCAAATGATGGTTGTGAAGCACTAAATTGATTCTTGTGACCCACTAAAAGGTTGCTGTGTGCAGTATGAAGAACGTTGCTTACATATAGTATTCATTATATAAACGTTTGCTATATATATTACTATTATTATTCATCTATGGCTCTCCAGCACTTGCATAATACTTGGCATGTAGTAAGCATTTGATAAATGTCTGTAGAATTAATCTCGTTATCAATGGCCTTTAAGAGTGGTCTCAATAGAAAGTTGTGAGTAGTATCCCCTCTTAAAACATTCTTTTCTTTAACTTCTACTAGGAACTAGGGTATCACCTACATCCATGTCTGTCTCTTATAATCAATAGCAAAAGAAATTTGCCAGCCACCAGAATGAAGAGAAGGCTGTCACGTAGTTGTCATTGGCTACACATGTATAAACTCACTCATTCAGGCAAGGCATCCGTTCACTCCACTGTCATCTCAGTTAAGCAAATTACTTTGGTGGCCCCAAATGTGGCTGAATTTTAACTTGAATTTGGATTACCAACTTTCATAAACAAAGAAAAGGCATACCACCATGATGCAGTATTGAAACTGGGCCTTTGGTATACAAAGCAATTCAAGGCAGAGGAAGTTATCAAACCTCTCAAATCACAGAGTTTCCAAAGGTAGGTAAGGTTTTTGCAACCAGTGCATATATTGCAATAGTCTATTCCAGTGCATTGAACTACTGTCTGTCAAAAACCTCTGGCCAACATTGAAGAAGAGCTTTTGAACAACCAGTCACAAGTGATTCAATTAAGGCAAGGGAAAACAAAACAGATTTTGACCAAATGGAAAATACAAATAAAACACTAGTATTCTTCGGTGTGTTTCAAATCACTCAATCCTAAGACTTTTCAAGTAATCAAGATCAAGAGCATAGGTTAATAATGGCAGCCTATTTGCCAGAGACTCTTGAGACTCTGGAAACAAAGAGGGGTTAGGCCAAAACTTTGAATGTGGTGCTGAAAAAGAAAGCATGTGTAATCAATCATATGGATGCATGATTACTATTTTCACTTTGTAAAAAGAGTTTTAGTACAATTAATGTAGCATTTCTCTGTCCTGTCCACAAAAGTAAATATAAATTAACATAGTGTAACTAGGGCACAGGGATACAACAGCATCTGGCTCCCAAACAGACCAGGTTCGGCCCACTCATTCCTGCTGACAAAATCCAAAGCCAGAGATATGAGTGGCAGTGAAACAAGAAAGGAACTTATTTCAGTAACACTAACAACACTGGGAAGACATCAGACTAACATCTCAAAGACCATCTCCAAAGTGCTGAAAATATTTCTAGGTTTACATAAGGGAAATGTGGGACAAAGGTCGGTAGTTCATGCAGCTTGGCAGTAAAGGTCAGGCCTAATATGTGGGGTCTTGCTGGCATCAGGGGGGTCTCTATTGCTCGAGGGAATAGTGTCAGTTCCCATCACAGGATGCTGTACCCACACAGTCTTTGGCCTGAGTTAAGAGATAAGCTGGAAAGAACTTAATCAATTAGAAGGTACAGACTGAAGTCAAAATGGAGGGGGTTGAAGTCCTCTCTCAATAGCATTTTTCAGTCAGTGGCACCTAAGCACTAAGGCTATCCAGTAATTCAGGGCCTTAATTAGACAAGTATTCCCAAACTTGGCTGCTCACTGGAATCATCTGAGGAGATTTTAAATATTAGGGTCTGGGCTTTACCTAGTGAATGAGAATCTCTAGGGGACAGAGCCACTGATGTGAATTATCTTTACACTGATCCCTGATGATTAGCCAGGTTTGAGAGTCAACAGTAGCTGGGAACCAAATAGTGCTCTCGTGGTTTGAAGAATCAATGCACCTCCCTAACTTATTACTAGCGGAAGATTTGGATGGTAAATAAAATAGAGCATATGCATGGTGAATTTCCAACCTTCCACCTGATGTAAGAGCTTTTCTGATAACGATCCTAAAACAATATTTAGTATAAGACATCAGGAGTTTATTAATTCTCGATACTTACAGTCAATTCATGCTTTTTATTAACACATCTTGTCTGACCAAGATACATTTTTCCCATGCTTTATGAACTCAATACCAGAAGTGCAGGCCAATTTTTGAAAGTGCCACTCTAGCACTATGTTGCATTCTGAGTAGCATTGTATGAAAAAAGATAATAGTAACTTTAATTGGCAGTTTCCTTATCATAAGAGATGTAAAAGTAGGTCCCATCTTGCCATGACTGGAAAGAAAATAATAATTGTGTTTTCAACCAACTGGATGGGTAATTACCTAACCGTATGTCACATAGACAAAAAAATTTGTCTTTTTGTTTCTCCTTATGTCTCCATATTATTTTCTTCTTAGATGAATGCTTCTGACATTTTTCCTTCCACACTTTGCTATTTTCATTACAGGACTTAAACCCAGATATAAATGTACATCCCCCACAACAACTCTTTATAGATTCAGATCTAGCTTCCATAGAATAATTGACTATTAAAGCTGGAAGGGAACACAGCAGTTATTCAAAATAACATATTGGTTTCATATTAGAAAACTGGGGCTCAGAAGTTGATTTACCAGACTCTACATGAAAGCCAGATTGGAAATCACATCTCCTAACTATTAGCTGAGCATTTTTCCATCTACTATTCTGTTCAACAGATACATACAATGAGGTGAACTGCAATATAAGTGAGGGTATTTTTCTAAATCACTACACATTCACATTTTTAATTAACCTTTTTATTGAGATATAATTCACATGCCCTAAAACTCATCCACTTAAAGTTCAATGGCTTTTAGTATGTTCACAGAGTTGTAAAGCAATCACCACAATCTAATTCTAGAATATTTTCATCGCCCCCAAAAAGAAACCCTGTATCTAATAGTCACTCCCAATTCCTGACCTTCACTCCAGCCCCAGGCAACCACTATTCCACTTTCTGTCACTACAGATTTGCCTATTTCGGACATTTCATTTAAATGGAGTCATACAACATGTTGTCCTTTGTTTCTGGCTTCTTTCAATTTAACATGTTTTCAAGGTTCATCCATGTCATTCCTTCTTTTTTTTTTTTTTTTCCCAAGTCATATTCCACTGTATGGATATACCACATTTTGTTAATTCATTCATCATTTGATGGAGATGTTTCCACTCTTAGGCTATTATAAATAGTGATGTGAACATTTATGTACAAGTTTTTCTGTAGGCTTGTTTTAATTTCTCTTGGGTACACACTCAGAAGTGAAATTGCTGGGTTATATGGGAACCCTATGTTTAACATTTGAGGAACCGCCAACTGGTTTCTGATGCAACAGCACCATTTTATATTCTTACCAGTAACGTATGAGTGTTGCATTTCTCCACAACTCATCAGCACTTGTTATTGTCTTTTCTGATTGTAGTCATTCCAGTTGGTGTTAAGTGGTATCTCCTTGTGATTTTGATTTTAAGTTCCCTACTGATTAGTGATGTTGAGCATCTTTTCATGCACTTATTGGTCATTTGCATATCTTCTTTGGAGAAATGTCTATTCAGATCCTTTGTGCATTTTTATTGAGTTTTTTTGTCTTTTTATTATGGAATTGTAGGAGTTCTGTACATATTCTAGACACTAGTCTCTTAACAGGTATATATGACTTGCAACAATTTTCTCCCATTATATGGACTGTCTTTTCATGTTCTTGATAGTGTTCTTTAAAGCACAACATTTTTAAAATTTTAATTAAAAAAATTCTTTTTTTGACCTTGTGCTCTTGGTGTCATATCTAAGAAACTATTGTCTAATTCAAGGTTACAAAGATTTATGCATATTTTTCTGCTAGCTTTTTTTTTTTTTTTAAGTTTTAAAACAGTTATATCTATGGTCGATTTTGAGTTATATCTATGGTTGCAGTTATATCTATGGTCGATTTTGAGTGAAGTTTTGAATACGTTATGACAGAGGTGTTTAAATCCATTCTTCTTCATGTGGATATCCAGTCATCTGACACCATTTGTAGAAAATACAATTCTGTTTCCATTAACTGTCTTAGCAACCTTGTCATAAATCTATTGACCATAAATGTGAGGGTTTACTTCTGGACTCTCAATTCTACTCCATTGATCTATATGTCTATTCTTATGCTTGTACCACATTCTCTTGATTACTGTAGCTTTGTAGTAAGTTTTAAGATTGGAAAATGTCATTCCTCTAACTTTGATCTTATTTTTCAAGATTGTTTTGGCTACTCTGAGTTTCTTGAATATCCATGCAAACTTGAGGGTCACATTGGCAATTTTTGCAAAGAAGTCGTCTGAAATTTTGATGAGGACTGCAATGAATCTGCAGGTCATTTGGAGAGTACTACCATCTTAACAATATTAAATTTCCTAATACATGAACATGGGATGTCTCTGCACTTATTTAGGTGTTCTTTAATTCCTTTCAAAAATGTTTATAGTTTTCAGAGTATAAGTATTATACCTCTTTTGTTAAATATATCCCCAAGAATTGTATTCCTTTAGATGCTATTATAAACAGCATTGTTTTCTTAATTTCATTTTTGGATTGTTCATTGCTAGTCCATAAAAATAGAGTTGATTTTTGTAGGTTGGTCTCATATATTGTAACTTTGTTCAATTCATTTATTAGTTCTAATAGTTTAGTGGAGTCCTTGGGATTTTCTGTATGCAAGATCATGTCATCTAAAATAGAAATAGTTTTATTTATCCCTTTCCAGTATGGATACTATTTTTTTTTTCTTGCCTAACTGTCCTACCTGGAACCTCCAGTAAAATGTTGAGTAGAAATAATAAAAGCAGACATCTTGTCTAGTTTCTGATCTTGGGGGAAAGCTTTCAGTCTTTCACTATTTTAAGTACGATGCTATCTGTGGGGTTTTGTAAATGTCACTTACCAAGTTAAGTAAGTTCCCTTCTATTCCAGTGTGTTGCATGCATTTCTCATAAAAGGGAGTTGCATTTTATCAAATGCTTTTTCTGCTTCTATTCTGTCATGTGACTTGTCTTTATTCTATTGACATGGTATATTACATTAATTGATTTTCAGATGCTAAAGCAATCTTGTATTCCTGAGATATATCCCACTTGGGCATGGGGTATAATCCTTTATATATGTTGCTGGATTCAATTTGTATGTTTTTGAGGATTTTTGTGTTTGTAGTCATAAGAATATTGGTCTGTAGTTTTCTTGTGATGACTATTTCTAGTTTTGGTTTCAGGGTAATATTGGCCTCACAGAATGAGTTGAGGTGTATTCCATCCTCTTCTATTTTTTTGAAGAAGCTGTGAAGGATTGGTATTAATTCTTCTTTAAATGGAGAATTCAACCGTAAAATTACCTGGGCTTAGACTTTTCCTTGTTGGAAGTTTTAAAACCATTAATTTAATCTCTTACTTGCTATTGGTCCATTCAGATTTTCTTCTTGAGTCAATTTTAGATAGTTTGTGTCTCTCGAGGAATTTGTCCATTATGTAAGGTTATATAATTGGTTGGCATACAAATGTTCAAGTATTCACTTATAATCCTTTTGATTTCTCCAACGATTATAGTCTTGGTAGTAATGTCTCCCCTCTCATTCCTGATTTTAGTAATTTTATTCCTCTCTCTTCTTTTTCTTAGTCAGTCTAGAAAAAGGTGTATCAATTCGGGTGATCTTTTCAAAGAACGAATTTTTTGTTATTCTCTCCATTGTTTTTCAATTTTCTCTTTCATTTATTTCCACTTCAATATTTGTTATTTCCTTCCTTTTTCTTGATTTGGGTTTAGCTGGCTGTTCTTTTGCTAGTTTCATAAAGTAAAACGTTAGGTTAAATTTTGAGATCTTTTTCCTTTGTAACGTTCCCATTTATAGCTATACATTTCTGAGTTCTGCTTTCAGTATATTCCATAAATTCAGGTATGCTGTGCTTTTGTTTCCATTCATTTGAAAGTATTTTCTAATGTCTTGTGATTTCTTCTTTGACCCATTGGTTATTGTGTTGTTCAATTTAATTTGTATATTTCTCAAATTTCCTCATGTTACTGACTTCTAAATTCCATTATGGTTAGAGAACTTTCTTTGCATAATTTCGGCCCTTTTAAATGTATTGAGGCTTGTTTTACAGCTTAGCATATAGGATATAGATCCTGAAGAATGCTCCATGTATCCTTGAGACAAATGTGTATTCTGCTGTCAGTGGGTGGAATGTTCCACAGATGTCTAGGAGGTCTGATGTTTATAAATGAGAAAAATGAGAATACCTTTGGGATTGGTGGATTACTCAGTGTTGCATATCACTGGATCACAGAAGTGTAACTATAAGGGTGAATCATGTAAAACTGACATTCTTGAACATCAAAAACTAATGATTATCAGCAATTTCTTATAGTTCAACTTCACAGAACCTAAGTCTCCTGACTTTCAGTCCAGTGTGCTTATCACTTAACTAGAATATTATATTAGGATAGGCTGTGCTTCATAAGGCACATACCATGAACTATTCTTGGCTTACCACAATGAATACTGATTTCATGTTTGTCTTATTCTATGCAGGTACTGTAATTTTCCTCCAAATGGTGACTTAGTAATCACAGCTGCTTCTATTCTGTGTGTTGCCTTCTAGGACATGTGTCAGGGGAAGAAAACTTCAGGATCATATGGCATGTTCCCAATGGTGAGCCCTATGGGTGGCTCAGATCACTTTTGTGTATATTCATTGGCTTAGTCATATGGCCCAATCTTACTCTGTGTCGTCACCTTACTTCCAATACAATTTTCTATCCCTAGGCAATTACATTGAGAATATAGTGTAACCTGACAGTAGGATGTGTCTTCCCATCTCAACAGCTCAGCACCTCTTTGGTTTTTCTCATTTTAATAATATTTAAAATGTGTTTTCAACAATTCAAAATGTAGGTCTTAAAGAGGTCTCAGAATTAAAATATGAGGGGCACCTGGGTGGCTCAGTCGGTTAAGTGTCCAACTCTTTTGATTTCAGCTCAGGTCATGATCTAACAGTTCCCGTGTCTGACTGTGCACTGACAGTGTGGAGCCTGCTTGGAATTTTCTCCCTCTGCTTGTTCTCTCTCTCTCTCTCTCTCTCTCTCTCTCTCTCTCTCTCTCTCTCAATAAATAAATAAACTTAAAAAAAGAATTAAAATATGAAAAAAATCTTCTGGTGACTTTTTCCTAATGTGAAGCTCTATCATATTTTACCTAGTTTAGGAGAAGCTATTAACAAGAAAAAACAACCCCCCATAAAGACCATAATAAACTCATTAGAGGTTTTCTGAGGGCCACAGCATAAAAGACAGGCTATTTCCCTCCACCATCTGCTGGTAAACAAACAAACAAACAAACAAACAAACAAACAAACAACTTTTGAATTACATGGCCCTCTATAAATTGGAAAGGGCCATCAACTTGGCGGGTCTGTATAATCCCTATCTCTACACGTCTCCTAAGAGCCCTCTTAGTAACCGAACAATTTCACAGTTCTAGAACTACTTAGAGATGCCTGGTTGTGGCCACTACAGCTCTCCTAAAGCCTTAACCTGGGAAAAATCTCATTTCAACTCTGTTTAAGTATCTCCTCATACACCCACCAAGGGAGTCAAGTGCAATTTTTCAGTAGGCTCGGGAATAGGAACTTGGATGTGTGCTTTCTATATGCAATTTTCCATTGCCTTTAAGTTCCAGGATGGCTGAAAAATAATTTCCAAACACATTCTTTTAAAGAAAACCCAAGGAGGTCTGTGAGTGGCTGATGTCAACTGTGAACACTGAGATGAGAACTCAGGAAGGGGCTAGCCAGTATTGTGGGAACCGTCTCTGGCCAGGGCCCTGACGTGGAAAAAGCAGGAGCCTCTCTGTGGTTTCGTGAGGAGCTCGGGAAGTCCAAAGAAGGAAAACAATTTCAATTTCTAGGATCTGACACTAACGGACCCCAAGTCTATTTTGTGCTTAACCCAAAATGAAGTATTGAGAGAAATTTATAAAATCTTAGTACCACAGAATGGTCAGAGGAACTGGCAAATTTTTACTCTCATAGGAGAATGGTTTTTCATGTAACCCATAACCCCGTAAGAGGCATCTAGGTTTCTCTAGATGCATCTATTTGTTTATTCCACTGGTTTGGTTCCAACAGGTGGCAATATTTTGGGCCAGTGGTTAACTTCTGTTATTCCCTAGTCTCACCTCTGGCCTTGACTTTAAAGATATACATTTTACGGTTGTGGAAGGTAAAAGAATCTGGTATATTTTTCTTTTATCATTAAGGACTTGAATTTCTTTTAAACAGCAGTTCTCAAACATTTTGATCTGAGGATTCGTTTACACTCTTAAAAATGATCAAGGAACCCCAAAGAGCTTTTGTTAATCTGGATTATAACTATCCAAGTTTATGGTATTAGTAATAAAAACTGAGAAATTTAAAACATTTATTAATTCACTTGAAGATAATAATATTCCCATGTTATAGGGTACCATAAATAACAATCTTAAAGAAAAACAGCTATATTTTCCAAAACAAAAATTTCGCTTTTTTTTTTTGCAAATCTCTTTAATGTCTCAGTTAGAAGATAGTTGGATTCATATACACTGTCCTTTCTACATTCAATCGGCTGCAATGTTATTTTGGTGAAAGAATATAAAGAAAATCCTTCCTCATGCAGAAAAGTAGACAAGGAAGAAGTATTTTCATAATCTTTTCAGATAATTTTGCGTGTTTTTCTTTAACACTAAACCCAAACTCAGCTAGTGGTAGTTTCTTAAAGTTTAATGCAGTGTGGAATCTAAGACCCTATCAATGAACTTCTCATACTCTGTGACATTAAAATTCATCAGCCTGGATGTTCTCCAACATCAAAAATCAATTCTCTGACTCTCCAGACACTAACTGAATATCCTACAATTTAACTTTATTTTGACACTCCCTGGAGTTAGTGGCAAACTCCACAGGATTAAGGGCTCAGTCCTACAAGGACATTCCCACTTTATTTATTTATTTTTAAATGTTTATTTATTTTTGAATGAGAGCGAGAGAGACCAAGTGTGAGTTGGGGAGGGGCAGACAGAGGGAGACAGAATCTGAAGCAGGCTCCATGCTCTGAGCTGTCAGCCCACAGCCTGATGCGGGGCTCAATCCTATGAACTGTGAGATCATGACCTGAGCCGGTCACACCCTTAACCAACTGACTGAGTCACCCAGGAGCCCCAGGACATTCCCACTTTAGACGCCAGTCACAAATATTGGGTCTCCAAGTTACCTGTATCTCTTTCTGACTTGGCTACAAATCAGAGGTTTCCATGACCCCCACTCCCACCATCAGTTTTGATTATACTATGATGGCTCACAAAACTCAGGGCAACAGTTTACTTATTAGTGATTTATTATAAAGGCTACAACTCAGGAACAGCCAAATGGAAGAGATTCCTAGGTCAAGGCTGTCTGTGTGCACAGAGCTTCCATGCCATCTCCACATGGCCACCCTTCCAGCACCTCAATAGCTTACCCACATGGAAGCTCTCCAAACCCTATGATTTAAGTGTTTTTATGGAGGCTTCATCACATAGGCAAGATGATTAAGTCATTCTCCAGCCCCACACCTCCCCCCAGAGGTTGGGGGAGGTGGGGCTGAAAGTCCCAGGTTTCTAATCAAGGTTTGGTCTTTGTGGTGACCAATCCCCATCTGAAGCTAGCTAGAGTTGACTGATTAGAACAAAAAATACTATCACCCAGGAAATTCCAAAAGATTTAGGAGCTTTGTGTCAGGAACCAGGAACAAAGGCTAAATATTAGGACAAAAGATATTCCTGTCACCCCTATCTTTGTGGAAATTACAAAGTTTTAAGAGCTCTGTGTCAAGAAATCAGGGAAAAGGCCAAATATATAATATACAGATACTTCTTATTCAGCCACAATCTATCAATATTCAATATACCAAGAAAGAAAAAAAAAGAGAGTAAGAAAGAAAGAAAGAAAGAAAGAAAGAAAGAAAGAAAAGGTTTTAGCATCACCACTGATTTCATCAGACAAAAATCTTTAAATATTGGGATACTGTCAAACTCCTAGTGGCAGATACAGGTTTTCCAAAAGCTTGAATTTTCACTTGAAAGCCTGAATTTTATCACTGGCAATAGATAGCATCAGTTGTTTTCCTGAAGTGACAGGCTCATTTCACTCATTTTGGAGAAAATGTCTGCCAAATACCCAAGTCTGTGTAACCACAGTTTGTCTGTCAGTTCTTCTTTCAAGTAAAAATGGTGTTCCATGAAAAAAAAAGTATCACAAACCATCATGAAGAGCTTCGCCTGCAGACAACCACCAATCTCATTTTATTCCACTGCCAAGGTTCATGCTAAGTGGCATCAATTTTACCCACCATTACTTTTGTGTCATCAGAAAAAATGTCTAAATAGTGAAGACAACTAATGTCTTAGCATTAATGGGAAAACAGTCTTAGGCATTACAGACCCAGGGGTCCAAGAATCACACTTTGAGAACTACTGCATTAGAAACTATCCTTCTGTTATAGAGACTAAATAATGCTTTCCTGAAGTTCATTTATAGAAACAAAAAGAACTAGAATTACTTGCAAATACCCTAAGAAAAATACTCAGTCATTTTTGTCACCAATGTGTAAATCCCTAGAAAGAACTGTATCTTTTAATATTTGAACAGCACACTGGGAATGCAATAAATAATAACAATGAAAGTAGTTTATGTTTATTGTAATATTTACCACTGGGAGAGAATTGTACTATGTATTTTAAATGCATTATCTCCAATATTGTATAGTACCATATCCTCACTTTATAGATGAGGAACATGGGACACATATGGGAAAAGAACTTGACAGGGTCACAAGCTGTATGTGGTACAGTAAAGATCTGAACACACAAGGCCTAATTCCTAGAGCTTGGTTGGACCCATAAACCCTGGATTATGTTCTATGTCTCATCTAAACTCCAAATTTCTGGCACAAAAACAGACACATAGACCAATGGAATAGAATAGAAACCTCAGAACTAGACCCACAAACGTATGGCCAACTCATCTTTGACAAAGCAGGAAAGAACATCCAATGGAAAAAAGACAGTCTCTTTAACAAATGGTGCTGGGAGAACTGGACAGCAACATGCAGAAGGTTGAAACTAGACCACTTTCTCACACCATTCACAAAAATAAACTCAAAATGGAT
>NW_024412441.1:20371265-20441495 GCF_014898765.1 Herpailurus yagouaroundi | reverse complement strand
AGAGAGAGAGCAGGGAAGAAGGAACATGTGCACCCTTTCCTAAGTGCACGATTAAGCACGGTTTTGGTGGGTGAGAGGGGAAAGGATGGTTGGAAACGCATCTTTCCTGCCAAATAGGCTCCAGAATGCTCTCAGCCCTGATTTTGACAATGAAGGACTGGTCAGAAGTTGGAGGTTGAGGTATAAATTTCTGCACTTCTGGCTAGGGAGATGAACCAGGTTTTCCAAAAGCTGTCGTTTTTGTTTTCCAAGTCTCTAAAGGCAGGAAAGGGCCGGTCAGTGAATGAATAGAAGGCAGTGCAGCCAGGTTCTGTCTGGTTAGCTAAGCGGGAGGACTGTCATAAAGAGTTTTTTTGTCTGAAGCACCCAGAGGCTGGGGCTTTGGGCCATAAAGAGTTGGGTATTGGTCAGTTTTAACTGCCAGAGTGAGAAATGTCTCAGACATTCTTAAAATTAGACAGCTCAATTTAGCTCGGGCTTGCTGATCTCCAGTACCTACTTATTCACTTTGAAATTTTCAGTGACTGGGTTAAATAGAAAAGACACAAAGAGAAACTAACCTCCCCCCCTCCCATTTTGAGCCCATCTTGGCTCAAAATTGGAATTTCCATCTTTGCTCTTGACCCTGAAAGAATAGAATCTCAAAGAAATACCTGAGAGGAAAATTCTTTCCTTACCCAAAGTGAAAACCAGAGTGCTTGCAAAACTGAACAAAGAAAGAAAAGAATCAGGAAATATCCCAGGCAATTTGCAGTTATATTCAGATCATTTTTCAAATGCTTGAGGTTGTACAATAAAAGGGTGGGAGAAAGCTAGAAATAGAAATGGGGGAGAGGTGAATTCAGGACCTTTGAGATTGCAGGAATGAAGAGTCTTTTTTCTTCTGATATAGGTCTGGAAGAATCTGGATGTGAGTACGTAAAGCTTCATCTTTCCATCTGCATAACGTGAAATTGCTTTTAATTTTAACATTGAACTCTTAAGAGTAAAAGGAAACACAGCTAGACTGTGCTACATGCATCCCAGGCAGTTGGGGCTGTATTATGTGTTAAATGAGTTGTATGTTTATTTTGTCAGCCAACTCTATTAAATCTGTAATCTCTAATTCCACGCGTTTGGCTTGTTTCCAGTTACTCATTCATGATGTGTCATTTGGCTAGAAATTGCCAGGATGTTAAAGCCTAAAGAAATACAAAACCCAGAGAACATCTTGCATTGGAAGATTTCACCATCCCATCATCGTCTACAGGAATTCTTTACCCAAAGAATTCTTTATGACATTCTTTATGTCAGACATAAAATAGATATAACAGGATTTAATTATTTTTTGCAACAGAACTTATTTCATTTTTTGTATGAATTTACATGAGTTTTTTAAACAGGTACTTCTTTTGGTACATTTAGAATATTTATTCATTTGTCAAAAATTCCATATACAACCCACCTCTGTAAGAAACCTGTTGTGCAAACTGTACTTGAATAATCAAAGTGGTTGACTGTTTCCAAAATATAAACCAAGTTGTGTTACATAAGATCTTATCATTTTTAATGGTGCTTATTGTTTGTTTTTTTTTTTTAATTATCCTATACGGTGACAGGAGGAACCAAGAACCTCAGGCAGAGCAAATACTTCAAGGAAATGTGGACCCCAGGCTTCAGAAGGTGCGTGAAGGAGAATGTGATCTCACTAGTTATTTGAGATTCCTGTCATTTAGTATTCTTACTGCCTCTTTTCTTGCTTGTATGGAAATTTTGGGAAATTTAAAAGCCTTAAGTAGGAGTATGTACACTTCTACTTAGAAATGTTTCCTGAAATATAATAATAGAAGCAACCTCTTCAGCCTGGGATTAAGTGAGTTTGGTACTGGCTGAGAGCAGTGCCTGAAGTGTAGATAGCCCCAGGCAGCCGTTTGCTGTTTGTTATTGTTATTCATGAGAATCTGTCTTAATCTCAGACACTTTCTTCAACTGGACAGAGTAAGGGGTATGTTTTCATCCTGGTAACTAAGGCTGATCAGTCGTTCTGAGACTGTAAATTTTAGTAATGATTAATGGCCCAGTAGACAAAGGAAATTTCTGAACTTAGATTGAGAGAAGCCCTATGAATTTAGAAGTCACAGTGACTGTCATGGCACTTTATATATATTATAAATTCATACACAATATTTTATCTTACTACCTTGTCATTTTTAGTGATTTTATTGATTAGGTAATGACATTTTAGGTCCAAATACAAAGATACGGAATAGTTGATTGTTGAATGTCCCCAGTTGCTCCAGCCCTCAGCTACCTAATCTCCCTTCTTCCTATCAATCCCCCAAAGGCTCCCAGTTCCTTGTGCATTACCAGGCTTTTTTTGTTGAAGTTTCCCTTAGTGCCTGGTTATGTTTTGAATTACTGTTTTAAAAACTGAACACCGGACTCGTGATCCTTTCCCTGGGGTATGTATGTGGTGGGGGTGGGGACTCAGGAGTTGCCAGCTCAGTAAAGGACCCTTGACAGGATGCTTTATCTGGGCCACTTCCTAGCCCTTTAGCTCACTCAGCATGAGGGACACTGTCTCCTTGCTGCTTTGGGGACACTGGGACACCGACCAAGCTGTTGGCTCAGGTGCTACATGATTTCCCTCACTCTATTCCATCTCTTCTCAACATTCCCCTTACCCTTCTCTCAATCGTGGCACTTAGCACTTGATGTGATTATATATATTAATAGCTCTATTTGTTTATGGCCTATCTGCCTCTGTAGAAGCACCATGAGAGCAGGGAGTATATGTTGTCATATTCCCGAGGCCTAGAACAGCTCCTGGCTCAAAGTGGGCACTTTGTCAATATTGCTGAATGAATAAATGAGATTTGGGAAAAAAGCTATTGTAAACAGAGTTAAATGGGCTTATTTACCATAGGACTTTTTCAGAACCTTCAATAAGCAAGCATGCATAGAAAAAGTAGAACAAGGCAGGTGGGAGTCAAGCTCTTCAGCACAAACCCAGAAAGGTTTTGTGTTTTTGGATGGCAGCTCAAACACAGGGAAAAGCCACTGGCAGGAATATTATTGGCAGCTGACCAAATGGATTTACAAGCATCTTTTTGCAAATGCAGGGGAGAGAGAATTTGCACCAGAAGATGGCAATAGAACCAAACCCATTGTTAGTCATTACAAACATGTACAATTTGCACTTTTAGTTTAGAGAGAGGGGGTGAAAAAAAAGACTGGGATTTCTGGTAGGTTCAGCTGTGTTCTTGCTTAGCTCACCCTGCTTTCCACATAAGAGGGGAAACCACCTTATCCACTAGTTCTGACTTGTGGGTTTTCCGAGTCCAGCCCTCTGGCTAGGTTTCAGAACCTGAATCTTGAAGTGAAACTCTCATTTAATGACTGGAAATAAGAAAGCTCTGAAGATGGGTATGCTGACTCCTGGGGGCCCAGGGGCCTGTTCGGGGCAGCACACCATGACCACAGGGGGCCTGGGGCACGCTCAGATTTGCCACCATTAGCTGCAAGAGGCAACTTGGGAGTTGTCTTGGCTCCTTGAACAAAGGAGAGTTAATTACAGAAAATGTCAGGCTTTTTAAAGGCCATTTGTCACCGGACTGCAGGGAGAGCCGTGGCCCTTGGCAGAGCCATGGAGGAAAGACTGTTCGTTTTAAGCCCCAGTCTCTGCACACAGAAATAGTGAGTCTTGGGGGCGTCATCGTTGGACAGGAGGTAAACCCCATGGAGAATTTGTATATTCAGGGGAAGCAGTGCAGGTAGTGGCGTGGGCTTGGAGGAGTTGGGCCTAAGGGAATTTGGAATCCCTTTCTTTTTTCTTTAAACAAATGGGGTGAATTACTGTAATTTTTCCAAGGTCAGACCAAACCCAAATTCTACAGAGGCTAGTTACCTCTAGGCAGGAGGGCTGGAAAAGAAGAACAAATGGGAACAGTGATAGAGGTCTATGATTCTAATTAAACCTTGTTAAGCTGTTTTTTCAGGGTACATGTAATTCAGAGCATCAATAGATGCTAGTTGACAGATAATCTTTTGCTACTAGTTTTCATTCTTATAATGGAAAGAAGTGGTGGGAGGATGGCTATTATGTCAGAATGCCTAGAATCTGCATTTTAATAAGATCCCCAGGGATTCATGTGGGCATTAGAAGTTGAGGAGGGCTGGGGGCTTGGACCAGCAGTTCTCAGCCCTGGCTCCTCATTAGAATCCTGTGCGGAGCTTACAAAACAAGCCCTGGATCCATCTCCAGAGATTTGTGTTGTTTGGGCTCTAGTGTTCTTGGGGCCCAAGACATTGCTATATTATTTAAAAGCCCCCCAGGTGATACTAAAGTACAGCCAGGGCTGGAACACTGCCCTAAACATAAAGCCAAACACCATTAGGTAGATACCTAGATTGAGAATGCATGTAGTCTCAAAGCAGAAACATGCTATGGCTAACTGGAACCCCTAGTCTGTAGGATTTCTAAAAATCCAACCCGTCAGATACTGTGGATCTTACTAGTTGTGTGCTAGTTTTTAGAGACCTCAACTATGATGATGGTAAGCTAGTTTTTAGAGACCTTGACAACGATGACAATGATGATGGTGGTGGTGGTGGTGGTGGTCTAGGACGGTAGGTCTAGGTGGTGATGTGAACCGCTTAGCTGGGTTAGAACACTCCTGCTCCACTTACGGAAATGATGTTGAGCCTGCGGAATGGCCAGGTAGATGGTGCTTTACATTTTTGACTCTGTGCCTGAGAAACAGCTTCAAAATTTAAATCAGATCATGACACTACTACCTTTCTTCTCATGGAGAGCTCTCTTCAGTGGCTTTGCATTGCTCGCAAGGTGAAACTAAATTCCATAACTGCTGTTTTAAGATACACTGTTGTGTGACCATATCTGCTTTTGATCGTCTCTAACCGTGCTCTGGAAACTCCAGCCACAGGGGCTTCCTTTGGTTACTCAGGGGCCCCTGGCTTACTCCTGTGTACCCCCGGGCCGCTATTCCTTGCTGGTCACCTGGTCTGGAACCTGTGCCTTTACCGCCTTACGAAACTGCTATCTCTCATCTCTGCCTAGGTTCTGTCCCGTTGTATTTTCCTCTCACAGCATCATGTCTTTCTATCTCATACCACTTAGGGGATAGACTCTTTGATGCATGTGGGTGTCTCCGTTAGACTATAGGCTCCATAAGGACATAAACTGTGTATATGTGTTTGGTTTGGGACTCATTGTTGTATCCCTGGCATTTATTTTTTTGGATGGATGAATATACGTTTTCATGATGAATTTGGCAAATAAGTATTTTTTAGGTTATTGTGTCCTTAAAACTATATGCAGATATACATCTACTCCTGTTTGTGTCTTATATGTTGTAAACTGTAGAGATACCAGCCCTGAGGGGAAGGGTATTTTGAGAGGGAACAGGCTTTAGTCTTACTGGTTCTGGTTGGTGCACATAGCACATGACTTGGAGAACAAGTCCTGGTTTATCTAAATTTTTGCCATGACAGCTTTTTCTCTTAAGTCTATGTGTGATTTGTGAACTGCCTCACTGTAGATGATGAAAAAGGTAAGTGCTTAAAAATAGTGCATCTCTCCACCTCAGGCTTTCTCCCGCAGCGGGAGCCTCCCTAGAAAGCATCTGCATGTAATGTAGTGTTTCCTTGCAGGCCCTGGGTGAACAAGCCTTCCCATCTTCTGCAGGAGGCCCTGCCTTTCTCTGTGCAGGGAAGACCACCCTCCCTAACCCCTGCTGCTGCTTCTGTCAGAGGAGTTGAGTCTTACAAAGTGTAACACCCCGATGGAGGAGTAGGTCTGGAGGAGTAGGTCTGGGGTACAGCGTGATTAGAGCCAGGCAGGGGCATAGGGGGCCTCCAGCCTTATTTGTAACACTTTCTTTCCTTTACAAACACTCAAGTAAGTACAGCAAAACTATTAGAGCCCAGAATCTGTTTTTGTTATTTTATTCTTTGTACTTTATGTTTTAAATATTAAATTATTTTTAAAAGCTAAACGAAAACTAGTGAAGACAGATATATTTACTAAATATTCAGACACATGTTGAATCTGTCACTTAACCACATTTTCTCCTGGCTGGAAAAGTGTTTACCATCCATTGCCAAGTGGTAAGAAAACTGCAGTTAGTAGAAGTCAGGTAGAAAAAATAAATAAAAACACCAGGGTGCATGTATGTGAGTGGCATTATTTGTATTTTGTCAGCTTTTATTATAAAATGGATACATGCTTGCTGCAGAAGTTTTTCTTTAATGTATAGATGTACAAAGCAAAAAATAACTGCTCTCATCCTCTCAAGATTGTATTGTATACGTTACATGTATATATGTGTTTATATGTGTATATAATCACATACCTTCATATACGTAATTTTTTTACAGATAGGGTCACACATTCAGCTGTGCAACTTGCCCTTTCTGTTTACATATAAATTGACATTTTGAATCTGTGTTATTGGCTTGCCCTTCAGCACAGAGTTTTATTTAAAATTAAAAAAAAAAATTTGGACTTCAGGGACATTTATTAATCCCCCCTGGTCAGTATGTTTAAGTTGTATGTCTGTTCAAATGCATGTAATGCTGTGATTTATAAAATGTGATTTTATTTGCAAGTAATACTGAAGTCCTAGTAGCTTTTAATTGTTGTCTAGACTCAGGTAATAGATATTAAATATATAACTACTCTCATGTGGATATTGGAGAAATATTTTGAGGTTGAAATTGGGGGCCTCAATCCTTTAAAGAGTTTGGAAACTCTCAGATAAAGGGTTGGGCAAGGTGCCTTCAAAAGTACCTTTCAGCTCCCCAGAGTTTTCCTGGTAAGTTTCTAGGTGGATGTAGTCATTCAGCAAATAATGGTGGTTGACTTCCTGAGCGCCCGGCACTATTCTAGTCCTTGGTGTACTTAGGGGCGCTTACATTCCACTATGGGGGCACATAGTGAATGACTGAAACGTTCAGGCTATAGTGGGTGCAATGAGGGAAATGAAACAAGGCAGGATGATGGAGAGAGGCTTTTGGGGGGTTCCAACAGGGTGGGGGGTGAGGGAGAGCTGCCTTTTCCTCTGCTGTGCACTGGGAGGGGAGCAGGCCCTGCTTATTTCACATTTATAGAATCCCAGTGGCCAGTAGAGAGCGCTCCCTTTCACAGTGACTACCCTCAGGCTCTGTGGCCTCCAGGGAGGCCTGCAGCAGGGCAGAGGGTCATTGGCAGGCTTCAGCCTGGTCTGGGCAGCTCTACTCAACACATCGGTGAGGGCCTGTGGTTTTATACACCTCAAGAGTACATTTTTTGGCAGAGGCTATGGTTTATGCACTCTTATGCAGAGGCTATGGTTTATGCACCACTTATGCAGAGGTTATGGTTTATGGTTTAAACTCTCCATATCTGCAGCCCCCAATCAGAGTCCCCAAGTGTCTTGGGCTATCCCTGCCATTTCATCCTGACGGGGATGAGAAGGAGGTGGGGACCTTAAAACTTCCCTTCTCCTGACCTGATGCAGCAGCCAGGCTTTGGGTAGGAGAGGGCACTCTATGTCTCATTCAGTAGGAGTCTAGTTGAAGTCACTTTTGGAGTTGAGCGGGTTTGAAGTAAAATTGCCATCTGGAAGAAGACATTGGCCGATGTAAGTTGTAGAGGAGGTCTGTTGGCACGCTCTGTCTCAGAGGGGTCTCACAACACACTGGCAGGAATACAGTGGTGGTTTTATCCTGACAGATAAGAAACTTGGGTAGACTCTGGGAGAAGAGAATAGACCTATCCCCTACCCCCACCAACCCTAGGCCTGGGTGAAAGAGTAAAGCACTCCTGGCTTGAAATTAAAATCCAGGACTTAGGAAGGCAGGCACAGCATCAGGATAATGCAGGTCTCACTATTCAGGTAGCCCAGATGTAGAAATCTGAGCCACTTGGCTTCCTGGAGAGCAGGTAATATGACCCTTCATTTTCATGTAAGTCTGTTTATTCATTATCTCCCTACTTTTATATAGAGGTGAGCTCAGTGGGCCGACTCAAATTAGATCCCTTCAGAAGGTTAGTTCCCATTAGAAAGACTGAATTCTTAAGCCATAAAAACCTCCCAAGTGCTGGCTTGATGGCTGGGGAGGGTGCTCAGGGGCCAAAAGTATAGCTCTGATCAGAGTAGGACACCACGAGTGGGCAGTGCCAGGAGGTTCCCCTGCTCTGCAGAGCAAGCATGTGTATGAGGGAGGAGGCCCCGGTGGTTCCTCTCCTCTGTATTCACTTGTCCATAGCACTTCTCTTAGCAAAACATGGGTTGCAAGCCCCAGGCCACTCAGCCCCGGGTCCTATTCCTCAGCCTCCAAGACTTCATGAAAACTGGTGTAAGGGAGCAAATGCCTCTCTGTTCTGGTTGCTTACCTCCTCTCTGGTACTTGTCTCCTTTCTTTTTACTCCCTCCCCAGCCCACACTGGCTCCTCTGCCTCTCTGCCATTCTGGAGTGCTCCCACTGTGACCCATGGGGATGGACCCCTCCGAGCATCACTGTCTTGGAGGGACAAGATCAATGGACTCAGGACTGCAGTGCCCTGTGCTGCTGGGCACAGTCTGTGCCTCACTTGTTCCCGGAAGAGAAGGATTAGGAGCTCAAGTCCTCTGGAATGAGAATCTCACCTTTCTTTTCCTGTCTCCTTGAGGCAGACCATGTTGTTACTTTCATTTCTGGCCACCAAGAAGGCTGTTTGCAGATCGAATTGGAAAGTCACAGAGGGTCAATTTATGTTTATAGAGGGCCTGTTAATCCTCATGACCACTCTGGAAGGAGGAGGACCCTGTCTCAGAGGTGGGAAGTCAAGGCTCAGGGAGGTTAAGTGACTTGCTGAGTCACAGAGCTGGATGAGTGGTGGAGCCACCTAGGGCTCTCTGCTTTGTACCATGCTGCCTCAGAAGAGAAGGACTAAAGGAGAAAGGAAGATTCAACCAAGGCAGGCCAGCTGGCTTTAGATGATTAGAGAGGAGTTGGCATGCCCCATGTTGGGTAGTGTAGCCAAATAAAACACAGGACTGCCAGTGAAATTCAAAACTCAGAGAGGCAACAAATAGCTTCTCGAAGTTTAAGAACATCCCATATAATATTTGGGACATATTTCTACTAAAACATTATTCACAGTAGTGTCCCCTTATCTGCAGTTTCACCTTCCGTGGTTTCAGCTACCCACGGTCAACTGCACTCTGAAAGCAGATGATCCTCCTTCTGACAAATGTTCAGAAAGTCAGTTAGTTGCCTACCGTTATGTCACTGTGCCTACATCATTCACCTCACTTCTTCTCCTCTCCTAGGCATTTTATCATCTCACATCATCCCAAGAAGTGTGAATACAGCACAGTAAGATACTTTGAGAGAGAGTCCACATTCACATACTTTTGTTCTACTGTATTGTTATAATTCTTCCACTTTATTATTAGGTATTGTTGTTAATCTCTTACTGTGCCTAATTTATAAATTAAAGCTTCCTATAGGTATATATGTGTAGGAGGAACCATAGACTATCAAGGGTTCAGTACTATCTGTGGTTTCAGGCATCCACTGGGGGGCCTTGGAAAGTATCCCCCATGGATAAGGGGAGACTGCTGTATTCCTCATCTGAAATTCAGATATAACTGATTGTTCTCTATTTTTATTTATTTAATCCAGCGACCCTATTTGAAGACCTCAGGAAACACACTGACTGGGTCTAATGTGTGATGAGCACCTGAGGTTGACAGAGGGTAGCTCCTGAGCCACCCTGTAAAGACATGGGCTGCATGGCAGATGGTCAGTTCCCCATTGCAGGATGTATTCAAGTATAGGCTGGATAACCACTTGGTAGGGGGAATTCAGGTTTCAGATGCCTGGTTCCAGTGAAATTCTGGGAGGTAAGTGTTGAGATAAGCAGGAGAGTTGATTACCTGGGTCCTCACTGAGCTCTGTCCCAGCTGGCATTCAGAAGCTCTCTGAAATCGTATGTCATCAGCACCTTGTTGAGAGGACCTGTTCACCCTGATGGCCTCAGTCAGCTAGTGAAAACCAACCCAGCCCACCATGGTTTCTTTAAGTGGTTTGGTTTGGCCTGAAGAAGCACTGTGTTAAAGGTGAAGTGAAACACCCTTTTTTTGTCTCTCTTGCCAAGAATTGACTGACTTCCCTGTTCTTTATGTGTTCCCTGCAGCAGAGTGTGACTTCTGTGACCTGCTAAGGATTGACATGCCCTGCATCACTCCTCAGGCAGTGATAGCATGAAAAACACCCACCCCCAAGGTTCTGCGCAGACTCTTGCAGGCAAGTGAATGGAGAGAGAGAGAAGCTCCAGTGTTCATTTTTACTGTTTTGGAGATTCTGTAGGTGTGGCTATGTTTATCTTGTCAGCATGTCTGGATTTTACACAAGGCCTGCTTGTAAGTGCCTTACTATGGCTTCTGCCCTCTGCAGATTACTACAGCAAAGGTCTGGCCCTTGGCAGACCTCCTTCTGCCCACCTACTTCCAGGCCTCGGCTGTCACTGGGCACCAGGAACATGTTCTGATGTTAGCTTGGGCCAGAAAGGAATCAAGAGGCAAATCTGCAAAAGCTTATCATGTATTCCAAAAACAAACAGAAATGGCTCGTTTCCATTAGAGTGTTTTACATTTTTTTGAATTATCAAATCGATAAGTTCATATTATTAAGAGTAAAATTAAGTTAAATACCAAGTCAAAATACCCTTGTATCAATAGAAAAAGATTTTCAAATATTTGTATTGATGCTACTAACTAAAATCACCTGTTCTTTTTATTACCTTTTGTTTAATTTATTTATAAGTGCCAGGTGCATTTCACTTTTGTTTTCCAGGAAGAATTACTGAATGGCTGACATTTGACAACATGCACCACCAGTGGCTTCTGTTGGCCGCATGCTTTTGGGTGATTTTCATGTTCATGGTTGCTAGCAAATTTATCACGTTGACCTTTAAAGACCCCGATGGTAGGTATGCTTCCTTGTGGGATAGATTTCGGCTAATCCACACAATGCTGTGGTATTGTTCCTGGGTACATGCACAGATGACCTTTGTCACAGAATCAAAAGAACTTTAATGCCAGAGGTGACCTTGGAGGTCACAGCATCCAATTCCTTCATGTTACAGAAGTGCAGGAGAGGAGGTGGAAATGGACGAAAGTCTCTTCCCCTGTATCTCCCCTGGGGCAGGTGGAGCATACTTTGTCTTTGGGCTTCCTTGGTGACCTCTTCCCAGCAATACCATTCTCCAGAGCATCTGGTAGGCTCCAGGCTTGGGACTTCCCCCTGCTTCGTGTTGTCATGAGATGCTACCATGACTGACCAGCATCTCTGTGTTCTAGTTGGTGCTGTGTGCTGGTAGCCATGTGTTTGAAAGTCACCTTCAGTGTACTAGAAGGAAGGTGATTTAAATATGTGTTGGGTAGTCTTTTTTTTTTTCTTTTAATCTTTATTTATTTTTGAGAGAGAGAGCTGGGGAGGGGAAGGGGTGGGGGGTACAGAGGATCCGAAGCAGGCTCTGTGCAGATAGCAACGAGCCCTATGAGGGGCTTAACTCATAAACTGTAGGATCATGATCTGAGTTGAAGTTGGACGCTTTAACTGACTGAGCCACCCAGGTGCCCCTGTACTGGGTAGCCTTTGAGGACTTTTTGATTCCCCTTACTTGACGTAGGTGTTCAGATGAAGACATTAAGTGCACCAAATCCAGCCTCAGAAGAGCATATTTTAGTTTATGCCCTTGACCTTTGCTTACCTGGTCATCAGTGGTTTTTTTTTTCTACAAATTGGACATACTCTGACGGCACCAAGATTGACCTGAGTACAGTGAGGCTCTCTCTGTGATCTGTGAGGTTGCTGGGTGTATGTAAGGAGGTGCACTGATGGTCATCTTGAACCCCAAGGTGACTCCTTCCATGGCAAAGTGAGGCAAGACAAACGGGAGATGTTGAAAAGACTCATGAGCAGATTCAGGGTGGCCTGACAACATCTGCCTAATGGGGAGGATGCTTGTGCACATGGGTGTATACAACATCTTCACTTTGCATAGCCCTTTACACATTATCCTGCAGACAGCAGCCCTTAGGAAAGGGAGATCAGGAAAGTATCCGTTCCAGCTGTTTTCCCCACTTACTCCTGGTGGCTGCATGAACTGTGCCATCTGTGTGGCCAGCAGCTTACAGGGCCCTGCTCCAGCCCACAGAGCTCCCGGCTATGCTGAGGGCTGCCCAGTGCCCCCTGCCCCCCCCATTCTCACTCACTTGCTCTCGCTCTCTCACTTGCTCTCGCTCTCTCACTTGCTCTCGCTCTCTCACTCTGTCTGTAGGGGAACAAGGCTGGAGGCAGATGTGCAGGCCTAAGAGGATGGCCCTGAAATTGACCCTAAGAGGTGGTTCTCAGCTCCAGTGTTTGCACTCAGTAACTCAGCTCCTTCATGCTCGGGCCTGACAGGCTGTCATCATTACAGGTGCCACCTGCACCTTCCAGGACCTCTCGTGAGAACCTGAGAGGTTTTCACAGCCTCGGGAAGGCTGTGTTAACTGCAGATATCTGAGGCGGCCAAGAGCATCACAGTGCATTGTGGATAATCACAGATAATCATGGTCCATACCAGGGGCCTCTGTCAGAACAGCAGGTGCTGAATCTTGGGGCGTCATTGGAATCTGAGACAATGATCTCAGCTTGACCATTTGGATGTTTCTCCAGCTGCTCCGGTATAGTTAAATGTACCTGTGATGGAGAGCCCTCCTTCAGCATCAGAGGAGTGGTTCTCATCCTGTGGCACATTAGAACCATCTGTGGGACTTTGTAAACCTTTCTCTGCTGGCCCAACCAGAGACCAAGTCAGTTAGAGTCTCTAAGAGTGTGACCCAGGGGAGAACTGCAAATGTGGAAAGAGAGGCAGATGCTGAGGATGTGAGATCACTGTGAAAACGGGTCCACAACTACACATTTTACTCCTGATCCCCTTAAATGTCACCTAGTAAGTTAGAAGGCACTTTCAAAGGCAAGTCAGGAGGTTAAATTGTTTATGGTTTATTTTGTTTCAAAAAGTAGGAGTATAGGTAATATATTTTATGAGACACAAAAAATAAGTAAGTTGTGTGCCTCGAGTTGTAATATTCTCTGGTAGAATAGCCTCTGAAGGACATGTCATTCCTCAGTGGTATCTGATAAGCGAGGTCTCATTCCACTAGGATGTGACAGGTTTCATGCTGAATGCTTTCAGAAAATTGTAGAAGCTCTAGAGGGTTTTGTGAAGTGGAGCAAATAGTCGAAGGGATAGAAGGTGAAACCTAGAGGGAAGGATGAAAGGCTTGAGGATTTTAAACCTGAAGGAAAAATCTGTTTGGTGCTATTCACCAAGTATTTTTTGCACCCTTGGATGTTTGGTGTGGTTGCTGTGGTTAGTGAATGGGGGCGCAGGGGTGCTGACCACTTCTGGTGGGGACCTTAGAGGCAGTGCACACTTGGCCCCACTGCCCCTCCCCCTTCCCCCGGGAAGCCTGGCGGACTGCCTGGGAGGACAGTGTCAGCCCCACAGTGTGCAGGGAACATAAAGTGAGAACCTTTGTTTTCAGGCCCCAAACATAACCCAGCCTTTCTTGAGCACACAGAACCTTACCTGATTGTCCCTAAATGCCTGGGTGGGGTCACGAAGACAGATGTTCACCGGCTTTCTGAATGAAGGAAAGGAGCTCCCATGCTGGGTGTCTTCCAGTCTGGGTGATTGGGCAGGGATGGAGCACCCACGAGAAGTCGAATACACAGCCTCTTGGAGGCTGTCGGCAAGGGCATCTCCTGCCACTCTAGGGTTCCATGGGTACAGACAGAGCATTTGTCTGGGGAGGCATTTAAACCCCCTGGTGGATCTTGCGGCTGTATAGGAAACTGAATGAGGTTTGTGAACGTGTGACCGAAAGGGATTTTCTCATGTGCTGGAATTTGTTTCACTCATGTTCACAGTGTTGTGGCTTTTGAACCAAAAGCACAATGTGAAGTATCATCACAAAGAAATATCTGACAACACAGTGCTCTCCTATATGATGAGGTTCTATTTTCTGTAAAGCAGATGGCACATCCTTGGTGTCAGCGTTCAGGGAGCCAATTGTAACTCTGGTGTTTGTGGGGCTGTTCCTTCTGGCTCTGACCTCTGGGAAATGGGGCTCTGTTCCAGAATCTGCCAGGGGACGAGTGTGTTTTCTTTTTACTCTCCTGTTATTAATGATTTCCCTGCCACTTAAACTGATAGGAAGGGTGGATTTGTCTTGAAACACTGTTTAAAGTCTCACTTACCTTTTCAAAAAAATAGTTTTATGGTCTTTCTTCAGCTCAGCAAGGAAGCCATGGAAATATTTGTGGAAATGACTCATCCTTGGTTAAAAAATTTCAGCGTCATACTGATCTAAGTTCAGGTGTTCTAACTGGACCATACCACAAGAAATAAATCCCATTCAGTGACGGGAATTTGATGGCATGGTACAGTGAGACTTGAAACAAAAAAACGACATCTTTGTGAATCTGGTGTGTGTGTGTAGACACTGATTTTTCTTCTCACTTCAATTTGACTTCCTCTTCCAATTTTTTGCCTCCACTCAGCCCTTCACCTTGACTGTTAGTCGCTTAAGGGCAGGGTCCGTGACCTGAACATCTTTGCGTGCCTTCTGCCTGCGTGTGATGGACAGGTGACTGACGCTGGGTGGCTGATGCACAGTGTGGTCAGGGAGATGAGTGGATGTGATCACTTCTAGAAGAACAACAGGGTACATCACTTGGCATGTTTAAAGACATTTTATAAAATATTGTAAATATAATGATGCCTGTAACAAAAGTGATCTGATGCTTTATGAGAACACTTGGCCTTACCTACAGGATCAGAATCCTTGATTCTGGAGCTAGAGGCTTGTTCCTAACGGTCAGGGTGGAGAAGGAGACTGTCCCTTGATCTTAGTGGGGATAATAGCATCTGTGAAAACAAATGGTTGTTGACAGAGCAACAGAAATAAAACAAATCCAAATGTAAACTGTGCTATCAGTTTTATTTGAAGCAAATATCAAGAAGTTTAAAATCATAAAAATGATAAAAATTGGTGGATGACTGACTGGTGTTTGTGGTATTGGAAGGCAAGATGTTCCGCAGTTGCCAAAGCTTGTTCTGTATGCTTCCAAGTGTGTGGAACAGGTTGCTTCAGAGATTCATTGGCAAGTCAGCTGTTTAGAATTCAGGATGCATTGTCCCATCTGAAATGTTATTAAGGAAGCTTGGGATTCTGCAAAATCCATTCAACCTGTGGCAGAACTAAGCATTGCGGTGCTAGTCTTAGAAGACACTGTCAGAACTCGAAGTGACCAGATAGGCATAGAATGTGAATTTTCTTGTCAGCGTGTCAGTGCCCAAAGATGACAGGTTGCAAAAGAGGAGGATGGGTAGAGTCTGGTCTCTTGGAGTCCTTGGAGTGCATTCAGGAGCTTTGGGGGCTGAAGGCACATAGACAGGGCTCTTTGACCTTACTGCAGGTACAGACGAGCTCCTGCACACAGCTTTGGTTAGGATTGCGTTTTAAATCACATGTAGACAAGAAAAAAGATTTTAGTAGCGTTCCTAAAGGTATGTGGCAAAGAGGTTTTTATTGGAGTCCGATAACTCAAAGGCGTGTAACAGATGGGGAGAAGGGATTATTATTTTTGTCAGGTACTTGTAAGATGTTTTTGCCCTCCCTGGGCAAGGAGGATGTCACCCCATGGTGCATACCAGTAGCAGTGCTTGCCAGGGGCTTGGAGGAGGTGTAACAGCCAGGCCAGTGCAGGTGGGAGCTGTAGTCCAGTGTGCACATGTTGCTATTAATGACCCAAGAGGAGTAGGTTTTGATTATTTTTTAAAAGTGAAATAAATGTCCCTTTGTTGATGCTGTGTTATGCTGATTTTGGTACTTTTTTGGTATCTACTTTTTCTCTCTAATTATGTTTTTAGGCTTTGCAAAATTTTTTTTAATGTTTACTTAGAGAGAAAGAACATGCTTGCATGAACAGGGGAGAGGCAGAGAGAGGAATAGAGAGAATCCCAAGCAGGCTCCACACTCAGTGCAGAACCTGACTTGGAGGCTTGATCTCATGACCACGAGATCACGACCTGGGCTGTTACCAAGGGTTGGACACTTAATTGACTGAGCCACCCAGTGCCCCTAGACTTTGCAAAATTTTGGAAGCAAATGTTTCTTTGATTGTAAAGATCTGAAAATTATCTTCAAATTCTACTCAAAGGTTTCCCCCAAATCAGTTTTTTTTGTAAATTATTACTCTGGACTAGCATTTTGTAAGATTCGTCTGGTCTAATCTCACTTTCCATGAATTTTTAAACTAATGTGTAAATACTGACTTGACTGCTAACTTGGTTTTTTTCTAATTACCCTTTAATTTTGAGATCACTGTAGAGTCATATGCAGTTGTAAGAATGCAGAGTTCTGTGTACCCTTTACTCAGTTTACCCCAGTGGTGACATTCCAGAACTACAGTGCAGAGTTACAGTCACAATGTTGACAGTGATACAGTCAAGATGCATAACATCGCCATCACCACAAGGATGCCTGGGTTGCCATTTTATAGCTACACCTCCCTCCCTCTCCCTGTCTCCCATCCCTGGCCACCACCCCCCTTGAAAACCACTAATCTATTCTCCATAATTTAAGAATGTTATGTACAGTATGTGACCTTTTGGTTTTAGCTTTTTTTTATTCAACATAATTTTCTGGAGATTCATCCAACTTTAATTGGGTGTATCAATACTTTGTTCCTTTTTATTGATGAGTTATATTCCATGGTATGGATGCACCACCGTTTGTTATCCATATACCTGTTGAAGGACATCTGGGTTTTTTTTTTCCATTTTGGGGCTTTACAAATGAAGTTTCTATAAACATTTGTATATAGGTTTTTGTGTGGATATAAATCTTCATTTCTCTGGGATAAATGCCCACGAATGCGATTGCTAGGTCACATGGTAGTTAAATGCCTAGGTTTTTTGTTTTTCTTTCTCTCTCTCTCTCTCTCTCTCTCTTTTTTTTTTTTTGTTTTGTTTTGTTTTGTTTTTTGTTTTAGGGGTAGGGAGGGGCAAAGGGAGAGAGAGAGTATTAAGCAGGCTCCATGCCCAGTGCGGAGTCTGACTTGGGGCTTGATCCCACAACCATGAAATCGTGACCTGAGCCGAAATTAAGAGTTGGATGCTCAACCAACTGAGTTACCCAAGCACCGTGCTTAGTTTCTAAAGAAACTGCCAAACTATTTTCTAGAGTTCCTATGCCATTTTACATTCCCACCAGCCATATAAATTAGTCAGTGTCTCTGTGGCCTCATTATCATTTGGAGTTTTCACTATTTTTTATGTTAGCCATTTTGATAGGTCTGTAGTGGTATCTCATCGTGGTTTTCATTTGTATTTGCCTGCTGGCTAATGACCTTGAGTAGCTCTTCATGTGTTTATTTGCCATTTGTAGATCCTCTTCAGTAAAATGCCAGTTCATGTCTTACCCATTTTCTAATTGGATTTTTTTTTTGTCTGCAGAGTTTTGAGAATTCTTTACATATTCCAGATACTAGTCCATCATCAGATATTTGATCTGCAAATATCTGCCCCCAGTATGTAGCTTGTCTTTCCATCCCCTTCATAGGGGTTTTGCAGAGCAAAAGTTTTTTTGGTGAGAGTCAGTTTATCAGGTTTTCCAAAGATTTTCTCCTATGTTTTCTTCAAAGTTTTATTACATTTAATTGCTGATGCATTTTGCATTCATTCTCGAGTAAAGTGTGAGGTTCAGGGAAAGGTTCATTTTTTTGGTCTATAGATGTCCAGTTGCCGGAGCATCGTTTGTTGAAAGGCCTCTCCTCCACCGAACTGATTTTGTACCTGTGTCCAATGTCAGTTGGCATATTTGTGGGGGCCTCTTTGTGGGGCCTCTGTTCTGTCTCGCTGATGTGTGTGTCTGTTCCTCCATAAGAATATGCTTTAACCTCTCTGTCTTCTAGCATACAGTGCGAAACAGGAATTTCTGTTGCTGACAGCCGTGCCAGATGTGGGGAAGTTACCCGGAGAGAAGCACTTTCCTGAGGAACTGAAGGTGGGCACAGCAAGGCAGAGGGCAATGAGGAGCAGAGCTGCTTCTCTCCAGTTTCACTGTGGTGTCTTCTTTCCACCCGCTGTGGCCCCATTGGGTCCCCCTGTCACATGGGAACTAGCTTCCCCTCTGTGCTCATGTCAGCTGGTTTCCTCTAACCATCACTTTCTGCTTCATAGTTGTGACTTCTGTTACTTCTGCACCTTTCTGCTCATCTTTTTTAGCTTCTCTTTGGAGGTGGCATGGTCACATCTATTTTTATGTTCCTCACAGTGCTTTGTACATCATGGATCCTCTGTAAATGTTGATTGTGTTGAATTCCTGACCAGCTGAGAAGGAGCCTTGGCAGGGGAATGGAGGATGTTGGGCAAGGTCAGGAGAAAACCAAGACAATGGGAAAAGGTCTCTGACCCAGAATCCTGGAACTTTAAAGTTAGGAGGGGGTATTGGACCAAGGAGCAGCTAATCTCCCCTCCAAGCACTATGGATAAGAGAACCGAGTTTAGGGAAAAGGCTAATCATCCCGAATCATCTGGGCATTAGTGGCAGAGCCCAAGGCTGCCGACTTCTACTCAGCACTCTTCTTGCTTGACATTCTGACTCCCAAGTCTTTCTCCTCAAGCTCCTTTTACACAAAACTTCCTAATCGTTCCCCAGCCAAGATGAGGAGCATACTCTTGAGATCCCCTCTTACTTCCTAACACCCATTCCGTGGTTTGGTTTGCAGTTATGCCAAAAGAAATGAAATGGGTAGACCGAGCTAGAAGACATTTATCAGCCCAGAATTTAACCATAGAGAAGGAGACAGTTCCTGTCCTTGATTTGCACAAGAAGGACAACAGATTAGAACCTGACAAAGTCTAGAAAGTGTGCACTTGGTTAGAGTGAAGTACTTTTGGAGTTTACATGTTGTAGGACACTGATTGATTCATCCAGTCTACAGAACTCCCTGAAGCAGACCTGGAATATTGCTTTTAGGTTGAGGCATTTCCAGGGCAAGGGAAGAGAGTGGATGGACCACAGAGACAGGAAACCAGAGAAACCTGAAGGAAATAGGAGAGTGGCCTTAATAGAAGGGGGTAAGGAAATAAATGTTTAGTTACTGGCCTCAGTAATGACACAGAGGTGGGGTAAGAGTTTCACAAGAGAAATGCAGTGCTCTGAGACCAGGGTGCTGGTAGGATGCTGTGACTTGAAAAGAACAAAAGTGACCATCCTGGGGGGTGGCACTCTTAGGGGACAGAGGAACACACTTCCTGCAAAGGCTGTTGGTCTGCAGGACTAATTGTGGTTGGAAATACTGCACCAGAACATGCCTTGCAATTCACAGAAGACTTTACTGAGTTTTAATCTTACCCGTCCTCAAAAACAGCCCTCTCAGCCGTAAGTATTTTTATTCTCATTTTGCATTTGGAAAGTGTGAGGCTCAAGGAACAGAGCCAGTGTATCAGGGACAGCAGGTAGTGGGCGGGGACTTTCAGCTACATGTCCCCTGTCCCCTGCACTTTCTCGCATCAAGGGGTGTGAGGGAGTGGGGAACAGTGGTCAGACTCAGTGCTCTGAGACCAAGAGTTATTATGTTAAACTCAGCAATGTCTTCCCAAGACAGGTGACTTCTAAAGGTGATCAGGTTGTGTAGCTCACCTTTAAAAGTTTATTTTGCACAGTTGTCGAGTGAATATTTTGTATACCTGAAACTAATACAATGTTGTATGTTGGTTATACTTCCAATTTTTAAAAACTGCAAAAGAACGTTTATTTTGTGCTAAATATAGCTGAATATTTGAATGGAAAATAATGTCAGTCATTAAAATTGGTTTAGTATAGTTGCAAAGGAAGAAAACAGAAAACCATGCCAGTCCATAAGCACCATTGAATGAGCAGTTGTCTTCCTTTATATTTAATGCTTAAGCTTGAAGAAAAGCAAATTTGAAAAGGAGGAAGATTTTCTGCAGTTTCTTGAGAACTTGTTTGGAGGTGCTGCCCTGCGATGCATTGGTCTTGAGTGTCATCCGTGATCCAGGTTAGATCTGAGATTTAAAGCAATTAGAATAGAGTGAGGAGAGGAGACAGAGACTGTGTCGATAAGTAAGCAAGAGTTGGGGTCAGGGAGGGAATGAGGTTAAATTAGACTCCATTTATGAAAGCACGAAGGCAAAGGCCAGGGTGGTGGGCTCGTGCCCGTGCTCCCTAGGGAGGAAGACAGGTCCCTGGAAGGATCAGAGCTGGGTAAGTCTGCAGGTGCCCGCTCTCACTTCTAGAATGTCTTGACCTCAAGAAGTAGCCATTAGGAATTCCCAAGACACTCTTCCCTTCACCAGGGAAACCCAGGAAATTCAGTCAAACCTTTGAGAAGGGATATCAGGGAGTTTGGTTATGGCAGATCCATGAGGGAAAGCAGAGAACTGGTGTGGTGGGGTGGAGTCCTCTGTTACAGTCTTTCCAGTGTGTTCTCTTGTGTTTTGGAAGGCTATATCTCTCTCCCCCATTTTATACCTGACTTAGTCCCAGGGGAGGACTCGTTGTTACAGCAGCCTCATAAATGATTGCTTTGGAAACCTAGTGCATTTTAACAGATAAAAGGCCATTTTGGTCCATTCAATAAAGTTAATTTAGGGGACCATCTGATTTGAATTCTTGGAAGAAGTTCTGTGTAACTTAAAAGGAATGAATAGACAATAAACAGCAACAGAAACATTTCAAAATGCTGAGGAAAAGAGCCACAGTGGAGGTGGCCAAAGGAGTGGGGTTGGCAGAAACAGACTCTTTATTCAGAACTGCCTTTCAGAATGCTTCTTGGGAAGTCAGGAGATCTCTGTGGGCAGACATTCTACCGTGATGTGAACAGGGAGGGGGTAATAAGTCACTGAGGACAGGGTGTCACTGAACTGCTGGCATATTCCCTCTGCCTGCTCTGTCTTCCTCATCTCCTACCCCCCAACACACACTCAGGGCGTGTATACCCTCATGTACACGGACAGTGCCATATATTCTTACTCAGCTGAGGCTTTCCCCGTGTCTCCACAGAACACTGAAACCAGCCAAACACAGAGTAAAGACTCGATAAATACTTGTCAAACAGTTGACTCTCCTGAGTGACGGAGCAGTAGAATTTTGAATCGAGTGTTAACAAAAGCCATTTTCTGTTATAGATATTCTGTTAGGTTCTAAAGCGGTCCCCAAAAGTGTATGTCATAATTTGGAACTTGAGCTTTTTCATCTTTTTTGTTTTTTTAAGTCCACTTGCTCTTAAGAAGGAAAGTCAAATGAACCCATTTTGCGTCTGCTTTCCTTGCCAACCATACTGACTCATATCTGATTTGTTGGGCAGTGGAAAGGCCCTGTGGCCAATTCAGGAAGTGTCTAGAAATAGTGGTTGTCATTCTGTAGAAAAGGGGAGGAAGGAAAGAAGAAAAGGGTTCATAGCTGGTAAGAAAGGGACAGGCCAGCCCTGGAAAGAAATTCAGGGGGATCTGGCAGAGTTGTGGCTTTTAGTTAGTGAAGATCATGCTGAAGAAAGACAAAAATGTGCTATGTTTGCAGAGTTACCTTTGGATACATAAAGTAACCCAGATGTGGTAGAAACCCAACCACAGAGGACTTGGACCAGTTTTCTAGAACCTCTTAGAAGTCTTTATAGGTGCTCCCTCCACCAGGCAATAGTTTTAATTCATCTTTTTTATGAAGAAATAAGTTATGTTCATTTTGTATTTTAAGGAAATAGCATTAAAAGGAAAAAACATCAGCTACGGTCCATCACAATCCATGGCTCTCTTCATCACTATCAGAAGTTTTATTATGTTTCCTTTTTAAAAAACATTCATTGAGGTATAACACCTGTATGGTGTAAAACTACATTTCCTGAATGACAAGCACATGGTTATGTGTCTTAACCTGTGTTGAAGGAGAGGGGGCGGGCTCTGCACCCTAGTGGTGTGAGTAGTGTGGGAAGTGTAGCAGCTGTGAGCAAATGATGGAGCACACATCAGCACTAGTTTCTGCTCGAAGGAGTCCTCCCACCTGGTGGGAAGATCCATGTGAGCTGTGGGGCGAAGTCTGATCCCAAAACCCCTGCCCACCTCCTAACCTAGGCCTCCTAACCTAAAATGACCTTCTCCCTCTGTTGTACATGGGCCTAATCCCTGCCCCCGTGTCCTGAGGAAAAAAAGACATTTTCTGAACAGGATTACAGATGGCTCCCTGCCTTCCAGGCAAATCAGCCGCGAGACCCACGCTGACCTATCCTGGCAAAATTTGTAACGTGCTGGAACATGACAGAAAAAAAATCCTACAGGCACCCAGGTATTAAAAATGGGTTGCCTGCAAAGTGTGGCAGTCAGGTGGGCTGCACGTGCACCTCCCTGCAGCCGTCAGTGCCAGCCTGAGGTGTCGTAAGGACGGTTTTCACCCTCAAGTCACACTCTGTATATGTGAAGGCTACAGAGGAACTGTCCTAGCTACACACAGACTGGGAATGATACTGTTTCTGAGAGGAGAAACTACTGAGAGACCTACTCCAGATAACTCGGAGGTGAACAAAACAAACGCTTCTGAATCCAGACGGCATACATAAAAAAAAAAAAAAAAGAGTCTCTTAAGGGGCGCCTGGGTGGCGCAGTCGGTTAAGCGTCCGACTTCAGCCAGGTCACGATCTCGCGGTCCGTGAGTTCGAGCCCCGCGTCGGGCTCTGGGCTGATGGCTCAGAGCCTGGAGCCTGTTTCCGATTCTGTGTCTCCCTCTCTCTCTCTGCCCCTCCCCCGTTCATGCTCTGTCTCTCTCTGTCCCAAAAATAAATAAAAAACATTGAAAAAAAATTAAAAAAAAAAAAAAAACAGCAGCCACAGCGTCCTGGTGCAGCTTGCACCCCAACCTCAGAGGCCCAGCCGGAGGCCGTGCCCGCAGCGGTTCCCGTGGTCCTGGGCTGGTCGTGGGCTGCCAGCGCGCCCACTTCCGCTTGCTCCCAGGCCCGCTTTCCCGGCAGCCGGGGAGGGGGGGGGGGGGGGGCATCTCTGGACCCATGCTCACGCGGATGTATTCACCGGGTGGGAGGACGTGCCCCGACACCTGCCCGCAGTGGCCACGCTTCGGGTACAGCTGACACCGCTACCGCGCAGAACTCGTCCCCTTTGTTTAAACCACGGTACAGGGAAGCTTAACCGCGTGCTTGTCACGGAGGAGGTGGAGTAATGGCTTTTGCATTTTTAAAACACAATGAGTTAATTTAGTTAATTTAATCATGAATTTTAAACTTTTACCAGTATACCAGAGGGTCTTCAAAACAGCCAGCACGTGTGTTGATGACTGGTCCTTAGGTACAGTTCACATCCGTACACTCAGAATTGAGTGGAAGGAAGTGATAGGGAGCAGGAAGGGGGCAGAAACTGGCCTTCACTAAGATCCCTGAATGCAAAGTACCCTGCGTGTCCAAGAAGCTATGGGCCACAATGCCTGCCATCAGCTAAGTGTCGGCAGCTCACCCACTGCTGCCTCCTAAGTCTGTCCAAGCTGAGGAGGAAGAAGCATCTTCATGTCTCTGCTGAGCTTTGGTCTGGCACATCCACGTAGCCTGAATCCCGTGAAAGTGAATGGTACCTACAGAGCTCTGCTCTTCCTATGAGGTCAGGGGGCAGGGCCTCCCCGGTGGCTTCTATTTTCTATTAACAAGGCCCTTGTCTTTTGCCTTGTCTTTTGCCTCCTTGTTACTTGCAGCCAACCGGGAAAGTGCTTTCAGACAGCCGGCTTGTTCAACCCCTGGTCTATATGGAGCGCCTGGAACTCATCAGAAATGTCTGCAGGGATGAAACCCTGAAGAATCTCTCACACACTGCGGTATCCAAGTTTGTCCTGGACCGGATATTTGTCTGTGACAAGCACAAGATTCTTTTCTGCCAGACTCCTAAAGTGGGCAACACCCAGTGGAAGAAGGTGCTGATCGTGTTAAACGGTGCGTGCAGCGCCTGGTGGATGTGTGTGGTCAGTGGACAGCAGGGTTTGCCTGGGGAGGGGCACTGTGGCCTGGGCAGGGGAGACGGAGGAGGACTGCAGGAAGGAGCTAAGGGAAGGGACAGTTGTCCTGGAGGGGCTGGTAACCTTGTAGTCAGTTCTCTGTTGTTTTCCCTGTTGAAGTTGTACTTTAAAAGTTGGTGGTTTAAAAGTTTTAGATACCGAGGTTTTCAAAGGGCCCTGCCTATGGCCAGAATCTCCTCACTTTCCACAGCGGAATCCCTGTCTCAGGCAGCCTGCCTACCCCCAGGTTGACCCCTTTTCTTCTCTTCAGATATGTTGCCTTGCTTCTCAGCTGTTGCTAGTTCTGTCCTGGTAAGTCGAGGCTCCACACTCACTGCCCTCTCAGCTGTCCCTCTATAGTGGGAGGGCCTGCACCCATGCCTGGGAAGGCTGCCCCCTTCACCCACAGATGAGGTGTTCTGTGCCGCTTGGGTAGAAAGCAAGCATCTCCATTTTACACTGAGCTTCCATAGTCAGAGGATTCAATTGACTTGCTTCAGGAAATCGGATCTTTATTTGGAAACAAATCAGATCATTGAAAAATGACCTCATACATTACAGGTTTTGATTACTCACTACTCTCTTCAGATATCATGTTTGCTTAAACTCCAATTACCTTGAGTAGGTCCAAGATAAATATGGGCTCTGTTAAATTCAGCTTCAAAAGGAAATCATTCCAGGACCAGGAATCAGCCCTCAGAGCACTGTGGGAGGTGGCCCTGGGGTCTCTGTCCTCTAGCCCACATCTCCTGCTGTCCTCAGAGTTGTTGGTCATTTGGCCTTTTCATGGTTGTTTGGGGGAGAAAAGGGAGACACTTGCTTCATTTTATAGTGTTTGATTAATGTGCTTCTTGAGTCGACAGAATGTTTGAGTTTTGACATCAAAGATTGAGGTTACAAATCAAATTTAAAACAATAATTACACAAACGTCTCACAAATCTGCCAGCACAGTGCAAAGCATCAGACTCTAAAGAAGTAAACACCAATTTACAAGGGCAGGATAAAAATGGGGGCAGGTTTGCCAGGCCATAAGATAGAGGATGGTTCCAGTGGCTGTCTTCAGTGGTCCCTGGAGACACCTGCATGGGGACAAGTACTTGAGCAGGTCTCGGCACACATCCTCAGAGCTGGTTCTTTCATTGTCCCCTCAAGAGCAGACGTTCATCTTGCTCATTTTATGGTCATCCAAAGCACTTTGTGCAGAGTTCTGGACTGGCACTTACATATCTGGAGAAGGTATAAGTCAAACAGACAAGGCAGTGGCCACTGCCTAGATGGCCCGACAGATCCTTCCCTGCTGGACTCCAACACAAGAGGATTAACACAAATAAGGATGGAAGGTTTGCAGAGGCCTGGCTGGAACCTTCATGGATAATGACATTTTGTTTCCATTTGGCTAAATAGAGAAAAGAATGAAAAACCTACTCAGTCCACCAGGCTGAGGACGGAGTGTACCCAAGGTTCCTGCTCTGCCTTCTTAAACCCTCTTTGTCCTCCTTGTCCCTTGCTTCAGATATATCACACCGCTCCCACAACAGTGGCCAGGTTTTCCTAGCACCAGTCAGCTTTGCCACTTGCCAGTCTGGGACATGGTGAGGTTGCCTAGGAACCACCTTAGGCCTGGGGATGTGGGACTGGGAGAGCCAAGCCCATTGGGAGTAATGGGCTCCCCCCCGCCCCGCCCCCGACAGGGCCTCAGGCACCAGTATGTTTCACAGTGCCACTCCTCTGGCTTTCCCCCCCAGTTTCAGAGTAGAATGAGTATTGCTTGTTTTAGGAATTCTGTATGCATACAGGGATCTTTTTTAAATGTCAGATTTAACCTAATTTAGGTGTGCTGCCAGGAGTAGGTATTGGCAGTGTCCCTCCCCTTATCCCCCCCACCCCCAACTCATCTATTGGCTTATGGATTACCAGAAGCTTTTCTTCACTCTCTCCTCTTGGCACAGCAGTTGGAATTCAAAGACGTAAACTGAGATTTAGGGGATGGACTTGTGGGGAACATGGGGCCCAAGTTAAGAAACCAAGCATCCTCCTTTACAGGTAGCACTGAGGTGGCCAACCTGTACTCCCTTGTTTCCTTACCAGGGGCCTTTCCTTCCATTGAGGAGATCCCTGAAAATGTGGTTCATGACCACGAGAAGAATGGCCTCCCTCGTCTCTCTTCCTTCAGTGATGCAGAAATTCAGAAGCGGTAGGAGAGGTTCCTAAGGGGAGGGGGATTTTTGTAAAATCCAAGGCCCAGTTCCCTCCTTACCATGTGTATCAAACTGCTCTGAGGATTACTGGGGGCTTTTGGTTTACTTGGGTGAGAGGCCACTGAGCATATGCTCAGGGTTCAGTGCATTTAAAGTCACAAACCTTTATGAGAATTTCACAATGTTTTCTCCACTCTTACCTTCCTGCGGTCCATTAAAACAAAGGTTACACAATTTTCTTAGTAGAAATGAGTAGTTGTCTTTGTTCTGCTTCAGTCCTGTTAAATTTTATGGATTCCTTACTTAATAGAACCTATATGTCACAGGAAAGGGATTTGCATTACAGGGATTCCCACCTAGTTTTTCATTTTCTTCCAAAGGTATTACACCTGCTTCTGTCGTAGCTGCCCTAAGGAGAGGGGTGGGGGATGGACCTGACATAGGCAGAGAGAGACAGACCTCACTGACCACAGCAAGGATGGAGACTGGGCATTTTAAAAATCACTTAGCTAGTGAATTGAAAATTTCTTTTTAGGGGCACCTGGGTGGCTCCGTCAGTTAAATGTCCAACTTCAGCTCAGGTCATGATCTCATGGTTCGGGAGTTCGAGCCTGGAGCCTACTTTGGATGCTGTGTCTCCCTCCCTCTCTCTCTCTCTCTCTCTCTCTCTCTCCCCCACTTGTGCTTGCTCTCTCAAAAGTAAATAAACATTAAAAAAAAATTTTTTTTTAAATTTCTTTTCATTAGCCAAGAAATGACCCCATAAAACAAAGCTTAAAAGGAATCAGAATGCGTAAGCAGCAAATAAATGTCAGGGCACCAAATGAACTCTGACCTCCCTTACTTTTCAGCCACTTGATTTTCATTGCTTCTGGCATTGTTTGGTCTTCCCAGTTTGCACAAAACCTGTAGAATGCAGGTGTTAAATGCCAGATCAGAGAGCCTCCTGGGTGAGGGTGTCTTGCTATCCACCTAAGCACTGATCTCATGGGAGCTTTTGTGAGAAAAGAGGAGTTCAAGTGTGCAGAGCACTGAGCACAGTTTCCGGCATGGAGTAAGCACCGTAATTACATCAGTGGCCGATGCTGTCATTGTTCCATCAGCACCATTACAGGCCCATCATGCTGCCACCACTGCACCACCCCCGTCACTATTGGCAGCTCCCCTGGGCCGCCTTCCTGCCAGCTGGAGCCTGCAGCTGTGTTCCCCACTTCTCTTACCTGTCCCCTGCTCTGGCTGTCCTTCCCCTGGCAGTTGTGAATTGACTCTATACAGATGGACCCTAAAGTAACTTTCTCTGGCCTCTGCTATTCCTATCTCACTCAGGGTTCCTGGCCTTGTCAGTTCTCTGCCCAACAAGACTTAAATGTCCTTGAAGTTTTGGAATATTCAAATATCTATTCAGATAAATAGATGTCTTCACAGTGACCTTCTCAGGTGAGGAGTCCTGTGGCCTGGGACAGTTATGGTTTCTGAGCCCCCACTTCCTCACTGTAAGATGGGTCAGTAGCAAGATCTGCTTCCAAAGGTGGCTGAGTGGATTCAGAAATGCATGTCACTTGCTCCTCACAGGAGTGCGTTCTAGACATGGTGGCAGCGGCTGCAGCAGGGACCCTCCCCTTTCCCACCTCGCCCTGGTTACCATCAACAGCATTGGCCTAACTGCTTGTTTATCTTCATTTCCTTCCTTAGCTTGAAAACATACTTCAAGTTTTTTATCGTAAGAGATCCCTTCGAAAGGCTGATTTCTGCATTTAAGGATAAGTTTGTTCACAATCCCCGCTTTGAGCCTTGGTACAGGCATGAGATTGCCCCTGGCATCATTAGGAAATATAGGAGGAACCGGACAGAGACCAGGGGCATCCAGTTTGAAGATTTTGTACGTTACCTGGGTGATCCAAACCACAGATGGCTGGACCTTCAGTTTGGGGACCACATCATTCACTGGGTGACGTACGTTGAACTGTGTGCACCCTGTGAGATAAAGTACAGTGTGATCGGTCACCACGAGACCCTGGAGGATGATGCCCCATACATCTTAAAAGAAGCCGGCATAGACCACCTGGTATCTTACCCCACCATCCCTCCGGGCATTACCGTGTATAACAGAACCAAGGTGGAGCGTTACTTTCTGGGCATCAGCAAACGAGACATCCGGCGCCTGTATGCACGTTTTGAAGGGGACTTTAAGCTCTTTGGGTATCAGAAACCAGACTTTTTGCTAAACTAATGTGTAGAACTGTGAATTCACATCTTTGTTAGACCAGAGGCTAACCAGGTGGGAGATGTGGGCACAGAAATGACACGTCCTCCATTCCATTCCTACTGGAGACACCGCAGTCCCCCATGGACCTGTGCATGCCTCGGCCGATGAAGCTGGACCCTGACCGTTATGACTTAGTTTGGACATAAGGTGCACTGAGGGCCCTGGCAGCTTCCCCCTCGGTCCTCTCCCCTGTCAATGCCATAAGGCCTTCGCTCTCCTCAGAAGGGGAAAGGGACTAAACATTTGTAGTCTGACAGTCTGGGAAGAAAAATTACATGGTGTAGGAGTCATTTCCATTTCCTTCAGTTGTGGAAGAAGTAGATACACAGCTCCCTGAAGGGTGGGGTCCCGCCTGTCACTGGAGGGTTGCAAGACTAGCACTTTTAGGAGAGAGGGAGAAGCTAATGGTCCACAAAAGTCACATGGGGCTGATACAGGATCAAATCTGAGTAATAAAATTACACCTCTGGCTTTCGTCCTAGTGCTGCTATAATCACAGGCAAACCATTTTTCCATGACTCTCTTGTTCCTGTGAAATTCAGAGGTGACCCAAAGGTACTTTTCAGCAGTTCATCTTTCCAAGATCTGTGCCTATGTCTTCTAGTCCATATTTCTGAACTGCCTGCCAAACACTTGTCTCACTCAGCCCAAGAGATACAACTTTGGAAAGTGAGGGGACTATACATTCTTTCCATCTGAGAAAGGGAACATCTCTGGGGGCCTTATAGGGCACATAGCATGGGGGAAGGGAGAGCTGCTTAGGTTTTGGCACTCCAGCTGCTGTGGATTTGAGCATGTCCATCCTCTTTGTCCCATCCCGATGGACAACACCCATCTCTAGGGCCCCCCTCCGGGACCAGAGGCAAGTGTGGGAAACTTGCCAGCACTGCAGAATCAGTGCAGTTTACACATTGCTATTTCCTTTCATCTCTGCAAAATGCTCACCACTGGACCCATTTCTGATAATGCCATCATCCTGAACTGTAAGTTGGATACTCAAGTTCACCAGCAATAAAATCCTGGGCCAAGGCAGCCTCCAGTAACGCATCTTCCAGGCACGGAGGAGCAAGCCACAGCTACTATTTCAGATGTCAACTGACAATGAGGGCTCTTGAGATTCAGGATAGTTTCCCTGTGAAAAGTCCTAAGTGCCCGACTCTGCACAGTGCCCATGAACCCTGCTTTTCTTCCAGGCAGCCTCAACCTTCCCTCTCTCAAAATGGCTTCTTGAGTTTGTAAATGTGAAAGTAAAAGAAAATAAAAAATATGTGCCAAATCTAACGTGCTGCGGTTCCAGGGGAGGTGCTCCATGGCCACACATGGTCCTTGAGACCTGGTGACAGTGATAGGCAGCTCAGGCCTGCTTAGATGGCTGCTAGGGACAGGACTGCGGAAGGGAAGCATGGCTAAAGTGTGACCATTGGCAACATTGATGACAGGCAGTGTGGTAGCCTTTCATCCTCAACTGAAACACAAAGGGTGTAACAGGAGTTATTTTTCTGTAAAGTTTTAGCAAAGTCTTGTTAAAGTCATTTGATACCTAATGAGCTGATTACCTCTTTTCTATTTGAAACGTTACAGTGTGAATAGTAATGTATGTGAATTTAAGGCCTTAAAGTTAGTCCTAATGTAAAAAGATAACGTTTTCTTTCTTAAACAAAAGGTTGGACACCTGGGTGCCATCCCCCACTTCTGGCATTTAGATTTAGGTCATTTTTCTCTAGCATTTGGTTCATTTTCCTAACATATTTTGCCAAACAGGTGGAGACCATTACCACAGCATCTCCTGGGCATTTCACAGTATATCCAAAACCTGCATTCCCACAACCATCCCTACCCTCCGGGGCTACTGACCCTGCAGGCCTCACTCTCCCGCCCCACTAAGGCCATCTGACTTCCTCTCACCTCCAGAGCCCACTGCCTCCCCTTCCAGGCCTAGAGCAGGTGCCCATGTCCCTGTCTCCTGAAGGAGTTTTTCGCTACACTGCTGCTCAGAGAGGGCTTTACAGAAGCATCCTGGGGCAAACCTGGTTGCGTCTTTCCCGGCAGCGCCCAGCTCTTGCTCGGGACCTCCTTCCTCAGAAGTCCCAATCAGCCAAGTCCTCTTCCGCCAGTCACTACTGCTGTGGGCGGGGCGGGGTCAGTTGCCCAGGTGGGTCAGGGCTGGGCAGGCCTGGATGCTTGTAGGGTGGGGCCATGGGCGGGGCCAGGCCGGAGGGGTGCCACCACCGCCCTGGGGGGGGGGGGGGCAGAAGCCAGCCCCTGGGAAACGTCTAGGTGAGAACACAGCAGTAACATTAAGCCTGGAGTTAAACAAGAAGCCACTGTGCCTCCCAGAAGTGGTCTTAAAACAGGGAGGGCAATTCCTAAATTTAAAAATTTAATCATAGTAGGTTGACTTAATAGGCTTTTATCTTCAATTACTTTCTCTTATTGGATTTCTCTCCTCACACTTTGTAGTTTTATTGGTCTTAGCCCTGAAAACCATTATAGTGATGTGTCTAGAGTCGAGATGAAATTTGATTTTCATGGTGGCTAACTGCACAGAAATCCGGCAGATTACCACATGCAAGGGACTCAGCCTGTAACTCAGAGGTTCCTCAGAGGAAGAGCCTCAGACCAGGGAGGGGTCCCAGCAGGTTCCCGGGGATGTTGGTCTCCCATCCCCCACATTTGACACCTCACCCTAACCACACCCTGCTTCCCCCCTCTAAACCCCAGCATGGCCTGTTCAGCTGGAATCTTCAGAAGCAGGACACAGCAGAAACCTGGATTAGAACAGGGGAATAATAAAGATGGCAGCTGCGTGAGAGGAAGCAAGCCTTGCCACCTATTGGATGAAGTTTAAGTTGTTCAAGGTATATTTTCCAAGCCCTGCACCAGGATTATGGGGTTCCAGAACTGAACCTGGTATAGTAGGCTCTCAAAAGAGCAGAGGTGTGGGAAGTTCTGGAACAGGGCCGCACAGGCCCCCCAGGTAAGTGGGGACAGTCTGGTGGAAGTGGCAGGTACATGGGGAGGATCAGGGAAGGTATAGAGAGCAGGAATTATATCTTTGCTTCCTTGCCCCCAAGACAATCTCCCTGTCAGAAGTTATCCTAAAGCCATCTTAAACAAGGCTTGGATGACAATATCACATCCATAATCTTTATTTTCCTCAAGGCTGAGTCCCTTTGTTTACCTGACAAATCTCAATGGTCCTTTGCTTCAGGTCTTTGACAGTCTTATTTCTTATTGTCTCAAATCTGTAAACACTCAATTTTTGTGACAGAACAGTCTCTGTTTTCTCTATGTCATCCATATCACAGGTGCCAGTTTTACTCATTACTGCACCACAGCATGACCCTAGTCTCAATCCTTCCAGTCTTTTTTTTTTTTTTTTGCCACGCAGTCCCTAAAGTATTCTCATGTATTTTAGGTTTATGTAACTGTAGCCCCAATATCAAGGTATCAATTTCTTTATTATATAGGATAACATTAGCTGTTATAACAAATACCAAGATTTCAGTGACCTAAGACAATAAAATGATTTTTCTTGCACACATAACAACCCAACAAGTCTGTTCCTTGTAGGCAGAGATTTTTCCATCTTATGGTTCCTTCATTTCCAGGGTCTTGTCCTCTGCTTCTAGGAGAAGAATAAAAAGCATGGAGGAGCACTGGGGACATTATTATGGACCAGTTGTGGAAATGGGACACGTCCCCCCTACTTCATTGTTTTGGCACAGGGCAATTTCAAGGGAGCTAGGAAATGTTATTCCTGGCTTAATAGATATTTCCTAGTGACAGCTCCACAAATTTGTGGTGGATGTTGGCAAATTGGTATTAATAACCCCTATGTAACTATAGTGCTTTACCATTTATAAAGCATTTTAATGTAAATAATGACACAAAGTAGGCCTAAAAGGTTTGTTGTCTCCATGTCATACAGGGAGAAATGGCCTCAGAGAAGTTAACTTGTGCAAGATCATAAAACTAGACTTCTGGGCAGATCCAATGTGTAAAGAGCTTGGAAGTTATCACTCCTGTCCTTACAACAAAACAAACAAAACAAAAAATTAGAAAAAAAAAAAAAAACCAAACCCTGAAAAGTAATGCCTTTTCTTGTACTCATCAGAGAATTGAGATTGCAAGACAAACTGTGTGCTGAAATCTGGAGACCAGGGTGAATACAGAGATTCCCAGCTAAGATCTGCTTACCTAGAGTGGAAGCTACTGAAGCCATGAACTGGTGGGATCACTCAGATGGTAATTTTGACAAATATTGGGTGCTGAGTGTAGGCTGGCTTGAGAATAAGAAACTCCTGGAGGCTGCGTGCACAGGGGTTTTTCTAGATTTTCAAGGCTTTTACCTCCAGGAACCCCACCAGTTTCTTATGGTGAAGAGTCAAGAAACATCTCCTGCTGCTTCTGGCAGGTGGAAGAGAAAGGTGATCATTTTGAGATATGCCCAGACATTCTCCATAAGAAAGGACTACTTTCTAGGGGAAAAGACTGTACCAGAGGCTTGTCCCACATGGGAGAGCAACATTTACCCAGTGCCTGCCCTCCACCCCCATGCCTTCCTATCTTTATTCCAGGGGCAACAAAAATAATAAAAATGCTAAGAATCCCCTGTGAAGGTCACACCCGAGAGACACAAGTCCAGTAAAAGACTGGGATTTAATAATTAAAATTATAGAATGCTTCAGGGCACCTGGGTGGCTCAGTCGGTTAAGTGTCTGACTTTGGCTCAGGTCATGATCTCACAGTTCATGGGTTTGAGCCCCATGTCGGGCTCTGTGCTGACAGCTAAGAGCGTGGAGCCTGCTGCAGATTCTGTGTCTCCCTCTCTCTCTGCCCCTCCCCCGCTCATACTCTGTCTCTCTCTCTCTCTCTTTCTCAAAAATGAATAAACATTAAAAAATTAAATGATAGAATACTTCCCCACACACACTTTGCCACCACATCAACAGGTATTAAATATAATTGAGTTACAGTTGAAAGAGCAGAAAGAGCAAGGCACACACTCTGTTTGAGGAGGACTTCTTAGGGAAGCCCCAAAACCGTAGAGGACGCAGAAGCAAGGACATTAGAGGGAGCTGAAGCCTCTGGCCCCTACAGTTACAAAAAAACATTAAATGCAGTCCAACACCTAGCCAGATTAACATAAATCCTCACTCACACCAAAAGCCTTTTACCTCAGGTCCAATTACCTGATAACATTATGTCTGGAATTTTAACAAAAAATTGCAAGTCATGCTAAAAGACAAGAAAAAAACCCCACAATCTGAAGAACATCAGAACCAGATTCAGATATGACACAAATGTTGGAATTATCAAACAAGGAATTTAAAATGACTGATTAATATGTTGAGTGCTCTATTAAAAAAGTAGACACCATGACAAGCAGATGGATAATGTAAGTGAAGAGATAGAGACTCTAAGAAAAATCCAAAGAAAATGCTGGAAATCCACAACAATGAAACCAACTAAGAATGCTTTTGGAGAGCTCATCAGTAGACTGGGCACTACATCTGAAGCAGGATGGTGCTATCTGAAGGTTAATTTAAAAAAAAAAGTGGATTTAGGTTAGTTGTACATGTATATGCAAATTCGAGGGCAACTGCTAAACAATATAAAATGTAATTGATAATCTAAGAGAAGAGATAAAATGGAATCATATAAAATGTTCAAAACAAGAGAAAGCAAACAAAAAGAACAAGTACAGTGAAAGGAAAGTTATAAACATGACATTAACCCAATTACATCAATAATAACTTTAAATGGGAATGGTCAAAATCCACGAATTAAAAGAGATTGGCAGAGTGGATAACACTGTATGTGTTATACAACAACACACTTAGAATATAAAGATCGTACAAATAGTAGCAGAACCAAGAAAATCCTCACTCCTTAACTTCAATCCATTTCTCCTCTCTTCACAGTGCACACTATCAATTAATTACAGAGCCAAGTACAGTGTCTAGGAAAAACAGCCTTATCACGCCTCTAACATGTCAAGTTGGATAAACTAGGCCATCATTCTCCTGCTAGTCTTTGAGGGCTTGCAGTGATTGCCAACAAAATATTGGATTAAATAAAGCTAAATCCTGATCATCCTGTAAGGAAGCATTAGGTTATCTGTTATTGTAAAGAACTTTTTTTTTTTTTTTAAGATTTTAGTATTCTCTACACCCAACATAGGGCTTGAATTTACAACCCCAAGATGGAGTCATCACATGTTCCCTTGACTGAGCCAGCCAGGCACTCCAGAAAGAATTTTTATTTTTATTTATTTATTTTTTAATTTTTTTTCAACGTTTATTTTTGGGACAGAGAGAGAGAGACACAGAGCATGAACGGGGGAAGGGCAGAGAGAGAGGGAGACACAGAATCAGAAACAGGCTCCAGGCTCTGAGCCATCAGCCCAGAGCCCGATGCGGGGCTCGAACTCACGGACCGCGAGATCGTGACCTGGTTGAAGTCGGACGCTTAACCGACTGTGCCACCCAGGCGCCCCCAGAAAGAATTTTTAAATAGATACACCTCCTTACATTTTCTACTCTCCTTTACCCCACCTCCCCTGCCCCAACCAAGACCATGTGATGTGACCTTCAAGGGCAGGCAGGGACATTTTTTTTTTTAAGAGAGAGAAAGTACAAACAGGGGAGAGGGGCAGACAGAAAAAGAGGGAAAGAGAGAGAATTTTGAACAGGCTCCACACTCAGTGCAGAGGCTGATGTGGGGCTCCATCCCACGACTCTGGGATCATGACCTGAGCTGAAGCCAAGAGTCAGTAGAGACTGAAGCCATCTCTACACCCCCATTGCAAAGACCCATGAGCATCCTTTCTACTTCCCACCTGCCCTGACCCATAGCTTGAAGGCAGGGATGCTAAATGAAAGCACATACACATACAAACAAAGTTGCCAATTTCTAAATGTATGTCGAGTTCAAATCCTGCATTGGGTGAGCTCCAATGCCACCCCGGGTAAGCTTGAAACCCTCTTTGGGTAAACATGAGGCCCGCTTAGGGTGAGCCCTGCTTCTTTCCTTCTCTCTCTCCCCTTTCTCTCTCTGCCCCTTGCTCACTTGCACCTTTTCTCTCTCTATCCCCCTGTGGGCCCCCCCCCCCAAATAACATGAGAGAATCTTGTCTGGAGCCAGGTAAGTTGGCTCTGCTCCACCTTAAGATCTAGAGGCCCATCTAAAGGCCCAGATAAGCTCCTTTATGGCCAGAAGCTTTAAGAAAGAGAGGTGGATAACACCTCCAAGATGAACCTGAGAGTGCTGAGTACAGGCAGAAGGAAGGAATTAGGGCCTCCTGTCCCAACATTGTTCCTAGTAATAACATCTGGCTGTATCACAGAGGTTACAATGGTGTTTTTTGGCTGGATGAGAATACTTATTAAAAAATCACTGTTGCTTCGAGGTCTTCACAAAAAACTGAAAATCCAGGTGGTAAGGAAAGAGTATTTCTTTTGCTTTCTTTCTATAATCCCTTATATGAGAAACACATTTGAAGCTTCTGGTTCACAAATCCTTTGGTTGTATCAATACAAGAGCTACATTTTCTAAATTCATAATTATGAGCCATGTCCCTGCATGAATAAGTACATTTACTTATATCCCAATAACAGACTATAATGTTGACACTGGGATACAAAGTCAACATAAGCCTAGAATCCCCCTAATTTCTTGCTGTTCCAGCCAGGACTCCTGCAGCTCTGTGCTGACCCCCTGACTTCATGTTGCTCAGACCCTGACCTGGGCGCTGAACCCTGCATTTTTCAGAACGCCAAACCCAAAGATTTATTCTCAACCTCCATACCTGGGTTACAGATGGCAATAATGAAGTAGCATTAGCCACCTTTCCTGGGTCCCAGCCTTCTTCCACTCTAGACCTTGCTGCTTTCCATGGGGCTCTGTAGTACCTGCCATTCTCAACTTGCACCCCTCACCTCCATTTAGGCAGAATCCTAGCTGATGTACCCTAAACAATGGTGTTCTTTTGCCACCTAAATTTTGGCATGAATGACTTATGCTAGCATGCCAAAAATAAATTCCTAAGGTCAATAACTCAATAGCCATGAAGTTTAATTATCAGAATATTTTTTTAAGGATACAGTCTTCATGAAGCTAGAGATGATGTTTTCTTTTTTAATTTGGGGTTTTTGTATTTCAGCATGAGTTATAATTTACAAGCCATCAACTTTGCCTATTTTTTAAAAAAAATTTTTTAATGTTTATTTATTTTTGAGACAGAGAGAGACACAGCATGAGCAGGGAAGGGGCAGAGAGAGAGGGAGACACAGAATGTGAAGCAGGCTCCAGGCTCTGAGCTGTCAGCACAGAGCCCGACGCGGGGCTCGAACTCACGAACTGTGAGATCATGACCTGAGTCGAAGTTGGACGCTTAACTGACTGAGCCACCCAGGCGCCCCAACTTTGCCTACTTTAAGTCCACAGTTTGATGATTTTTAATAAATGAAGGTAGTTATGCAACTATTACAATCTAGTTTTAGAACACATCCATCACCCAAAAAAAATCCTGCATGCCTATTTGAGATCAATCACTCTGCCCACCTTCAGCCCCAAGCAACCACTGATCTTTGTCTCTATAGTTTTGCCCTTACCAGAAATTTTCCATAAATGGAATCATATGATACATAAACTCTTGAGTATGGCTTCTTTCCTTTAGCATAGCCTTTCAGTTTCATCCATATTGTCACATGTCTCAATGTTTAGTCCCTTTTTACTGCTGAATGGTATTCCTTCCTATGGAAATACCACATTTTGTTTATTTACCATTTCATTGATATTTGGGTTGTTTAAAGCATTTAGCTCTTATAAATGAGGATTTAAAATGTTAATATGAACATTTGCATACAAGACTTTGTGTAGATATGTTTTAATTTCTCTTGGGTATATTCCTAACCATGGAATTGCTGGCTGTAGATAGTTTCCATTGGTCAGTTGGTTGGGGTTTTTTTTTTGTTTGTTTTTTGGTTTTTTGGTTTTTTTGTTTGTTTGTTTGTTTGTTTGTTTGTTTTTGGTAAAGAAAAAAAAACCCCAAAAAAAGAAACCAATGTTATGACTTTAGGGAAGTATTTAAAGGGCAAAAAAATAATAATAATAATACCAACCCCTATGTTACATAGAGAATAAAACTAAAGAATTAGCCATAAGCATATTGCTCAGAGAAACTATGTGGAAACCAGAAGGATAATAACAAAAATAGCGGTGGTGTATCCTTTAGTCTCCAGTGAGTCGGTAGATATTAGACAATTGTGACCAAAACCAGTGGACTTCTAGGCCAGGGACCACCCCATAGAAAGGCATGGTCACCTCTGCCTAAGCCAGGGAGTCTGGGAAACCCCAGGATCTCTAATCTCTATAACAGAAAGAAGTGACAGCCCATTTCCTTCTTCCCCAATATATATGCATGAAACCCCATGATTAATCAATTTCCTCATGTTTCACAATTTTCCCATTGATGGTATCTCTTACTGATTTTGAAAATAGCCAGATATAGGAACACATAAAGTTTTGGATAAATTGAAAGTGGTTCCTTTAGGAGGAAAATGTCAAGGACCTCTGATCTTCATGGCACTTTCAAGTATAAGAAGATGAACAGGAAAATTGATGTGAGAATACCCATTTCACAGTTGGGAACATCAAAGAAGAGCTGCACAAATTAAGGGAGCTTTAGGGTCACCCCTTATTCACTGGTTGTCTTGTACTGGCAGTTTTTCTTCCAGCTTTGTTTCACCGTCTTCCTCCAGGGGGCACTGTTTCCTATTCTAATACCTGCTAAACCTAGGTTCTCTTCATGTAAGCAGGGAAGTTCACCAAGATACTCTAAGTAGCTACAGTGGTGACAGTACAAAACACTAATGTACAGAAATTAGGCCCAGGATGTACATGGGTGGATTTTCTCTACTAAAGAGCATGTAGAGAATAGGAGATCAAACCAAGTCTACAGAGGGATCACTGAAAATCTCTGAGCCATGGAAATAGAAATCCTGTCTTTTTCATTAAATGGTAAGCTCTAAAAACAAACAGTGGAAAGCTTCCCTTCTGGGGAGGTAATTCCTAGTACAAGATGCTAAAGCATGCAGAGATTTTGTTGTTGTTGTTGTTGGGGATGGTGGTACTGGTTAGTTTTAAATCTGGAACCCCTTGTTTTGGTCTTCATATGATTTCACCATGGTTTTCCCCTGCTTGTCCCACTTATAGTTGGGGCAAATCAAGCTAACTCTATGTCCTATTCTGAAAGGAATGAAGGATGTACTGTGGGCCCAGAGCAGTCGTTCTGCTTGTGAAGGACTGTCTTCACCTTCAGCGAAGAAATTGACAGTCTGCAGTAGAGACCTCAGCCTGCCTCTGCCTGAACTCTCAAGGCTTTGGTGTGAGTTTCAGAAAAAGAAATCTTTCCCCATGCCTGTCAAGAATTGCACACTCATTAACATCTACAAAACCCAGGTAACAAAAACCAAACAACGGTTAGGCATGTGGCATTTGTGAGCCGTTTTTCTATTCAACAACTGCTCAAACTTGCAGGTAAATTAATTATTCTACAGAAAGGCTTTCCTGCTTAGCAAGAGCCCAGCAAACAGTAAAATTAAGACATGCAGTAAAAGCTTTCTCTGTATGTGGTTTTGTATGTATGTGCACGTGTGCCTATCTATACCCATCTATACATATATATCCGTATCTATGTGTAATTTAGGTTCATTTCAGTAAGCCTACAGCTTCAATTCTTGGCAAACAGATATGAAATGTATACTTTACTTTCATGTGTTCACTGAGGTTTTCCTTCTTTAAAAGCTTTGTGCTCCATACATTGACTGGTGTTTTGCTTCCCCTGTTAGCATGTACACATTTTATTGACAACCTTCGACCTTTATCACCTAAGATCATTATCTTCTGTGCAGGGATGCCACAACATCCTGTTGATTTTGCCTTCCCAGCTTTAATGGAAGGTGGCTTTAAAAAATGTAGGTGGGAACCCTCATGTGCATACAGTCACCTGGGGAGTCCTTGGTGGGTACAGTCCTTTAATGCCCTGAGTAAAGAGCAGGGGGGTGTATAGTGAGGGAATCCAAGAAGTGGGTACAGGGCCCTTTCAGAAACAGCTGTGAATGAAGACAATGCAGAATAGGTATGATTGTTTTATGTCTTTAATTTCTTCTTAGCCTACTTGCTTGCTTTTTTACCACATGATTCTGGAGAATGGAAACCAATTGCTAGGTGTATATGAAACAGTTAGATATTTAAGGATGACTTTGTGAAGAAGATTTACAGGGACATTGTGGAAAGGATTTGTGGAGAAAAATGTCTATTGTAATGCTGTGCATGCTGAGGCTCAGGGAGTTCCCAAAGAAGAAAAGACCACAGAGCTTTTGTCTGATCAATAGCCTCATTAACTCTCAGCCAATAACTCTATTAACACTAAGAGCTGGTTTCCACTTTTGGCAACAAGTTCCAAGCTTGAAGAATGACTAATGGTCACTTTCTACAGAAATCCACACCATCTCCTGCTCACTGTGCATCTGTGTCACAGATGGTTGGGATGTTTCCCATAGTTTATTTTTATACTCTATGAATCCTATAAAGTCTGTGCCTGATTTTAAAAAAAAACCCATCCACCAAGGGCCAGTATATCAGTGATGGGTGATGTTAACTATGTTGACCGCATCACCATCCTATAGGAATTCCTCATCCATCATTCAGCTTTAATACATAGAGAGTCCTACTCATTTAGGCATCAGCATGTTTTCTCAGTATAATTGTAGTGTAAGTACAGTTTAAGTAAGTATAGTTGCTCACAGAGCACTAAAGAGCTCACAGTTCTTACTGAGATTCCAACATTTATCTTGAACAAATGCATCCTGGATTGCTGAAAAACCTTTCCAAAGTTCTAAAGAAAAGTTGATTTTTAACAATTTTTGCCAGTTTTCTCATTGCTTTATGGAGGAGATAATTTTGTAGGTCCTTACTCTGATATTTCCCCTCATATCACCCTCTAATTAGCTGTTTAGTGGCTATAGGATCTGTAGTGATAATCCCTATTTAATTTCTGATGATAATATGTGTCTTCCTTCTTTTTATCGGTATCATTCTTGCTAAAGCTTTACTAATGTTAATGGCTTTTTTCAAAGAAACATCTTTTTGTTTCACTGATTTTTCTCCTGTTTTCCTATTTTCAATTTCATCATCATCTGCTCTGATCTTTATTTTTGTCTTCCTTATACTTTTTTTTGGAGTTATTTTTCTTTCCTTTTTTTGTCTTTCGTTTTGTTTTGAGATAAGAACTCAAATAATTTATGAGCCTTTACTCTTTTCTAATGTAACCGTTTAGTACTATGAGATTTCTTCTCAGAACTGCTTTCAATGCATCCCACATATTTTTATATATTTTTAATTTATATTCAGTTCTGTGTACTTATTTTAAATTTTCTTTGAGGCTTTCTCTTTGACCTATGGATATTTAGAAGTGTATTATTATTTCCTCATGTTTATAAATTTTTTCTGTTCTTTTTCTGTTACTAATTTGTAGTTTGATTCCATTATGGTCAGAAAATATACTGTTTATGATTCAATTTATTTTAAATTTGTTGAAAAAATTTTTATGACGCAGATTATGGTCTATCTTTGTGAATGTTCGTGGGGTTTTGGTGGTGGGTGGGGATGTGTATTCCGCTGTTATTGTGTGGAGTACTCAATATATAACAATTAGATTCATTGGTTGATTGTGTTATTCAGATCTTCTATATCCCTACTAATTTTTAGTCTGGTAGTTCTATCAGTTGCTGAAGGAGGGTGTTGAAGTTTTCAACTATAACTGTGGATTTGTCAGTTTCTTTTCTTTTTTTCTTCTTCTTCTTCTTCTTTTTTTTTTGCGCATTAAGTTTTTGTTTCATATATTTTAAGGCTCTTAGGATAATTATGTCTTTTGGTGACTTCTTTTATCATTATGTAATGCCTCTTTATGTTCTAGTAATTTTCTTTGCCCTAAGCCTACTTTATCACATATTAATAAAGTCTGCTGACTAAAAAATTAAAATTCTGAATTAAATAAACAAATGTTAATCATTTTGACTTAATATCAAGAATGAAACAGGTGATATCACTATAAATATTTTTAAAATAACTTTATTACATTTTTAATTTTTAAATGAATGTTTTCATGGTATATCTATTTGCATCCTTTTTCTGTTAACCTGCCTAATGTCATTGAAATTGAAGTGAATTTCTTTTAGACAGCATATAATTGTCTTTTTTGCATACATTCTGCCAATTCCTGTCCTTTGCTGGTAGGTCTGCTAGTGACAAATTCCTTTAGTTTTCCTTCACCTGAAGTCTTTATTTCCCCTTTATTCCTCAGGAATAGTCTCACTGGATATCGAATTTGCAGTTGACTTTTTTTTTTCTTTCAGCACTTGAAAAATATGTGCCACTTTCTTCTGTTCTCCATGGTGGTAGATGAGACCCACTGTCATTTTAATTGATGTTCCCCTATAGGGACTGTATTTCAGTTAGACATATATTTTATTTTATTTTATTTTTTATTATTATTATATTTTTATTGGAGTTGTTTTTGTTTATGCTTGATAATATTTTTTTTCAATATATGAAATTTATTGTCAAAATGGTTTCCATACAACACCCAGGGCTCATCCCAAAAGGTGCCCTCCTCAATACCCATCACCCACCCTCCCCACCCTCCCACCCCCCATGAACCCTCAGTTTGTTCTCAGTTTTTAAGTCTCTTATGCTTTGGCTCTCTCCCACTCTAACCTCTTTTTTTTTTTCCTTCCCCTCCCCCATGGGTTTCTGTTAAGTTTCTCAGGATCCACATAAGAGTGAAAATATATGGTATCTGTCTTTCTCTGTATGGCTTATTTCACTTAGCATCACACTCTCCAGTTCCATCCACGTTGCTACAAAGGGCCATATTTTGTTCTTTCTCATTGCCCTGTAGTACTCCATTGTGTATATAAACCACAATTTCTTTATCCATTCATCAGTTGATGGACATTTAGGCTCTTTCCATAATTTGGCTATTGTTGAGAGTGTTGCTATAAACATTGGGGTACAAGTGCCCCTATGCATCAGTACTCCTGTATCCCTTGGGTAAATTCCTAGCAGTGCTACTGCTGGGTCATAGGGTAGGTCTATTTTTAATTTTTTGAGGAAACTCCACACTGTTTTCCAGAGTGGCTGCACCAATTTGCATTCCCACCAACAGTGCAAGAGGGTTCCCGTTTCTCCACATCCTCTCCAGCATCTATAGTCTCCCGATTTGTTCATTTTGGCGACTCTGACTGGTGTGAGGTGATATCTGAGTGTGGTTTTGATTTGTATTTCCCTGATGAGGAGCGACGTTGAGCATCTTTTCATGTGCCTGTTGGCCATCCGGATGTCTTCTTTAGAGAAGTGTCTATTCATGTTTTCTGCCCATTTCTTCACTGGGTTATTTGCTTTTCGGGTGTGGAGTTTGGTGAGCTCTTTATAGATTCTGGATACCAGCCCTTTGTCCGATATGTCATTTGCAAATATCTTTTCCCATTCCGTTGGTTGCCTTTTCGTTTTGTTGGTTGTTTCCTTTGCTGTGCAGAAGCTTTTTATCTTCATAAGGTCCCAGTAGTTCATTTTTGCTTTTAATTCCCTTGCCTTTGGGGATGTGTCAAGTAAGAAATTGCTACGACTGAGGTCAGAGAGGTCTTTTCCTGCTTTCTCCTCTAGGGTTTTGATGGTTTCCTGTCTCACATTCAGGTCCTTTATCCATTTTGAGTTTATTTTTGTGAATGGTATAAGAAAGTGGTCTAGTTTCAATCTTCTGCATGTTGCTGTCCAGTTCTCCCAGCACCATTTGTTAAAGAGACTGTCTTTTTTCCATTGGATGTTCTTTCCTGCTTTGTCAAAGATGAGTTGGCCATACGTTTGTGGGTCTAGTTCTGGGGTTTCTATTCTATTCCATTGGTCTATGTGTGTATTTTTGTGCCAATACCATGCTATCTTGATGATGACAGCTTTGTAGTAGAGGCTAAAGTCTGGGATTGTGATGCCTCCTGCTTTGGTCTTCTTCTTCAAAATTACTTTGGCTATTCGGGGCCTTTTGTGGTTCCATATGAATTTTAGGATTGCTTGTTCTAGTTTTGAGAAGAATTCTGGTGCAATTTTGATTGGGATTGCATTGAATGTGTAGATAGCTTTGGGTAGTATTGACATTTTGACAATATTTATTCTTCCAATCCATGAGCACGGAATGTCTTTCCATTTCTTTATATCTTCTTCAATTTCTTTCCTAAGCTTTCTATAGTTTTCAGCCTACAGATCTTTTACATCTTTGGTTAGATTTATTCCTAGGTATTTTATGCTTCTTGGTGCAATTGTGAATGGGATCAGTTTCTTTATTTGTCTTTCTGTTGCTTCATTGTTAGTGTATAAGAATGCAACTGATTTCTGTACATTGATTTTGTATCCTGTGACTTTGCTGAATTCATGGATCAGTTCTAGGAGACTTTTGGTGGAGTCTATCGGATTTTCCATGTATAGTATCATGTCATCTGCAAAAAGTGAAAGCTTGACTTCATCTTTGCCAATTTTGATGCCTTTGATTTCCTTTTGTTGTCTGGTTGCTGATGCTAGAACTTTCAACACTATGTTAAACAACAGCGGTGAGAGTGGGCATCCCTGTCGTGTTCCTGATCTCAGGGAGAAAGCTCTCAGTTTTTCCCCATTGAGGATGATGTTAGCTGTGGGCTTTTCATACATGGCTTTTATGATATTTAAGTATGTTCCTTCTATCCCGACTTTCTCAAGGGTTTTTTATTAAGAAAAGGTGCTGAATTTTGTCAAAGGCCTTTTCTGCATCGATTGACAGGATCATATGGTTCTTATCTTTTCTTTTATTAACGTGATGTATCACATTGATTGATTTGCGAATGTTGAACCAGCCCTGCAGCCCAGGAATGAATCCCACTTGATCATGGTGAATAATTCTTTTTATATGCTGTTGAATTTGATATGCTAGTATCTTATTGAGAATTTTTGCATCCATATTCATCAGGGATATTGGCCTGTAGTTCTCTTTATTTTACTAGGTCTCTGGTTTAGGAATCAAAGTAGTGCTGGCTTAATAGAATGAGTCTGGAAGTTTTCCTTCCCTTTCTGTTTTTTGGAATAGCTTGAGAAGGATAGGTATTATCTCTGCTTTAAACGTCTGGTAGAACTCCCCTGGGAAGCCATCTAGTCCTGGACTCTTATTTGTTGGGAGATTTTTGATAACCGATTCAATTTCTTCGCTGGTTATGGGTCTGTTCAAACTTTCTATTTCCTCCTGATTGAATTTTGGAAGAGTGTGGGTGTTTAGGAATTTGTCCATTTCTTCCAGGTTGTCCAGTTTATTGGCATATAATTTTTCATAGTATTCCCTGATAATTGTTTGTATCTCTGAGGGATTGGTTGTAGTAATTCCATTTTCTTTCATGATTTTATCTATTTGGGTCATCTCCCTTTTCTTTTTGAGAAGCCTGGCTAGAGGTTTATCAATTTTGTTTATTTTTTTCAAAAAACCAACTCTTGGCTTCATTGATCTGCTCTACAGTGTTTTTAGATTCTATATTGTTAATTTCTGCTCTGATCTTTATTATTTCTCTTCTTCTAATGGGTTTAGGCTGCCTTTACTGTTCTGCTTCTATTTCCTTTAGGTGTGCTGTTAGATTTTGTATTTGGGATTTTTCTTGTTTCTTGAGATAGGCCTGGATTGCAATGTATTTTCCTCTCAGGACTGCCTTGCTGCATCCCAAAGCTTTTGGATTGTTGTATTTTCATTTTCGTTTGTTTCCATATATTTTTAAATTTCTTCTCTAATTGGTTGACCCACTCATTCTTTAGTAGGGTGTTCTTTAACCTCTATGCTTTTGGAGGTTTTCCAGACTTTTCTTGTGGTTGATTTCAAGCTTCATAGCATGGTGGTCTGAAAGTATGCATGGTATAATTTCAATTCTTGTATACTTATGAAGGGCTGTTTTGTGACCCAGTATATGATCTATCTTGGAGAAGGTTCCATGTGCACTCGAGAAGAAAGTATATTCTGTTGCTTTGGGATGCAGAGTTCTAAATATATCTGTCAAGTCCATCTGATCCAATGTCTCATTCAGGGCCCTTGTTTCTTTATTGACCGTGTGTCTAGATGATCTATCCATTGTTGTAAGTGGAGTGTTAAAGTCCCCTGCAATTACCACATTCTTCTCAATAAGGTTGCTTATGTTTATGAGTAATCGTTTTATATATTTGGGGCTCCCATATTCGGTGCATAGACATTTATAACTGTTAGCTCTTCCTGATGGATAGACCCTGTAATTATTATATAATGCCCTTCTTCATTTCTTGTTACAGCCTTTAATTTAAAGTCTAGTTTGTCTGATATAAGTATGGCTACTCCACCTTTCTTTTGGCTTCCAGTAGCATGATAAATAGTTCTCCATCCCCTCACTCTCAATTTAAAGGTGTCCTCAGGGGGTGCCTGGGTGGCGCAGTCGGTTAAGCGTCCGACTTCAGCCGGGTTACGATCTCGTGGTCCGTGAGTTCGAGCCCCGCGTCAGGCTCTGGGCTGATGGCTCAGAGCCTGGAGCCTGTTTCTGATTCTGTCTCCCTCTCTCTCTGCCCCTCCCCCGTTCATGCTCTGTCTCTCTTTGTCCTAAAAATAAATAAAAACGTTGAAAAGAAAAAAAAATTTTTAAAGGTGTCCTCAGGTCTAAAATGAGTCTCTTCTAGACAGCAAATAGATGGGTCTTTTTTTTTTTATCCATTCTGATACCCTATGTCTTTTGGTTGGCACATTTAGTCCATTTACATTCAGTGTTATTATAGAAAGATACGGGTTTAGGGTCATTGTGATGTCTGTATGTTTTATGCTTGTAGCGATGTCTCTGGTAATTTGTCTCAGAGGATCCCCCTTAGGATCTCTTGTAGGGCTGGTTTAGTGGTGAGGAATTCCTTCTGTTTTTGTTTGTTTGGGAAGACCTTTATCTCTCCTTCTATTCTAAATGACAGACTTGCTGGATAAAGGATTCTCAGCTGCATATTTTTTTCTGTTCATCACATTGAAGATCTCCTGCCATGCCTTTCTGGCCTGCCAAGTTTCAAAAGAGAGATCAGTCACGAGTCTTATAGGTCTCCCTTTATATGTTAGGGCATGTTTATCCCTTGCTGCTTTCAGAATTTTCTCTTTATCCTTGTATTTTGCCAGTTTCACTATGATATGTCGTGCAGAAGATCGATTCAAGTTCCGTCTGAAGGGAGTTCTCTGTGCCTCTTGGATTTCAATGCCTTTTTCCTTCCCCAGTTCAGGGAAGTTCTCAGCTATTATTTCGTCAAGTATACCTTCAGCACCTTTCCCTCTCTCTTCCTCCTCTGGGATACCAATTATGCATATATTATTTCTTTGTAGTGTATCACTTAGTTCTCTAATTTTCCCCTCATACTCCTGGATTTTTTTTATCTCTCTTTTTCTCAGCTTCCTCTTTTTCCATAATTTTATCTTCTAGTTCACCTATTCTCTCCTCTGCCTCTTCAATCCGAGCCGTGGACGTTTCCATTTTATTTTGCATCTCGTTTAAAGCGGTTTTCAGCTCCGCCTGACTGTTCCTTAGGCCCTTGATCTCTGTAGCAAGAGATTCTCTGCTGTCCTCTATACTGTTTTCAAGCCCAGCGATTAATTTTATGACTATTATTCTAAATTCACTTTCTGTTATATCATTTAAATCCTTTTTGATCAGTTCATTAGCTGTTATTTCCTGGAAATTCTTCTGAGGGGAATTCTTCCGTTTGGTCATTTTGGATAGTCCCTGGAGTGGTGCGGACCTGCAGGGCATTTCCCCTGTGCTGTGGTGTATAACTGGAGTTGGTGGGCGGGACTGCAGTCAGGCCCACCGATGGGGCCACAGTCAGACTGGTGTGTGCCTTCTCTTCCCCTCTCCTAGGGGCGGGATTCACTGTGGGGTGGTGTGGCCCATCTGGGCTACTTGCACACTGCCAGGCTTGTGTTGCTGGGGATCTGTCCTATTAGCTGGGGTGGGTAGGCGAGGTGCATGGGGGCAGGAGGGGCGCTTCTCCTTAGGTGATCCACTTCAGGAGGGGCCCTGTGGCAGCGGGAGGGAGTCAGATCCGCTGCCAGAGGGGTGGCTCCGCAGAAGCGCAGAGTTGGGTGTTTGTGCGGAGCGAGCAAGTTCCCTGGCAGGAACTGGTTCCCTTTGGGACTTTGGCTGGGGGATGGGCGAGGGAGATGGCGCTGGCAAGCACCTTTGTTCCCCACCAAACTGAGCTCTGTCGTCCCGGGGCTCAGCAACTCTCCCTCCCTTTGTCTTCCAGCCTTCCCGCTTTCCGAGCAGAGCTGTTAACTTATGACCTCCCAGATGCTAAGTCGCGCTTGCTGTTGGAACACACTCCGTCCGGCCCCTCCGCTTTTGCCAGCCAGACTCGGGGCTCTGCTTGGCCGGCGGGCTGCCCCTCCACCCTGGCTCCTCCCGCCAGTCCGTGGAGCGCACACCGCCTCACCGCCCTTCCTACCCTCTTCCGTGGGCCTCTCGTCTGCACTTGGCTCTGGAGACTCCGTTCTGCTAATCCTCTGGTGGTTTTCTGGGTTATTTAGGCAGGTGTAGGTGGAATCTAAGTGATCAGCAGGACGCGCGGTGAGCCCAGCGTCCTCCTATGCCGCCATCTTCCTAGTAATTCTCCTAGACATATATTTTAAACTACCCAAGATATTTTTTTAATGTTTATTTTTGAGAGAGAGAGGGAGAGAGCCAGCACAAGCAGGGGAGGGGCAGAGAGAGGGAGACACAGAATCCAAAGCAGGCTCCAAGCTCCAAGTGTCAGCAAGAGCCCGACACGGAGCTTGAACCCACAATCTGTGAGATCATGACCTGAGCTGAAGTCAGACGCTTAACTGACTGAGCCACCCAGGTGCCCCAAACCTACACAAGATATTTATTATTTCAGTTCTGTCATATTATTTTAGGCTCTATTTTTATTCATAGGTCTTTATATAGAATTAAATCACAATTCTTTTTTTGTTGCTGATAATGTTTAAATAAGGAGCATTTTCCTGTACTTTAGGGAGAGTCCAGTGTACAAGGTGGGATGGTTTGTTGCATCCAACGACTCCTGAAACAGAATGCTACGGGCACCAGTGACAGTCACAACAAAGTTTATTACAATGAGAGGCAAGGCCGACAGATCGGGACCAACACTCTTGATAAGAGTGAGGCCCTGAACAGCCGGGGTACAGAGTTTTTATAACCGATCACATCGTTTTATCACCACCTGGGAACAGAACAAAGAAACAGTTTCCAGATGAGTTAGAAACAGTTGCCTAATGAGGTGTTTACTTTAGACTTTCTGCCTCTAAGTTGCAACCAGTGGATCTCCTTGACCCTGCCTCTGATGCTCTTTTCTTTGAACTTTTGTTTCCTTAATTGGTGAAGCCTAATTTACAAGAGTATGAGGCATAGTTTACCAGAGCAAAGCAAGGCTGTTATCTCTTAACCTTCAGTGTCAACACAAAGCTGTTATTTTTCAAGCTAAGCATTAGCCCTACACTACAATTTAACCCTTACAGGTTCAGGGTAGTTTTCCTAGCTTCCTTGCTCAAAGCCTTTTTCCTTTGTTGTTACCAGGAAGCAACAAAAAATGGCCTCTTGATATCTGGCTTTTTTGCCTTTTTTCATATTTCAGTATCAGCGCCCTAGTTCTGACTCTGCCAATCTGAGTTACTACTAGCAGTTGCTTCATTGCACTTCTGGAAGGGAGATTTTGTCAAAGGTATGGGGCACTCTCTGATCTTTCCACTGCCGCTCAGCAGATTCCAGTGGCCTTCTGCACTCACACCCAAACAGGAACCTGCAGAGATTACTTCCATTTTGCCAGTTGCTTTCAGAAGCACTTGCAGAGGTTTCCATGCAAGTGGGGTCCCTCCTTGTGCTCTTCCCTCCCCTCTGCAAGCTGCACATCTCTTGAGGGACCTGCGAAGGTCTTTTTGTTGGCAGTTGCTTTGTCCTACTTATACATATTTTAGGTCTTGTGGGATATCTTGTCACTTAGTCTTATTAAAGATGTGATCCACGGGTTTTCTTTTGCTGGCCTGATTTTCCTGTCCATTTTAGGAGGGAATTTAAAGGAGAGAGAAAATTAGGATGACACCAGGATTTTGCTTCAATAAGAATTCCTCCCTCTTATTTATTTTTTTCAAACTGTATTACTCTGACTTTAAGTCTTGAGTTGGAATTTTTGACTCTGAGATCCAAACCTTAATTCTAGCTCAGACATGGCATTTATGTTGGCCTTTCCAGAGCCTGAATGTGGCCTTTTCAGGTAGATAGACTTGATTTGACCCTCGTTCTGGATACTTCACTTGATCATGGAATCTAGCAGTGACAGTGGCCATCCTGTCCCAACCCAGCTGTGCTCCCAGGTTCCCTCAGAGCCCCATGGAAGAGATTATTTTGTTTGTTCTCGTTGTTTTATAGATGAGGAAATTTAGGCTTAAATAAATTAGAAAAAATATCCAGATTCCCAGAGCTTTTTCATAGCAATATGAATGAACTTACTGGTTTATCTAATATGCACCAGTAATCTCTGGCAGAAATCAGTCCTGTACTACTTCCCACTGAGTCTTAACAGAACCATAGAATCTTAACACAATGTGCATGGCAGTCATTTCTAGTAACTCCTAGTTCCAGTCCAATGCTCTTTCTAAAACACACTGTATTCTTGTTCTTAGCCACAACAGCAAATACACTAACATTTTATCTAAGTACACTGTAATACTGCCTTAATTTTGTGTGTGTGTGTGTGTGTGTGTGTGTGTGTGTGTGTGGTTCACTATGATCCCTAGATCCTTTTCTTTTGTTATCTCAAATAGAAAGAAATTCCCAATTGTATTTTTTATAGATTCTCTCTCCTCCATTCCTCCCTCTTTTTTGTGTTTTTTTTTAATGTTTATTTATTTTTGAGAGAGAGAGAAAGACAGAGCACAAGCAGGGGAGGGACACAGAGAGAGAGGGAGACACAGATTCTGAAGCGGGCTGCAGGCTCTGAGCTGTCAGCACAGAGCCCAATGCAGAGCTCGAACTCACGAATGGTGAAATCATGACCTGAGCCAGTCGGACACTTAACCGACTGAGCCACCCAGGCACCCCACTTTTGTGTGCTTTTTGTTTGGAGATTTCTCCCCCAACCCCCCCTTTTATTAAACAACAAATTGAAAGATTTAGAAGAGGAAAACTAATGTAGAACTATAAATGTGCGCAAAATTGCCTACCAACATCCATGAGTAGATTGCCATATTTTTTTTCCAAGGCATTTCATAAAATCTTTTACAATATCTTCATGAGTTACACGGGTTTGAGTGTTTTTTCCACCCACTTGTTTCGCCATACTATTTATGAAATTGCACATCTTTATGCTTCAGCACATCTTGTACTGACTATCCAGTGAGAAGAGGCTTTTAATGTTTCATTAATGCCTCATTCATTTGTGGCCTGCACCTTCCTTGCTCTCACTGCTGTTGCATGATGTGCTGCATGGCTGAATATTTATTTGGCTCAGCCTTTAGGTATATAAAATCTGCTACCTAAGTCTTATTTTATAATCAAAACTTCTCTCAATGATTTTGTTCACCTCTTTTCTTCTAGTTTATTTTTTCTCCTTTCTACTTCACCTAAGACTAAAAATAATTAATACATATGAATTTTCTATCTACCTGATATACTTGATATTTTTTCTTCTCTTTTCTGATTTTCTGCTGAGACTTGCTATATATCAGGATACCCTGAATTCCATTTATATGATCAGGTTGGCTTAAAATATAATTGAAAGGAATATTTCTAGGTCTCTTTGGGCTAAGAGAAAGCAAGTTCTCCATATTAAGCAAAACTGTAGAAAAAATATAAATAAATACCTGGAGAAGACTGAGGGAGTTTCATGTTTTTCAAAATTGACTAGGAGAGATGAATCTCACTTTTGTGTTGCATCTTTCTGGCCAGTGCAAAGGCTGGAATGGGTTCCTAATCTTGGGCACATGAACCAGAACTCCACTCAAAGACCTGAAAATGACTCCTTTATTAAAGAGAATGTTTGACGTTACAAGAGGGAGGAGTTTGCCCTGAAGCCTCCCATGCCCAGAAGTGCAGCCAAACTCAGGCCCTGCCAAGATCAACATCATCTTGGGTTGAGGAATGGAGGGATGAATAAAATACTGCGTAATGACACAGGTGCCAGGCGAGGTAGGTGTTTTCCAGCCATCCTAGCTGATTCCCACAACACCCCCTTGACACTTGTATTATGAGCCTTTTATCAAAGATTGTCAACAAAGTTTAAGGTTTGACACTATTACGTTTTAAGGTGGAAACAAAATTCAAATCCAGGTCTTCTAATTCCTTATCTCAACCTCTTTCCATGATTCCTCTGTGGTGCCATCTTCTTGTCTGTTCTCCCTGGTAGCAAACAGGGCAAACACTTAACAGAATAGTGTGTAAGTGTCATTTATTTCAATGTATTCATGTCCGAAAATGTTGGTTGTTTGGGTTTGTTTTGTTTTGTTTTTGGCTTTTTGGTATAAATCCTTGCTTCATTCTATACTCTTGTTCATTTTGATTTTGTTTAAGTATGTTAGATGAATGTTGCTGTTTTGAAATTAGATTTATTCAGAGATAAGAGTTTATTAATAAATTTCTTTTAAATTTTTTTAAGCTTTATTTATTTATTTATTTATTTATTTATTTTTCAACGTTTATTTATTTTTGGGACAGAGAGAGACAGAGCATGAACGGGGAAGGGGCAGAGAGAGAGGGAGACACAGAATCGGAAACAGGCTCCAGGCTCTGAGCCATCAGCCCAGAGCCCGACGCGGGGCTCGAACTCACGGACCGCGAGATCGTGACCTGGCTGAAGTCGGACGCTTAACCGACTGCGCCACCCAGGCGCCCCAAGCTTTATTTATTTTTGAGACAGAGAGAGAGAGCATGAGTGGGGGAGGAACAGAGAGAGAGGGCGACACAGAATCCAAAGCAGACTCCAGGCTCTGAGCTGTCAGCACAGCCCAACGTGGGGCGCGAACCCATGAACTGCAAGATCATGAGCTGAAGTCGGACACTTAACCAACCGAGCCACCCAGGCGCCCCAAGAATTTATTCATATATTAATGTGTCTTTAGAGCTTACTTGGGCTCTTACTTGGGTGGGCTGCCCCACTCAAATTGTCACTTCCTCTATGCTGATAAGGCGAAATTTCCCAGTAAAGAGTCAGAATCCTCTGGTTCTCACCTTGAGAGCAATCCGATGCCTTCCCCTCCACACTGGTGGTAAGACTTCCCCTTTATTCCTCCAATGTAGTCATTGTCCATTTCACACCATGGGAGATGCTGTCCCTGTATGCTTGCTGGTGCCTCTGGCAACTCCCCACTGCTCTCTGAGGCTTATGGCTTAGTCTAGAATAGTGCTTCTCAAACTCAAGTCACTTGCAGCTCTGGCTAAAATGAGCATTATGATTCAATGTATCTGAGGCAGGACCTGAGATCTTTCATTTCTAAGTAGCTCCAGGTGATGCCAGTCCTGCTGGTTGGAAGACCACCTTCTAAGCAGCAAAGTTTGAGAAGCTGCGCCCTTCCCTATGGCATAGGCTATTCCCAATTATCCAGATTACCAAGTGGAAGCCAATTTACAGATAGTCAAAAATCATGGTGAAAACAAGGCCATAGTCAACTCTTGATTATCCAGGAACAAATTAACTGTGACAGCTACAGCAGGAACCTGGATCAGAGGGGCTGATCTCCCTAGCAGGTGCCTTAATTAGGTTGACAATTAAGCAACAGTTAATTAGAATTTCTGACTGTAACAGTCCAGAAGAATGCCAACTGGCTGGGTGGGCAGCCCAGGAATGGCACTTATTAATGGGGGAGGGACAACAGGGAGAAGACCTGAAGTCCAGCCAGTGCAGAATGTTCTGAGAGGGAGGGAGCTGGGACTGGCCATGAGCACTAAACAGGAAGGACAGAGCTTGCAGCAGTAGTGAATCCACAAAAGGAGACCCTAAAACAACACAGAGGTGATAACATTCAATAGAATGATATCTGAAGGTTGGCTTCTGGGGGTTCCCATCATGACAAAATAGGGGCTGCTGCAATCTGGCCGTGTGGTACTCACACACCACTCTGCTCAGACTCTATATGCATCTGAGGACTCTTATCAAGCCTACTGACCCCGTGATATTCATGATGTATAATCTGACTGGATTCTCCTAATTAGGAGCATTACTATGGATGCCTTAAATCATTCCAAACATAATGTAATCTTAATCATTCTGATAATGATCTGACCTTTCATACTTTAGAAGCACTCTCATGTATACTAGCTTGTTTGATCCTGAAAACAACTTGGGATTGGGCAGAGCACCAGTCATTGGCTCATTTATAGATAAGGGAATTGAAGCCCCAAATCACAGAGTAACAGTTATAACCAAAACTTGAATCCATGTTTCTTTATTCCCAGGCTAGTCAGCTTTCCATCATGTTGCCCGGGTTGTCAATTGCTCTTAACATCCATGGCAGTACACCAGAATAGTTTTAAATTAGTCTTACTGAATGAAGATCCTGAGGAAAACTTAAAATATCAGTCCCACCCCCCATTTTCTTCTGGAATGCCTGGGGGAAGAAATACTGTTGGCTTTAGTAGTTTTCTTCCATGAATTTACTTCATCTGTTCATCAGATTAAGTTTAAATTTATATAAACTTAGATCCTAAGATAGCAGAGGGACTGTTTTTGTTTCAGTAGTAAAGATTGTATATGTGGGATAGTCTATTATCTATTATTCTATGCATGCAAAAATTATATATATTTACCCCCATGATACTCTAACTATCCACTCCAGCTTTTTGTCTGGATACACAGTTTGGATCATGGAGCAAGGTGGGGATCCCAGAGAACAGAATTCTCATCGAGTTTAGGAGACAGAGATAGGAATACAGGCAACTGGAAGCTATGGGGGCAGGGTACAAGACAAAAGAAAAAAAAGAATGAAGGAGACAATGAGCCACAGAAATTTGCATGGGTGTCTCCTTGAGTCTTTCCTAAATAATAACATATGCGTGTACAGGATGAAACTCTGTGACGTAAGACAAACAAAAGTCAGACAGTAAATGAGCTGAATGGATCCCAGAATTTACAGTCCTAGAAATTAGGTAAGTTCACCATTAGCCAGAGTGAGGAGTCCTCCTGAATCATTCAAGGCATTCAATAGAAACTTCAAAAAGAGCCACATCTTAGAAGTGGGGTTATTCTATACCTAAAATAAAGGCAACTCCAGATGAATCATAACAAAAGTTAAAAGAAACATCAAAAGAAGCTGATAATAACTTAACCTGCTTCCAGAAAAATGCTCTACACATTTAAGATCAAACAAAAATCCATATACTTATCAGAATAAAATTTATAATTTATAGCATCCAATTAAGAATTACCAGACATGCCAGAAAACAGAAAAATGTGACCCATGACTAGGAGAAAAACTAGACAATAGAAATGATGGAGTTGACAGAAAAGTACATTAAAACAGTTATTATAATTCCTTTTAAGCTGATTAAAGGAAAATATCAATATAGGGAGGATAGAAGTGGAAAACATATAAAAGAAGCAAATGGAATTTCTAGAGATTAAAAACAATCTGTGAGGAGCGCCTGGGTGGCTCAGTCAGTTTAGCATCCGACTTCGGCTCAGGTCATGATCTCATGGTCCGTGAGTTCGAGCCTCGCATCGGGCTCTGTGCTGACAGCTCAGAGCCTGAGGCCTGTTTCGAATTCTGTGTCTCCCTCTCTCTCTGACCCTCCCCTGTTCATGTTCTGTCTCTCTCTGTCTCAAAAATAAAGAAACTTAAAAAAAAAAAAAAACAATCTGTGAGATTATTGAGGGTGAGAGACTGGGAAGGTTGCAGAGTAGGAGGACCCTAAACCCACCTCATCTCATAGATACAACTAGATAACATTCACATCAGCATAAATAACCCAGAAAATGATCTGAAAGGCTGACAGAACAAACTCCACAACTAAAGGTAGAGAAGAGGCCATATCAAAGAAGGTAGGAAGGGTGAAGACACAGTTGGGAATGAAATGGACCATGGCTGTCCATAGTTGGGAGGGAGCAGGTGGCACAGAAAAGGGCAAGAAAAACAGATTATCACACCAGGGAGCCTGCATGGGGAAAAGGAATCTGCATAACATTTGGCTTTGAAAATGAGAGGGTCCAAATCTCATGAGTTCTTACAACCAGCTGGACTTAAAGCCTGGAATATTAAAAATTGGAGGGCTTGGCTCTGGGAGAACCTGGAAAGCATTAAGAAACTGAGACATCACACTTAAAGAGACAGCATGACAAACAGCCAGCAGAGATACAGTAGGGAAGCAGCATTTTGAAAAACACGATGGACAGATGGGAGGGAGAGTTATTTACTCATCTCAGAGCATGGCCCAGAGAGGCAGGGATCACAGGGAGACCGCTCCAGGAGCAAAGGAGCTGGCAAGTGCCATTTCCCTCCCCTGTCCCCAATATAAACACACTACTACCTGCAGGAAACAGTGTGGCACCAATACTTGCTACCTAACTTGCTTACACCAAGTTCCACCCCCCACCACGTTTTAGCAGATTCACCCTTCCCAGTCATGCTTGCCTCAGTCCTGGTGCTGCAGGACACCCACCCCCACCCCCACCTCCCAGAAGACTAGCATAAACCTCACCATACCCTGTATCCTCACCTGTACCTTTTGCATGGCCTTGGTTCCAGGAGTGGTGGTAGCAGGTCTTATTTTGCAAGCAGGCCAGTGCACACCTTGTTAAAATGTACCCCATTTGGCCAGGAACCAAACACTGACCACAACAGGCAAAGAGAGCCTCTGAGGACAACTGGACTGAAGGGAAAAGAGGCTAGGACTGAAAAGAAGGGCATAGAAAGACACATAGGAGTCACTCCCTGAAGTGCCAGGTCCTAGGAAAGAGGAGACACTGCACTCCAGGGCACTACAGGACATCTTCTTCATAAAGCTGTTACTTTCAAGAGCAAGAGACATAGCTGACTTTCCTAACACACAGAAAAAGACACAGAGTTAGACAAAATGGGGAGACAGAGGAATATCTCCCAAATTAAAGAACAGGACCAAACCATAACAAGAGACCAAAGTGAAAAGGATATAAGTAATGTGCCTGATAGAGATTTTAAAGTAATGATCATAAAGATACTCACTGGACTTGAGAAAAGAGTGGAGGACATCAGTGACCCCTTTACAAAGAGATAAAAAAGACCAATCACAGATGAATAACATAATAAATGAAATTAAAATACGTTTGATGGAATAAATACCAGGCTAGATAAAGCAAAGAAAGGAATTAATGGCCTGGAAGACAGAGTAATGGAAAGTAATCAAGCTGAGCAAATGAGAGGGGAAAAAATCATGCAAATGAGAATAGTCTTAGGAACTCACAACTCCATCAAATGGAATAACATTCAAAAAGGGAGAAGAAAATTTATTTGAAAAAATAATAGCTGAAAACTTCCCTAATCTGGGGGAAGAAACAGATATCCAGATCCTAGAGGCACAGAGATCCCTGCTCCCAAATTCAAAAAAAGTAGGTCCACAACAAGACACATATTAATTAAAAGTAGTGGTAAAGACAAATTCTTAAAGGTAATAAGAGAAAAGAAGACAATTACATACATGGGAAACCCAAAAGGCTATCAACAGATTTTTCAGCAGAAACTTTGAAAGCCAGAAGGGACAGGCACGATATATTCAAAGTTCTGAGAGGGAAAACTCTACAGCCAAGAATACTCTATCCAGCAATGCTATCATTCAGAAGAGAAGGAGAGATAAAGAGTTTCCCAGACAAACAGAAACTAAAGGAGTTTATGACCACTAAACCAGCCCTATAAGAAATACTAAAGGGGACTTAGGAGTGGAATAAAAAGACCACAAGTGAGAGTTTAAAAAGCAAAAAATACAAAAGCAGTAAAAATAAATATTCTTGTAAAAATCAGTCAAGGGACTCATAAAGGATGTTTGTTAGCTATGGCATCATATGCCTGAAACATGGGGTGAAGGGAGAGGAGTAAAGAATAGGTTAAAACTTAAGCGACCATCATCTTAATATAGACTGCTATATGCACAAGATGTTATATACAAACTTAATGGAAACCACAAATCAAAAACCAATAATAGATATGCAAAGAATAAAGAGAAAGGAATCTGAGTATATCACTAAAGAAAGCCAAGGTGCCTGGGTGTCTCAGTTGGTTGAGCATCTCTTGTTCATGAGATTGAGCCCCATGTGGGGCTATGCACTGACAGCAGGGAGCCTACTTCAGATTCTCTCTCTCTCTTTCTCTCTCTCTGTCCCTCCCCCACTTATGCATTCATGCACTCTTTCAAAATGAATAAACTTAAAAAAAAGAAAGCCTATAAACCATGAAAGAAAGAGAAGATCAGAAAAAAAAACCTATAAAACAACCACAAAACAAGTAACAAAATGGCAACAAATACATATTAATAATTACTTTGAATGTAAATGGACTAAATGCTCCAATCAAAAGACATAAGGCAACAGAGTAGATCAAAAAAATAAGACACATCTATATTCTGCCTACAAGAGACTCATTTCAGACCTGCAAGTTGAAAACAAGGAGATGGAGATACATTTAACATGCAAATGGATGTCAAAAGAAAGCTGGGGTATCAACACTTATATTGGACAAAAAGACTCTAAAACAAAGACTGTAACAAGAGATAAAGAAAGACGCTATGTAATAATAAAGAGGAAAATCCAACAGCAAAACCTAACAATTGTAAATATATACTCAATATGAAGCACACAAATACATAAAGCAGTTAATAACAAACATAAAGGAGCTAATAGATAGTAATACAACAATAGTAGGGGACTTTAATACCCCCGTCGCATTGATGGACAGATCATCCAAACAGAAAATCAATAAGGAAACAGTGGCTTTGAATGACACATTGGACCAGATGGACCTAACATATATTCAGAACATTCCATCCTTAAACAGCAGAATACACATTCTTTTCAAGTGCATGTGGAACATTATCTAGAATACATCACATGTTAGGCCACAAAACAAGTCTCAACAAATTTAAAAAGATCAAGGTCATACCATGCTTTGATACATACTTTTTTGACAAAAATACTATGGAACTAGAAATCAACCACAAGAAAAAAACCTGGAAAGGGCACAAATACATGGAGGTTAAATAGCATACCACTAAACAATGAATGGATCAACTAAGAAATCAAAGAAGAAATCAAAAGTTACATGGAAACAAATGAAAATGAAAACACAATGGTGCAAAATCTTTGGGGGGATGTAGCAAAATTTTTTCTAAAAAGGAAGTTTATAGCAATACAGGCCTACCTCAAGAAGCAAGAAAAATCACAAATAGCAACCTAACCTTACATCTAAAAAACAAACAAAACCCCAAACCAGCATAAGGAAGGAAATAATAAACATAGAGCAGAAATAAATGATACAGAAACTAAAAAAAGAAGAAGAAGAAGAACAGATCAATGAAACCAGGAGCTGGTTCCTTGAAAAGATCAACAAAATTAATACACCTCTAGCCAAACTCACCCAAATAAACAAAATCAGAAATCAAAGAGGAGAAATAGCAATAGACGTCACAGAAATGTATGAAAAGAGAATATTATGAAAAACTACATGCCCACAAATTGGACAACATAGAAGAAATGTGTAAATTCCTAGAAACATCACCTACGAAAACTGAAGCAGAAAGAGATAGAAAACTTGAACAGACTGATTACCAGCAATGAAATTGATTCAGTAATCAAAAAACTCCCAACAAACAAAAGTCCAGGACCAGATGGCTTCGCAGGTGAATTCTACCAAACGTTTAAGTTAATTATTATTATTATTCTCAAACTATTCCAAAAACTAGAAGAAGAAAAACTTCCAAATTCATTCTTTGAGGCCAGCATCACCCTGATACCAAAACCAGAAGGACACCACACAAAAAAGAACTACGGGACAATATCTCTGCTGAACAAAGATGCAAAAATCCTCAACAAAATACTAGCAAGCCAAATCCAGCAATACATGAAAAAAAAATCATTCACCATGATCAAGTGGGATTTATTCCCGGTTTACAAAGGTGGCTTAATATTTGCAAATCAATCAATGTGCTACATCATATCAATAAAAGAATAAAAACCTATTATCATTCAATAGACACAGAAAAAGCATTTGACAAAGCACAACATCTATTCATGATAAAAACCCTCCACAAAGTAGGTTTAGAGGGAACATGCCTCAACATAGTAAAGGCCTTATATGAGAAATCCACAGCTAACATCATACTCAATGGGAAAAACTAAAAGCTGTTCCTCTAAGGTCAGCAACATGATGTTAACTCTGACCGCTTTTATTCAACATAGCCATGGCAATTAGACAACAAAAAGAAAAGGCACCCAAACTGGTAAAGAAGAAGTAAAATTTTTACTATTTGCAGATGGCATGATACTATATACAGAAAACCCTAAAGACTCTAACAGAAAACTACTAGAACTGATCAATGAATTCAGTAAAGTCGCAGGATACAAAATCAATGTACAAAAATCTGTTGCATTCCTATACACTAATAATGAAGCACCAGAAAGTGAAATTAAGATAACATTCCCATTTACAATTGCACCAAAAAGGATAAAACATCTAGGAATAAACTTAACCAAAGAGGTGAAAGATCTGTACTCTGAAAATTATAAAATGCCAATGAAAGAAACTGGGAAACAACACAAAGAAATGGAAAGACATTCCATGCTTGTGGATTTAAAGAATAAATATTGTTAAAACGTCCATACTACCCCAAACAATCTACAGACTTAATGCAATCCCTATCAAACATCAACATCGTTTTTCACAGAACTAGAACAAATAATCCTAAAATTTGTATAGAACCACAAAAGACCTCAAATAGCCAAAGCAATTTTGAAAAGAAAAACAAAACTGACGGTATCAAAATTCTAGACTTCAAGTGATATTATAAATCTGTAGTAATCAAAACAACATGATACTGGCATGAAAATAGACATATAGATCAATAGAATAGAAAACCTAGAAATATACCCACAATCACATGGTTAATTAATCTTTGACAAAGCAGGAAAGAATATCCAATGGGAAAAAGACAGTCTCTTCAACAAATGGTGTTGGAAAAACTGGACCACTTTCTTATACCATACACAAAAATAAACTCAAAACAGATTAAAGACCTAAATGTGAGGGGCACCTGGGTGGCTCAGTCGGTTAAGCATCCGACTTCAGCTAAGGTCATGATCTCATGGTTTGTGGGTTTGTGCCCCGTATCGGGTTCTGTGTTGATGGCTCAGAGCCTGGAGCCTGCTTCAGATTCTGTGTCTCCCTCTCTGTCTTCCCCTCCCCCACTCATGCTCTCTCTCTCTCTCTCTCTCTCTCTCTCTCAAAAATAAATAAACACTAAAAAAATTTTTTTTAAAGACCTAAATGTGAGACTTGAAACCATAAAAATTTTAGAAAAGAGCACAGACAGTAATTTCTCTAACATCAGCTATAGCAACATTTTAGATATGTCTCCTGAGGCAGTGGAAATAAAAGCAAAAATAAACTATTGGGACTACATAAAAATTAAGTTTCTGCACAATGAAGGGAATACCAAAAGGCAACCTACTGAATGAGAGAAGATATTTGCAAATGACATATCTGATACAGGGTTAGTATCCAAAATATATAAAGAGTTTATGAAACTTAACACCCAAGAAACAGATAATCCAATTAAAAAATGGGCAGAAGACATGAACAAACATCTCTCCAAAAGACATCCAGATGGTCAACAGACACATGAAAAGATGCTCACATCACTCATCATCAGGGAATGCAAACAAAACTACAATGAGAAGTGACCTCACACCTATCAGAATAGCTAAAATTAACAACACAAGAAACAACCAGTATTGGCAAACAAGGATGTGGAGAAAAAGGAACCCTCATGCACTGTTGGTGGCAATGCAAACTGGTGCAGCCACTGTGGAAAACAGAATGGAAGTTCCTGAAACAGTTAAAAATAGAACTATCCTATGATCCAGTAATTGCATTACTGGGCATTTACCCCCAAAATACAAAAACATCAATTCAAAGAGATACATTCATCCCTATGTTTACTGCAGCATTATTTACGATAGCCAAACTATGGAAACAGCCCAAGTGTTCATCAATAGATGAATGGATAAAGAAAAGGTGGTATATATATACAATTGGATATTATTCAGCCATAAAAAAGAAGGAAATCTTGGATGGAGCCATAGGGTATAATGCTAAGAAAAATAAGTCAGAGAAAGATAAATATTAATAGGATTTCACTTATATGTGGAATTTAAGAAAGAAAACAAATGAGCAAAGAAAAAGGAGAGAGAAAGAGAGAGAAACCTAGAAACCAACAGTTAACTAAAGAGAACAAATGGATTGTTACCAGAGGAGAGGTGTGTGAGGGGATGGGTGAAATAGGTGATGGGGATTAAAAAGTATACTTATCATAATAAGCATTCGTCTTTATCCATTAATCCATGGATGGACATTTGGGCTCTTTCCATACTTTGGCTATTGTTGATAGTGCTGCTATAAACATTGGGGTGCATGTGTCCCTTCAAAACAGCATATAGCTGTATCCCTTGGATAAATACCTAGTAGTGCAATTGCTGGGCCATAGGGTAGTTCTATTTTAATTTTTTGAGGAACCTCCATACTGTTTTCCAGAGTGGCTGCACCAGCTTGCATTCCCACCAGCAGCGCAAAAGAGATCCTCTTTCTTCACATCCTCGCCAACATCTGTTGTTGCCTGAGTTGTTAATGTTAGCCATTCTGACAGGTGTGAGGTGGTATCTCATTGTGGTTTGATTTGTATTTCCCTAATGATGAGTGAGTGATGTTGAGCATTTTTTCATGTGTCAGTTGGCCATCTGGATGTCTTCTTTGGAGAAGTGTCTATTTATGTCTTTTGCTCATTTCTTCACTGGATTATTTGGTTTTTTGGGTATTGAGTTTGATAAGTTCTTTATAGATTTTGGATACTAACCCTTTATCTGATATGTCATTTGCAAATATCTTCTCCCATTCTGTCGGCTGCCTTTTAGTTCTGCTGATTGTTCCCTTCGCTGTGCAGAAGCTTTTTATTTTGATGAGGTCCTAGTAGTTCATTTTTGGTTTTGTTTCCCTTGCCTCTGGAATCGTGTTGAGTAAAAACTTGCTGTGGCCAAGATCAAAGAGGTTTTTGCCTGCTTTCTCCTCGAGGATTTTGATGGCTTCCTGTTTTACATTGAGGTCTTTCATCCACTTTGAGTTTATTTTTATGTATGGTGTAGGAAAGTGGTCCAGGTTCATTCTTCTGCATATTGCTGTCCAGTTTTCCCAGCACCGCTTGATGAAGAGACTGTCTTTATTCCATTGGATATTCTTTCCTGCTTTGTCAAAGATTAGTTGGCCATACGTTTGTGGGTCCATTTCTGAGTTCTCTATTCTGTTTCATTGAGTGTCTGTTTTTGTGCCATATAATAATGCCTTCTTGATGTCCGTTTATGTTGTCAGAATCAACTTTTCATCCATAAAGCACTGTACACAAAAAAGATCATCTTAAAAGGAGCACACAGTTCAAAGCTTCTTTTAAAGTTCTGCACTACTTTTTAAAGAAGGATTGTCATTCTTACTTTGAGCCCAATATAATGCTCTCTGTAGAAGTTTTGGAAGAGAGCATAAAGAGATTCAAGAAACAGTTTAAGTACTCATATGATCCTGTCTCCTGGAAGCAACACACAATTTTATCCTGGCCATTTTCCTATGTATTGTATTGTATTGTATTGTATTGTATTGTATTGTATTGTAATTTATTGTATTTATTAATTTTTTTAGAAAGAGAGCAAGAGCAGGGGAGGGGGCAGAGGAAGAGAGAATCTTAAGCAGGTTCCACGCTCAGCATGAACTCGATGCAGGGGCTTGGTCCCACAACCCTAGGATCATGACCTGAGCCAAAATCAAAAGTGGATGCACAACCAACTGAGCCACCCAGGTGCCCTCTATGCTTTTCAAATTTTGAGATCATATTGTATAATATTGTTTTATTTTTTTAATTTGTGCTTTTAATGAATATATTTTATTGTGCATCATCTCATACGCATCTGTCTATATCATAAAAATCATTTGTAAGCCTCATTTCTAATAAATACGTAACATTCCTCTAAGGTGAAAAAAACAATCTCTAAAAAAAATCCACTGGATAGGGAAAAAAATGTAAAGATTAGATTCTGCAAAAGAAAAGTTTAGTGAACTTGTAGACATAGTAATATATAGTAATAGAAACTATCCAAAATGAACCATGGAGATACAAAGGACTGAAAATAAATAAATAGGTCCTCAGTGACCCATGGAACAATATCAAGTAGTCTAGGATACATGTAATTGAACAACCAAAAGGAGAAAAGGAGCGACAGAAACATGTATTTGATGGAATAATGGCTCCTAAATTTGATCTAAACTGTATTCATTGTATCTAAGAAGCTCAATGAAACCATGAAGTGAAAACAAAACAAAACAAACTCATAAGATACATTAAATTCCTGAAAACAGAGTGTTAACAGAAAACCTTAACAGCAATCAGAAGAAAAAAGACATTAATTACCTAAAGAACAACAAAGAATAATCATAGACTTCTTATCAGAAACTCTGCAAGCCAGAGCAATAGAATGACATCTTTAAAGTGCTGAAAGAAAGTAACTTTCAACTTAGAATTCTGTGATCACTAAAAATAATTTTCAAAATTAAATCAAAATTAAGAATTTTTTCAAAAAAAAATCTAGAACAAAGTAGCACAAAAGGTAAGGCAGAGAGTGGACATATAATATTGTAAGTTTCTTGCATTATTATTGAGGTTTTGTAATAACCAACTATAGGTTAATACAGCAACCAGTGTGAACATTTTCAAATGTAAGTCAAATCATGTCATCCCTCTGCTTAAAACCCTCCCATAGCATCTCACTTCATTCAAAGTAAAAGCCAAAGTCTACAACTTCCTGTGAGATTGGGTATAATCTGAATCCATCCCTAATTTCCACTACCACTGTGACCTCAATTAATAACACTTAGCAGAAATTCATGTTTGTGAGTCTTCTTTCTTTTATAAAATTTCATAATGAATTCTTTTCAATGGAAATTATAAAATGTACTTTTTAAGATATAAAGCTCATGACAAATAATGTCAACCTCTTTTTTCCTTGTTTATAATTTACTCTAATGTAACAAAGAATTTCTTGCAAATTCACATCACTCCCACTTTGCCAAATAGTCCTTCCTCCTAGAATTGAGGTCACAGAAGAAGTTCCTGCTTGTTGCCTTAATTTTCAAAATGATTTTTAAAAATTTTTTTAACGTTTATTTATTTTTGAGACAGAGAGAGACAGAGCATGAACGGGGGAGGGGCAGAGAGAGAGGGAGACACAGAATCAGAAGCAGGTTCCAGGCTCTGAGCCATCAGCCCAGACAGAGCCCGACACGGGGCTCAAACTCACGGACCGTGATCGTTACCTGAGCTGAAGTCGGACGCTTAACCGACTGAGCCACCCAGGCGCCCCTCAAAATGATTTTTAAAAATAGAAACAAAATACCTTCAAATCAATCATATTCTACTTAAGCAGACTTCCACCAGCTGCCAAGATATTGAACCTGTGACAATTTTGAGTTGCCCTAACTTTATAATCTGTATTGGGGAACTATAATATATATAAAGAAACCAGAAAACAATAATGTAGAAATATAAGTATGCCTAGGCTTGGTATGTGGTAAGAAGTTTTTGATCAAAACAGGGCTTATTCTCTACCCAACCTCTTTTTTAAACTGTGTTTATTCAGAAACTCTCGAAACAAATCAAGTGTTTATGAATGATCAAGAAATGTCTGTAACATTCATGGAGCTGTTACTGATTCCTTAATCCCCATCAAGCTATTATTAAATAGTATCAATTAATGTATGGGTTGGTAAAAGTTATTTAGCAGATAGTCTATCTTGTTTGGAATATATTTAAGTTGTGGTTTAAGAAATCTTGTAACTGGGAAGGAAATAGGGTTGCTTGATTTTGAGTATGGTATAAAACACAAGGGTTAGCACTAGCTATTCATGGAGGCAGATTATGGGCAAGACTGAAAACTCCCTTAATCTGAAGGAGTATAAAATGGAGCAGGCAAGATGGAAGAGAGCACAGCAGGAGCCTTATAGAAGAGGCTGATATTTAGACAAACCACCTGGCCCTGCCCTTTGGGGAAGGCAGTTTAGAGATAAGATAAATCCTTTGCAAGTCAGGTAAACCTGTCTTGTCCTTTAGGCCAGATTGCCAAATAAGGCCATGGAGTTATTCCTTCCCTTTGTTCAATAGCTAATATAACCACTGATTATGTATAGAGTTGGAATATATTAAAACATAAAAGAAATCCAATTAAATCCAGTTAAATCCAATTAAGTTTTAAACTATTCCTCCGTATTAATATTTCATTACTATGGTTAATATTCAGGTAGAATTTAAAAAATTTATCCTCATCATTTGCCAGATTTACGATGAACACTATCTTGCCTCTTGAGGTTTATTATGACCTCTTTAAACTTTCCTGAAAGCCAGAAAGTAATAATCCAGAATTCTGCTTTAGAGATTCTTATATTTCCAGGGAAAAAATATTATCTTAATTATTCCAGAAAACAATTGAAAATAAATCTATTTGAATAAAACCCACATTGGCCTATCTAAGGTGAAGGAGCTAAGGACAGAGACCACTTGTCACATTTATGACTTAAACTCTCATCCCCATGTAACTGAAACTGTTCCCTTTGTCACTCCCTAGTCAATTTGCTCAAGTGAAGAGTGACTATAAAAACAACACCCACTATTTCCAGATAGTCTGGGGTCTTTCCTCTCCTCCTGAGCCTTGTGTTTTCTTTCTCTCTTATTCCTATTTTTGTTCAATGAAACAGTTGAGTGATTCTCTCCCTTATGCATGTCTCTGATCTGTCTATCCATTACATGTTCCATTTTTTTAAATGTTTGTTTGTTTGTTTGTTTGTTTGTTTGTTTGTTTGTTTGTTTAGAGCTTGTGAGCAGGACAGGAGCAGAGAGAGAGAATCCCAAGCAGGCTGTGCACTATCAGCGCAGAGCCCAACATAAGGCTTGATCTCATGAACTGTGAGATTATGAGTTGAGCCAAAATCAAGAATTGGATGCTCAACCGACTGAGCCACACAGGCTCCCCACATGTTCAATTTTTATTGAGTGAACGCGCCCATAAACCAAGCACCCATATTAAGAAACAGAGCATTTCTGACATCTGAGAAGCTACCCTCATTTCTACTTCCAGAGGCTATACTCTGACTTCTAAGAGATCAGTTTTACTTGGTTTTGAACTGTTTACAAACAGCATTATACTGCATGTATTTATTTGCGTATGGTCTTATTTTTTTTCAATAGTATGTTTTCCAAGATTTGTCTATGTTGCCCTGTATGGTTGCAGATGCTTCTTTAGATTGCTCTATGGTATTCCACTGATTGAATATAACAAATGTATTCCATTTGGATCATTTCCAAGGTTTTGGCTTTTTTCCTATTAGAAATAGCGCCATTTATGAACACTTTTGAACATCTCACATGATGAACATGCATGCATGCTTGGTGGGTGTATGGCTAGGAATAGAATTGCTTGACCACAGAGTTCACCTCAAGTCAATACTGACAAGCAGTTTTCCAAAGTGGCTGTACCAAGTTTTACTCCCAATTAACATGTAGACCTCTTGTAATATTACTAAATTCTGTGGGTTTTTTTTACTTTTTTATGGAAGTATGACGTAGGTGCAGAGCACTAATTTAATTAAAGCTATCTTCTTCAAGGTATGTTCATTCTGCTAAATAGTAAACTAAATCTCCTCTTTCTGCGGTCATTTCCAGAGGGATGCTGGTTTTAAAGAAGGTGAAATTCTAAGTATGCTATGTCAGCAGAATCCTGGGGTAGTCAGGCAGCATGATATATAGAAGAAACATAGGGTCTAGCACTAAAAACCCCATGTTCCTCTCTTACCTCTGGACTTCTCACATCATTTAGCCTATTTTCTCAGTTTCCTCATCCATATAAAGGGAATTAAAGAAAAACTTTATAGAACTAAGTTTTTGTGAGGCTTCTCTGAATCACTTTTGACAACTTATGAATGCATGGAGTTAATTAAAACCTTGAATCTCTAAGTAGGAACAATTTAAAATTTGTTTGTAATGTAGCCAACTAAACATATTTCTTGCAGGGGAGCCTGCGTGGCTCAGACAGTTGAGCTCCTGACCTGGCTCAGGTCATGATCTTGCAGTTCACAGGTTCAAGCCCCGTGTTGGGCTCTATGCTGACAGCTCAGAGCCTGGAGCCTGTTTTGGATTCTGTGTTTACTTCTCTCTCTGCCCTCCCCTGCTCATGCTCTGTCTCTCTCTGTCTCAAAAATAAACAAACATTAAAATAAAATTTACAAACCTATTTCTTGCAAGCTTCAGAGGGTACCACAATTCTAACATTCCAGGGGGTAGTAATTAATTCATAGATACCCTTTATTTCTACATAAATTTATACACGTTGAACCAACTGACTTTTATTACTCATTTTATATTTCAGCAGAAAACTCTCATACCTAGTCGGAACACTTTAAAAAGCTGCTAAATTTTATAATAACTAATGTAATTCCCAGTATTATTTGAAAATATTCCAATGTAATATTTCTTCTTTTAATATGAAATTTATTGTCAAATTGGTTTCCATACAAAACCCAGTGCTCATGCCAAAAGGTGCCCTCCTCAATACCCATCACCCACCCTCCCTCCCACCCCCCATCAACCCTCAGTTTTTCCTCAGATTTTTAAGAGTCTCTTATGCTTTGGCTCTCACCCTCTCTCACCTCTTTTTTTTTTCCTTCCTCTCCCCCATGGTCTTCTGTTAAGTTTCTCAGGATCCACATAAGAGTGAAAATATATGGTATCTGTCCTTCTCGGTATGGCTTATTTCACTTAGCATAACACTCTCCAGTTCCATCCATGTTGCTACAAAAGGCGATATTTCATTCTTTCTCATTGCCACGTAGTATTCCATTGTGTATATAAACCACAATTTCTTTATCCATTCATCAGTTGATGGACATTTAGGCTCTTTCCATAATTTGGCTATTGTTGAGAGTGCTGCTATAAACATTGGGGTACAAGTGCCCCTATGCATCAGTACTCTTGTATCCCTTGGGTAAATTCCTAGCAGTGCTATTGCTGGGTCATAGGGTAGGTCTATTTTTAATTTTGTGAGGAACCTCCACACTGGTTTCCAGAGCAGCTGCACCAGTTTGCATTTCCACCAACAGTGCAAGAGGGATGCCATTTCTCCACATCCTCTCCAGCATTTATAGTCTCCTGATTTGTTCATTTTGGCCACTCTGACTGGTGTGAGGTGATATCTGAGTGTGGTTTTGATTTATATTTCCCTGATGAGGAGCGACGTTGAGCATCTTTTCATGTGCCTGTTGGCCATCCGGATGTCTTCTTTAGAGAAGACATGTCTATTCATGTTTTCTGCCCATTTCTTCACTGGATTCTTTGTTTTTCGGGTGTGGAGTATAATGAGCTCTTTATAGATTTTGGATACTAGCCAATTGTCCAGTATGTCATTTACAAATATCTTTCCCCATTCCATTGGTTGCCTTTTAGATTTGTTGACTGTTTCCTTTGCTGTGCAGAAGCTTTTTATCTTCATAAGATCCCAGTAGTTCATTTTTGCTTTTAATTTCCTTGCCTTTGGGATGTGTCAAGTAAGAGATTGCTACGGCTGAGGTCAGAGAGGTCTTTTCCTGCTTTCTCCTCTAGGGTTTTGATGGTTTCCTGTCTCACATTCAGGTCCTTTATCCATTTTGAGTTTATTTTTGTGAATGGTATAAGAAAGTGGTCTAGTTTCAATCTTCTGCATGTTGCTGTCCAGTTCTCCCAGCACCATTTGTTAAAGAGACTGTCTTTTTTCCATTGGATGTTCTTTCCTGCTTTGTCAAAGATGAGTTGGCCATACGTTTGTGGGTCTAGTTCTGGGGTTTCTATTCTATTCCATTGGTCTATGTGTGTATTTTTGTGCCAATACCATGCTATCTTGATGATGACAGCTTTGTAGTAGAGGCTAAAGTCTGGGATTGTGATGCCTCCTGCTTTGGTCGTCTTCTTCAAAATTACTTTGGCTATTCGGGGCCTTTTGTGGTTCCATATGAATTTTAGGATTGCTTGTTCTAGCTTCGAGAAGAATGCTGGTGCAATTTTGATTGGGATTGCATTGAATGTGTAGATAGCTTTGGGTAGTATTGACATTTTGGCAATATTTATTCTTCCAATCCATGAGCATGGAATGTTTTTCCATTTCTTTATATCTTCTTCAATTTCCTTCCTAAGCTTTCTATAGTTTTCAGCCTACAGACCTTTTACATCTTTGGTGAGATTTATTCCTAGGTATTTTATGCTTCTTGGTGCAATTGTGAATGGGATCAGTTTC
>NW_024412441.1:20364152-20366265 GCF_014898765.1 Herpailurus yagouaroundi | reverse complement strand
CTTCATTGTTAGTGTATAAGAATGCAACTGATTTCTGTACATTGATTTTGTATCCTGTGACTTTGCTGAATTCATGGATCAGTTCTAGGAGACTTTTGGTGGAGTCTATCGGATTTTCCATGTATAGTATCATGTCATCTGCAAAAAGTGAAAGCTTGACTTCATCTTTGCCAATTTTGATGCCTTTGATTTCCTTTTGTTGTCTGGTTGCTGATGCTAGAACTTCCAACACTATGTTAAACAACAGCGGTGAGAGTGAACATCCCTGTTGTGTTCCTGATCTCAGGGAGAAAGCTCTCAGTTTTTCCCCATTGAGGATGATGTTAGCTGTGGGCTTTTCATAAATGGCTTTTATGATGTTTAAGTGTGTTCCTTCTGTCCCGACTTTCTCGAGGGTTTTTATTAAGAAAGGATGGTGAATTTTGTCAAATGCTTTTTCTGCATCGATTGACAGGATCCTAAGGTTCTTATCTTTTCTTTTATTAATGTGATGTATCACATTGATTGATTTGCAAATGTTGAACCAGCCCTGCAGCCCAGGAATGAATCCCACTTGATCATGGTGAATAATTCTTTTTATATGCTGTTGAATTTGATTTGCTAGTATCTTATTGAGAATTTTTGCATCTATATTCATCAGTGATATTGGCCTGTAGTTCTCTTTTTTTACTGGGTCTTTGTCTGGTTTAGGAATCAAAGTAGTGCTGGCTTCATAGAATGAGTCTGGAAGTTTTCCTTTCTGTTTTTTGGAATAGCTTGAGAAGGATAGATATTATCTCTGCTTTAAATGTCTGGTAGAATTCCCCAGGGTAGCCATCTGGTCCTGGACTCTTATTTTTTAGGAGACTTTTTGATAGCTGATTCAATTTCTTCGCTGGTTATAGGTCTGTTCAAGCTTTCTATTTCTTCCTGTTTGAGTTTTGGAAGCGTGTGGGTGTTTAGGAATTTGTCCATTTCTTCCGGGTTGTCCAGTTAGTTGGCCTATAATTTTTCATAGTATTCCCTAATAATTGCTTGTATTTCTGAGGGATTGGTTGTAATAATTCCATTTTCATTCATGATATTATCTATTTGGGTCATGTCCCTTTTCTTTTTGAGAAGCCTAGCTAGAAGTTTATCAATTTTGTTTATTTTTTCAAAAAACCAACTCTTGGTTTCATTGATCTGCTCTACAGTGTTTTTAGATTCTATATTGTTTATTTCTGCTCTGATCTTTGTTATTTCTCTTCTTCTGCTGGGTTTGGGGTGTCTTTGCTGTTCTGTTTCTATTTCCTTTAGGTGTGCTGTTATATTTGGTATTTGGAATTTTTCTTGTTTCTTGAGATAGGCCTGGATTGCAATGTATTTTCCTCTCAGGACTGCCTTCGCTGCATCCCAAAGCGTTTGGATTGTTGTATTTTCATTTTCATTCGTTTCCATATATTTTTAAATTTCTTGTCTAATTTCCTGGTTGACCATTCATTCTGTAGTAGGGTGTTCTTTAACCTCCATGCTTTTGTAGGTTTCCAGACTTTTTCCTGTGGTTTATTTCAAGCTTCATAGCATTGTGGTCTGAAAGTATGCATGGTATGATCTCAATTCTTGTATACTTATGAAGGGCTGTTTTGTGACCCAGTATGTGATCTATCTTGGAGAATGTTCCATGTGCACTCAAGAAGAAAGTACATTCTGTTGCTTGGGATGCAGAGTTCTAAATATATCTGTCAAGTCCATCTGATCCAATGTATCATTCAGGGCCCTTGTTTCTTTATTGATCTTGTGTCTAGATGATCTATCCATTGTTGTAAGTGGAGTGTTAAAGGCCCTGCAATTACCACATTCTTATCAATAAGGTTGCTTATGTTTATGAGTAATTGTTTTATATATTTGTGGGCTCTCACATTTGGCACATAGACATTTTTAATTGTTAGGTCTTCCTGATGGATAGACCCTGTAATTATTATGTAATGCCCTTCTTTGTCTCTTGTTACAACCTTCAATTTAAAGTCTAGTTTGTCAGGGGCGCCTGGGTGGCACAGTCGGTTGAGCATCTGACTTCAGCCAGGTCACGATCTCGCGGTCCGTGAGTTCGAGCCCCGCGTCAGGCTCTGGGCTGATGGCTCAGAGCCTGGAG